>NC_052146.1:300869088-301169088 GCF_902713615.1 Scyliorhinus canicula
GGTTGTGGTTTCTGATGATTATAGGACAAGTGATTTGTTATAGTAAGGGGCCCATCTACATCAGTGCCGCTCTCTCTCTCTCCCTCTCTCCCTCTCTCTCTCTCTCCTCAGTTTTCACCTTTTTGCTCTATCTTTGCGGTCATAATGCTGGATCATTTTTCCCTTCCTTGTGTTGTTGGTTGACCCCCTCCACCCCCATAATTGGGTCCTGAATCCACATACTCAGGCTTATTCAAACCTCCTGACGGAAGCCTTCATCTCGTGCTATTAATAAATGTGGATACGCGATGGTGGAACGCGATGGTTTCTGAGTCCGAAGTTTGTGGGAACACGCCCCGCTCCTGAGTACAAAAGTCGAGGTTCAAATCCCGATGCAATGCAGAAGGAGGTCCCCACTGTCTGCGGTGCTGTCCCGTGGATCACACTCCTCTCAGGTGGATGCCCCCACGGCACTATTCTGATGAAGAAAAGGATATTACTCTCTTGGGACCTGCCCGATTTATATTCCTCTATCAATATCTGTGAAAAAAAACAAACCCCTCCCGATCTGAACACGTGGATTACCCCATGGGACCTTTTTGAGTTCTTCTAAGTATAAGACCATAAGACATAGGAGCAGAATGAGGCCACTCGGCTGTTATAAATATGTTGCTCTGCATAATTTGGTACCTCTATTGTAGAATTGCTTTATTTGTGAAGGGTCCTGCCATCTCCTCATAACCCCTGATCCCCTTATTAATCAAGAACCTATCTATCTCTGTCTTAAAGACTCTCAGTGATTTGGCCTCCACAGCCTTCTGCGGAAAAGATTTCCACACATTCACCACCCTCTGGTTGAAGAAATTCCTCCTCATCTCTGGTTTAAAGGATCGCCCCTTTAGTCTGAGATGGTGTCCTTTAAACAAAGAACAAAGAACAAAGAAAAGTACAGTACAGGAACAGGCCCTTCGGCCCTCCCAGCCTCCGCCGACCATGCTGCACGTCTAAACTAAAATCTTCTACACTTCCGGGGTCCGTATCCCTCTATTCCCATCCTATTCATGTATTTATCAAGATGCCCCTTAAATGTCACTATCGTCCCTGCTTCCACCACCTCCTCCAGCAGCGAGTTCCAGGCACCGACTACTCTCCGTGTAAAAAACTTACCAAGTACATCTCCTCTTAACCTTGCCCTTCGCACCTTAAACCTATAAGGTTCTAGTTCTCTGGTTCTAGTTTTTCCTACAAGTGGAAACGTCCTCTCCACATCCACTCTATCCAGGCCTCGCAGTATCCTGTAAGTTTCAATAAGATCCCCCCTTGTCCTTCTAAACTCCAACGAGTACAGACCCAGAGTCCTCAACCGTTCCTCATACGACAAGCTCTTCATTCCAGGGATCATTCTTGTGAACCTCCTCTGGACCCTTCCTTCAGACAGCACATCTTTCCTTAGGTACGGGGCCCCAAACTGCTCAGAATACTCCAAATGGGGTCTGACCAGAGCCTTAAACAGCCTCAGAAGTACATCCTAACATTTATCCTCAAACACACCACAGAACACCCCAAAGGCGGGATCGAATGGCCACACTGCGCCCGGAAAGCAGTCCGCCGCGCCACAGTGTGGCCATTGGAAGCCGGTAAATCCCGTTTCTGGGACCTACCTCATTGCGATGTGAATCCTGCCCATCCTGACTTTTTCGCAAGTCTGCATATTAAAGCGAGACGGCTAGTCTCACTTTAATGTGCATAACCCTGAGTTACCTGAGGTGTGGGATCAAACTAATTTGCCTCGGGCGAGTGCCGTTCAGCACTGGGGCGAAATTCTCCGACCCCACGCAGGCTCAGAGAATCGGCCGGCAGCGGCGTTATTCCCGCTCCCGCAGGGTTTTTAATTCTCTGACCGACCAAAAACCGGCGCTGTGCAAATCCCGCCGGCAGCCTCTGAAAACAGCTGGCGCCGGCGGGATTTCATTATATATTTTTTTCCACAAATCTCCGGCCCGGATGGGCCGAAGTCTCGCCACGTCGGTGAAAATCACAGTACCTTTAAAACGGCGTCAACCATTGATGGTGGTTGATGCCGTTCAGTGTGGGGGGGGGGGGGGGGGTGGTGGGTTGCGGCATCGGGGGGGTTGCGGCATGGGGGGGGGTTTGCGGCATGGGGGGGGGTTGCGGCATCGGGGGGGGTTGCGGCATCGGGGGGGTTGCGACATCGGGGGGGGGGGTTGGGGGCAGCGGCGTGCAGAGAGGGGGGGCGACGGATGCCCGGGGCCAACGCACCGTCGCCCCCCCCTCTGTACGCCGCTGCCCCTACCCTAACCCCCCTCCTCACCACCCCTACCCCCTTCACCACCCCTACCCCCCTCCAACGCTGCCCCCCCCAACGCCGCCCCCCCCTCTCTCAACTCAACACCGCAACCCCCCCCTCAACTCAACGCCGCAAACCCCCCCCCTCAACTCAACGCCGCAAACCCCCCCCCCTCTCTCCTCTCAACTCAACGCCGCAAACCCCCCAACGCCGGGTCTGTCTCTCTCCCCCCCCCCCCCAAAACGCCGGGTCTCACCACTTCCGCAGCTGGTGAAACTGACGCGTATCACGTCAGTCCGCTGCTGGCCCCTCCGGGAACGGAGAATAGCCGCCTAAAAGAAGGCCCCCACGCCGGAGTCATCTACACCGATTTTTCTTGCCGGAAATCGGCGTTACGACGGTCTGCAGAGAATTTCGCCCCTGGTCTCCACAAACCTGGTGAAATGACACTCCTGGGGATCTCCCAGGGGGATTGGGGGCACCCAGGTGCATGCCCTTTGAGCAGGATGGTAATCTGGCAGGCTGGTGCCATCTAGGCACCCTGGCAATGCCACCTGTGTTCCAGGCTGGTGCTGCCCAGGTGGCACTGGCATGGGCACTGCCAGGGTGCCAAGCTGGCATTTTGTGCCCGGGTGCGATCGGACTGGTGATGCCCTGCCTGGGTGTTGGTGGAGGTGCGGTGAGTTGGGGATTGAGGGGGCTGGGGGCCGCTGCAGGGGTCTCGGAAATCAGGACGGCATTTAAAAATGGCATCCTCACCTCTTGCTACACTCAAGAGTTCTGGCGAGCGGAGTTCCTCAGCGTATAACACGGGGCTGTGCGTCCTCGCCGCGCGTTCCCCGTTGAGGCCCTTATCAAACGCGAGTCGGGTTTTACGGCCTTGTGTTTCTCCGCGCTGCGAGCGTCGGGGCTTGAGCGGCAAAACGCGCTGGCGATGGGACTTTGTACCCAATTAGTAAAATCGCGCCTTATGTCACTGTTGTAATACAGAAACATGGCTTCCACAGTGTTGAAGGGAGCTCTCTGAACCCTCTGCTGAATTCCGTGCGGGGCGGTCTTCAGCGATGGGAATTATTGATGGGGGGGGCGGGGGAATTATTGATGGGAGTACCACAGTTGCATCCGGGTTTCCTGCAAGGCCTCACTTGTGTTGGTTCTGTGCACAAAGTCCGAGGCCAGTACGGAAACGGTTGAGGAGTGCCACATGTTGGCACGGCGGTGGGGGGGGGGGGGGGGGGGGGAAGCCGTGTGGGTGGGCTGTGGGATCTGTGATGAGGAAGTGGTTTTTAATGGTGCCGTGTTGGTTCCATTAGCACATTAAAGACACTATGTAAATACGAGTCAGTGCTCTTGTTATCTTGCCTCGAGAGCAGTGAGGCAAGCGATGATGTGACTTCATTTTCATATTAAATGTCAAAAGATAGTTTAATCGGAGATATGTGCGTCCAAAAGGATATTTTTGTCAGGGTCTGTTTCTGGTCGACTGAATACTTTTGTTTACACATTGAACATTAGTGACATCATGAACTGACTTTGAGGAGCCACTGTGCTTGACAGTGTGAGGGAGTTTAATTAGTATCAGTGCATGAAGTCATTAACCCCAGGGATCTTGCTGCATCTACCATGTTTATCTTAATTTAGCTCCCTTCCATTTACCTCCTTCAAGCTACTCCTCCTGATGTTGTTCCTCATGTGACCATTTTTCCAGTTATCTCCAGCTGTTTTAACTTTATTCAGCTTTTCCTTCCCATTCTTCGGAAAAGGAAAAGGAAGTTACATTTATATAACGCCTTTCACCGACACAGGGTGCCTCAAGGCACGTTTTAAAAATTATTTCACTGTTCCTGGGCATCGCTGGCTAGGCCTTCCCAAATTGGCCTTGAGAAGACCATCAGATGTGGGAGCAGAAGCAGGCCATTCGGCCCTTCGAGTCTGCTCCGCCATTCGATGAGATCATGGCTGATCTGATGTGATAATCCCTAACTCCACTTCCCCGCCTCATCCCCATAACCCTTGATTCCCTTACTGGTTAAAAATCTGTCGATCTCAGCCTGCAACACATTTAACGGCCCGGCCTCTACAGCTCTCTGCGGTAAAGAATTCCAGAGATTCTCTCCCCTCTGAGAGAAGAAATCCCTCCTCATCTCTGTCTGAAATGGGCGACCCCTCACTCTGATGTTCTGCCCTCTGGTCTTAGACTCTCCCACAAGCGGAAGCATCCTCTCAGCATCTACCCCGTCAAGCCCCCTGAGAATGTGTCTCAATAAGGCCGTCCCTCATTCTTCCAAACTCTGGAAGAATGACAAGTTGGTGGTGAGCTGCCTTATTGAATCGCTGCAGTCCATGTCATGTTGATGCACCCACAGTGCTGTCAGGGAGGGACTTGCAGGATTGTGACCCACCGTCAATGAAGGAACGACAATATATTTCCAAGTCCGGATGGTGTCTGATTTGGAGGGGAGCTTCTGGATGGTGGTGTTCCTGCTCCCCTTGCTCTTTGAGATGGTGGCAGTCTTGTGTTTGGAAGGTGTTGTCAGGAAAACCCTGGTCAGTTGCTGTAGTGCATTATGCAAATGGTATAGACAGGTACCGGACCCTATGTCCGAGAAGCTTGGGAATGGACGTGTGATGGATACGGGACTTTTCCGGCCTTTAGGCCTTGGGGAGGGGGAAATAGGATATTAATAAGATAGGACTCAAAGCTGGCCTAGCTCTTCCACTGTACTGGACCCTGAGAACTGAAGGGATGAGGGATGGATCAGGCCAGCACCCATGCCATTAATCCTGACATGGACATAAGGCCGAGACCAAAGAGCAGAGGATCAGTGTTTCCTAGGCCCAGGCAGGCAGGGTACTGGAATAACCCATCCTCCACCAATACTTCATACAAAACGCATTTTTTAAAATTTAAAAATAAATGGTAAAAGTGATAGCTAACGAGGAGTAATGAGCCGTCAATGGAATCCTGTAAATTGGCCCTTTGTTAATACAAGGAAGACGAGCAGCAATGCCCGAGGGGGATTGGACACTAGTTTCCAAGGCTGGAGTGTTGCCAGCTCTTTATCTCACTGGTTTCCGGGTCCTTTGGAATTAGGAATGCTGGATAAAGGTTCTGGTATCTGTATACTGCTACCACTGTGTGTCGATGGTGGAGGAAGTGAATGTTGAAGATGGTGGAAGGGTTGCCAATCAAACGCGCTGCTTTGTTCCGAATGGTGTTGAGTGTCTTGACTTTTGTTGGAGCTGCACTTATCCAGGTAAGTGTTCCATCACACTCCTGACCTGTGCCGTGTAGATGAAAATGAAAAAATGAAAATCGCTTATTGTCACGAGTAGGCTTCAATGAAGTTACTGTGAAAAGCCCCTAGTCACCACATCCCAGCGCCTGTCCGGGGAGGCTGGTACGGGAAACGAACCGTGCTGCTGGCCTGCTTTAAAAGCCAGCGATTTAGCCTTGTGAGCTAAACCAGCCCCTGGTGGTCAGACTTTGGGGAGTCAGGAGGTGAATCACTCGCTGCAGGATTCCCAGCCTCTGACCTGCTCTTGCTTTCAAAATAAAAATAAAAATAAAAAATCAATTATGGGGCAATTTAGTGTGGCCAATCCACCTACCCTGCACATCTTTGGGTTGTGGGTGTGAGACCCACGCAGAGACGGGGAGAATGTGCAAACTCCACACGGACAGTGACCTGGGGCCTGGATCGAACCCTGGGTCCTCGACACCGTGAGGCAGCAATGCTAACCACTGCACCACCATGCTGCTCCCTGACTTGTTCTTGTAGCCACAGCATTGGTATGTCTGGCCTAGTTCAGTTTCCGGTCAATGGTAACCTCCAGGATGTTGATAGTCGCAGATCCAGCGATAGTAATGAAAATGAAATGAAATGAAATGAAAATCGCTTATTGTCACGAGTAGGCTTCAATGAAGTTACTGCGAAAAGCCCCTAGTCGCCACATTCCGGCGCCTGTCCGGGGAGGCTGGTACGGGAATCGAACCGTGCTGCTGGCCTGCTTGGTCTGCTTTAAAAGCCAGCGATTTAGCTCAGTAAGCTAAACCAGCCCCTAGTGAGCTAAACCAGCCCCTCGTGAGCTAAACCAGCCCCTATCCATTGAATAATGGATATTGCATAATGCCATTGAATGTCAAGGGGAGATATTCAAAATCTCTCGTTTTGAGTTGGCAATTGGCTGGCACTTGTGTGGCGTGAATGCAACTTCTTTTCCAGCCAATCAAGCACTTCCGAAGTGTTTGGTTGCTCTGGTAATATAGGAACACGGTCAATCTATGTATGCAAGTTCTAGCAGACAGGAACATGCCTAACTCCCCTCCTCAAAATAACACTACCGGAACTTTCACATCTTCCTATGAGAAGCCAGACTGGGCCTCGATTTAATATCACACCCAAAAGCCAACATATCTTCTTCCGTTAGTGCTGGCGTGAAGTACTCAGCTTCTAGAGGGGGAATTGAACCCACAACGTTCATGACTGAAAGGTACAGATGCTACCCACTGAGCCTGTGAAACATTCCGTTCTGAAGTGGTGGAACTGCCTCACCAGCGCAGCCTTCCCAACGCTGCACACAGTTTGTAAACCCCAGGTTTGGCCTCAACTGGAAGCTGCGCTTTGCTCAGACTCTTCAACTTGGCTTTGAGCATCGCTCGCCTTGTCCCAATGCTGCAATAAAAGCCCTTTGTCCCTCTACCTAATCATAAACCAAGGTTCCTGCAATTAAATCGCTGCTTCCACTTTCAAATCTTTTGCAGAGGTTTAAGTGTGTAGACTTCAACCCCCTCGATCCTGAAGGGTCCTGTTTTATAGGACGCACCCTTTCAGCGGTTACGTGGTCTGGGGTTAACAATTAGCCTAATAGCAGTAAACCAAATGCCAGAATTTATGAAGACTCGATTTCCATCACCTCCACAGATGGAATATCATCACCTTGGCGAAAACATTTACAGGCTTAGATAAATGCCACCGTTTGCTTACAATGTAATGAAGAGGAAACAGCTCATAAACTCAGAAATGGTTCGACTCTTACAAAACTTGGGAAACAGTTTATGATGGTGTTCAGAGCAGACAGTCTCAACCTTGACCCAGCTGACTTCTGAGTCAGAACGGCGCAGGTTAATACGCACCCGCAGCTTTCTGTTTCAGATTTATTGATTGAACTTAAATTCCACCATCTTGCTGGGGTGGGATTTGAACCGAACCCTCGTCCCCAGATCATCCGTCTAAGCCACGGGATTACTATCCCCGTGAAATGCGAGAACTCCACCATCGCCTTCTGAGAGTGCGCACGTAATTGGCCGTGGGAATGAATTGAAGATCAGGGCATGGTTTCTGAATATCTTGTGCCAGGATCGGGTGGGGCAGACAGGCAGGCAGGAACAGCCAACGCGGACAGCGAGGACAGGGCGGCTGAACGCAGTGTGGCTTTGAATGTACCCAATTTGGACAGGATGGAGTTCACTGTTTTCATTAGAAAGACGGAGGTTGAGAGGTGACCTGATCGAGGTCTGCAAGATTCTGAGGGGCATGGATAGAGTGGATGGGCGGGCACTCTTTCCCAGGGTGGAGGGGTCAGTCACCAGGGGGCATAGGTTTAAGGTCCATGGGGCAAAGTTTAGAGGAGTTGTGCGAGGCAGGCTTTTTACACAGAGGGTGGTGAGTGCCTGGAACGTGTTGCCGGGGAGGTTGCGGAAGCAGATACGTTAACGGCGTTCAAAAGGCATCTTGACAAACACGTGGATTTGGTGGATATAGCGGGATGCGGCACAAGAAATTGCTGAGGGTTTTGACAACGGTTGGTATCATGACCGGTACAGACTTGAAGGGCTGAAGGGCCTGTTCCTGTGCTGTATTGTTCTTTATTCTTTATACATGAGGAGAATGGAGAGCAGAAGCAGGGAGTTATTCAAATCATTGAGTAAGGTCGTGTTGCGGTGCTGTGCGAAAGCCTTGGGCTTGATCAAGAGCTCAGGTTCCAGGAGAGGGGGTGAATTCCAGCCAGAGCTCACTCAGTGACTCAGCAGAACAGTTGGGAATATCCCGGGAAAAATGATCCTGTCGCTGCCTGTACCATTATTTCCAGGGTTTCCACAAAGTCTCAGTGACAGAGCAGGTTAAAAGCCCTGTGGGAGTTCATACTGCAGCACAACAGGCTTCATGCCCCATACATTCCGACCCAAGATGGCAATCGATTAATTCACTGAATCACAGAATGCTTACAGCACAGGAGGAGGCCATTTGACCCATGCTAACTCTCCGAATGAGCAATTCACCTCGAACCATTGCCCTGCCTTCTCCCAAAACTCTGACATTTCTTCCTTTTCACGTAACAGCCTAAATCTTCGGGAAGCCTCGGTTAAACTTGCCTCCACCATTCGCAGAAAGTGCAGTGAAGAAGGTTCATCCCTGTGTTTCCATGGCGGCACAGTAACACAGTGGTTAGCACTGTTGCTCCAGGGTCCCAGGTTCGATTCCCAGCTTGGGTCACTGTCTGTGCGGAGTCTGCACATCCTCCCCGTGTCTGCGTGGGTTTCCTCCGGGTGCTCCGGTTTCCTCCCACGGTCCAAAGATGTGCAGGTTCGGTGGATTGGCCATGATAAATTGCCCTTCGTGTCCAAAAGAGGTTAGTTGGGGTTACTGGGCACAGTAAGAAGTCTTACAACACCAGGTTAAAGTCCAAAAGTTTGTTTCAAACACTAGCTTTCGGAGCACTGCTCCTTCCTCAGGCCAGTGCTCCGAAAGCTCATGTTTGAAACAAGCCTGTTGGACTTTAACCTGGTGTTGTAAGACTTCTTACTGTGCTCACCCCAGTCCAACGCCGGCATCTCCACATCAGGGTTACTGGGTTACAGGGAGAGGGTAGAGGTGTGGTCTTGGGCAGGGTGCTCTTTCCAAGAGCCGGTGCAGACTCGATGAACCGAATGGCCTCCTTCTGCCCTGTAAATTCTATGATTCTTTTGCCAATTCTCTTAAATCGGCACCCTTATTCACTGAAAGATTTTGTACTGCTACACATTTGACCTAATGGTGGGACTTTGGTCAGAGCCATTCCCCCTTCCTCGCCAGTCGATTAATGAGATCCCGGAAAACGCAGCAAGTAGGATTTGCACTGAAGTTACCGATGGAAATTTATTCCGGCAAACTGCAATCCTGACGCCCCTGTCAGGGCCTAGCAGCCAGTATTGCACCTTCATGCCTGCAGGCACAGAGATAGACGCTCTGTGGCAGCATTCAACAAACTCAGGCCCTGACAACTGAAAAAATCTCTCAGTAAAGGCCTGAGCACAGGCACCAGGGGTGCGATTCAACCTGAACACTTCTATGTCCGGTTTTGGGGGGGCGGGGGTTGAGCGGGATCTTTCTCTGCACCTGCAGCGGCGAGAAAGTCCTCGTTACCCAAAGGCATTTTGCTTTTTATTTGGCCTGGGTGAGGAATTCCCCGTCAAGGCCGTACTTACATCATTTCCTGCGCCCTGAGCTGAGCTTGCCAGCGGATCAGGAGCCATTTTTAAAGGGACCCCCGATCTTTCGACCCCCCCCACCCCACTCAGAGACACCAATGCAGCCTCCGGACCCCCCACTTCACCCAACGTACCTCTTCCGGGGTCATCGAGCCCCCCCATCACCCCACCTCTTACGGGCAAGGCATCCATGGGCCCGACCCCTGGCACGGGCAACCTGGCACGCGGGCACCTTGACACTGCCAGGCTGGCCACTGGCAGGGTACCTGAATGGCAGTGCCAAGGTGCCCGGGTGAGAGTGGGAGTGCCAGGGTATCACCGTGCCCAATGCTCGACCACCTGGGCAGCTCCAATGGCCTGGGAAGACCCCTCCAGGTGCCGTTATCGCTGGTCCAGGTTTGTGTGGACCAGTATAGAGTGGCGCACTGGCGAGGTTTCCTGGGCGCAGCGGGTGAATCCCGGGCGCTGGGAGAATCCGGCGAACCCATATTTAAAATATGCATATCTGGATCTCGCCCAGCAAAAGCAAGATCAAGATTGCCACGACTCGCGAGATTCATCGGCTTCGTCCTGACACCAAGTCAGGCGCTCTGAGGCCATTGACTCGTGCCCCAGGTCAAAGAATGTCTTAACCCAGATACAACATGACCAGACGTGTCCTGTACTGAGCCCAAAACCCCTTGTGGTGTGAGAGAATCAGCATCATACCGAACACACATATTGAGTTCGCTGTGATAGACTTTACTACTGTAACCAGGGAACATGGATTTCAAATAATCGTCAGAAAAGTCAGATGGGAAATGAAGAGAACGTGTTTTGTGCAGCGGATGTTTGTGATCTGGAACATGTCGGCAAATGGGCAGAGGAAGCAGATCCAACAGGAACTTTCAAAGGGAAATTGAATAAATATTTGATGAGGGAAAAAACTGCAAGTCCACGGGGAAAGAGTGGCGGAGTGGGATTAATTAGACAGCTCGGTCAATGAGCAGAAGCAGCTATGATGGGCGAAATGGCCTCATTCTGTGCTGTATGATCCATGCCGCACCGTTTTAATATTAATTATGCTGAGGTGTTGGAGATATCTGCTGCGGGATTCTCTGTGGGCGGAATCCTCTGCCCCGCCGGAGGAGCACCCACGCCAGCCCGTTTCCCAACGGGAAACTCCAGGCCGGATTCTCCGGGCGGTGAATTCCTTTTTAATGCCGAAATCCCAGGGGCGGTGTTGTACGTTCCGCCCCCTCCGAAGCGGCATCATCACGGCGCGCACCACACGCCGTTGGGATGGCCTCAGCGTGTTACCTGAAGGCCCTCCCCGATGCTCCGCCCCCGATGGACGAGTTCCCGACCACGCGGTTAATGTGTCTCAGTGGTCGGGAACGCGGCGTGGGCTGGGGACTGTTTCCAGCACTCCAACAGTCGGGTGGGAGCCTTGCTGCTGGCTGGGGGGGGGGCTTCTGTGAGGGCTGGGGGGGGGGGACTGATGGGGGGGGTGCCACGGAGACACTATCTGGCAGGACGGGCCCGCACACAGCCGGCGCCATGTTTTACACCCTCTCTCTCTCTCTCTCTCTCTCAGGTTCATAATGTTTGAGAGCATACATGGACCGCGCCGTCGGAAACATGGCCCATCGGAGTCGGAGAATCGCGGGTGGGCCCACTAACGATACGCCAACGGTGTTTAAACTATACGCATTGATGTCATTTTTGGGAGACGGAGCTTCGCGATTCGGCCAAACAGGCTCCTGCCGCGATTTCGGCGTCCGGAGTTATTCTCCGTACGATCGTGTGCCCTGGCCAGCAGCGGGATTGGAGAATGTCGCTGCCGGCCGACGCTATGGGAATGGAGAATCCCGCTGCCGGCCGGGGCTGTGGGGATGGAGAATGTCGCTGCCGGCCGGGGCTGTGGGATTGGAGAATGTCGCTGCCGGCCGTGGCTGCGGGAATGGTGAATCCCGCTGTCGGCCGGGGCTGCGGGAACGGAGAATCCCGCTGCCAGCCGGGGCTGTGGGAATGGAAAATGTCGCTGCCGGCCGGGGCTGTGGGAATGGAGAATGTCGCTGCCGGCCGATGCTGGGGGAATGGAAAATCCCGCTGCCAGCCGGAGCTGCGGGAATGGAGAATCCCGCTGCCGGCCGATGCTGGGGGAATGGAGAATCCCGCTGCCGGCCGGAGCTGCGGGAATGGAGAATCCCGCTGCCGGCCGGAGCTGCGGGAATGGAGAATGTCGCTGCCGGCCAGAGCTGCGGGAATGGGGAATGTCGCTGCCGGCCGGGGCTGCGGGAATGGAGAATGTCGCTGCCGGCCGGGGCTGCGGGAATGGAGAATCCCGCTGCCGGCCGGAGCAGAGGGAATGGAGAATGTCGATGCCGGCCGGGGCTGTGGGAATGGAGAATCCCGCTGCCGGCCGGGGCTGCGGGAATGGAGAATCCCGCTGCCGGCCGGATCTCCGGGAATTGAGAATGTCGCTGCCGGCCGTGGCTGTGGGAATGGAGAATCCCGCTGCCGGCTGGAGCTGCAGGAATGGGGAATGTCGCTGCCGGCCGGGGTTGCGGGAATGGAGAATGTCGCTGCCGGCCGGGGTTGCGGGAATGGAGAATGTCGCTCCCGGCCGAGGCTGTGGGAATGGAGAATCCCGCTGCCGGCCGGGGCTGCGGGAATGGAGAATGTCGTTGCCAGCTGGGTCTGCAGGAATGGGGAATGTCGCTGCCGGCCGGGGTTGCGGGAATGGAGAATGTCGCTGCCGGCCGGGGCTGCGGGAATGGAGAATGTCGCTGCCGGCCGGGGCTGCGGTAATGGGGAATGTCGCTGCCGGCCGGGGCTGCGGGAATGGACAGTCCTGCTGCCGGCCGGGGCTGCGGGAATGGAGAATGTCGCTGCCGGCCGGGGCTGCGGGAATGGAGAATGTCGCTGCCGGCTGGGGCTGCGGGAATGGAGAATCCAGCTGCCGGCCGGGGCTGCGGGAATGGAGAATCCCGCTGCCGGCCGGGGCTGTGGGAATGGAGAATGTCGCTGCCGGCCGGGGCTGTGGGAATGGAGAATGTCGCTGCCGACCGGGGCTGCGGGAATGGAGAATGTCGATGCCGGCCGGAGCTGCGGGAATGGAGAATGTCGCTGACGGCCGGAGCTGCGGGAATGGAGAATGTCGATGCCGGCCATGGCTGCGGGAATGGGGAATGTCGCTGCCGGCCGTGGCTGCGGGAATGGAGAATCCCGCTGCCGGCCGGGACTGCGGGAACGGAGAATCCCGCTGCCGGCCGGTGCTGCGGGAATGGAGAATGTCGCTGCCGGCCGGCATCGCCGGCCCTAGGATTGCTGGCGCCCCGGGCAAGCTGAACTTCGGCGCCCTTGGGGGGGGGCGGGGCCGAGAGGGGGGAGGGGCGGGGCCGAGAGGGGGGAGGGGCGGGGCCGAGAGGGGGAGGGGAGGGGCCCGGAGGGGGGGCGGGGCCGAGGGGGGACAGGGCTGAGAGGGGGCGGGGCCGAGGGGGTGGGGCGGGGCCGAGAAGGGGGGCGGCCGAGAGGGGGGGCGGAGCCGAGAGGGGGCGGACCCGGGGGGGGGACCCGAGTGGGGGGACCCGAGGGGGGGCGGGGGGGGACCGAGGGGGGGGGGACCGAGGGGGGAGGTGGGGGGAGCGGACGGACCGAGGGGGCGGACCGGGGGGGAGGGCGGCCACCCTGGGGGAGGGCGGCCACCGCGCATGCGCTGGTTGGCCCCGGCCCAACTGCGCATGCGCGGGACCAGAATCTCTGGCGCCCCCTAGCACATGGCGCCCCGGGCGACTGCCCGAGTTGCCGGTGCCTTAAGCCGGCCCTGCCGGCCGGGGCTGCGGGAATGGAGAATGTCGCTGCCGGCCGGGGCTGCGGGAATGGAGAATGTCGCTGCCGGCCGGGGCTGTGGGAATGGAGAATGTCGCTGCCGGCCGGGGCTGCGGGAATGGGGAATGTCGCTGCCAGCCGGGGCTGCGGGAATGGAGAATGTTGCTGCCAGCCGGGGCTGCGGGAATGGAGAATGTCGCTGCCGGCCGGGGCTGTGGGAATGGAGAATGTCGCTGCCGGCCGGGGCTGCGGGAATGGGGAATGTCGCTGCCAGCCGGGGCTGCGGGAATGGAGAATGTTGCTGCCAGCCGGGGCTGCGGGAATGGAGAATGTCGCTGCCGGCTTGGGCTGCGGGAATGGAGAATCCCGCTGTCGGCCGGATCTCCGGGAATGGAGAATGTCGCTGCCGGCCGTGGCTGTGGGAATGGAGAATCCCGCTGCCGGCTGGAGCTGCGGGAATGGGGAATGTCGCTGCCGGCCGGGGCTGTGGGAATGGAGAATCCCGCTGCCGGCCGAGGCTGTGGGAATGGAGAATGTCGCTGCCGGCTGGGGCTGTGGGAATGGAGAATGTCGCTGCCGGCCGGGGCTGCGGGAATGGAGAATGTCGCTCCCGGCCGAGGCTGTGGGAATGGAGAATGTCGCTGCCGGCCGGGGCTGCGGGAATGGAGAATGTCGCTGCCGGCCGGGGCTGCGGGAATGGAGAATCCCGCTGCCGGCCGGGGCTGTGGGAATGGAGAATGTCGCTCCCGGCCGAGGCTGTGGGAATGGAGAATGTCGCTGCCGGCCGGGGCTGCGGGAATGGAGAATCCCGCTGCCGGCCGGGGCTGCGGGAATGGAGAATGTCGCTGCCGGCTGGGGCTGCAGGAATGGAGAATGTCGCTGCCGGCCGGAGCTGTGGGAATGGAGAATGTCGCTGCCGGCCGGGGTTGCGGGAATGGAGAATGTCGCTGCCGGCCGGGGCTGTGGGAATGGAGAATCCCGATGCCGGCCGGGGCTGCGGGAATGGAGAATGTCGCTGCTGGCCGAGGCTGTGGGAATGGGGAATGTCGCTGCCGGCCGGGGTTGCGGGAATGGAGAATGTCGCTGCCGGCCGGGGCTGAGGGAATGGGGAATGTCGCTGCCGGCCGGGGTTGCGGGAATGGAGAATCCCGATGCCGGCCGGGGCTGCGGGAATGGAGAATGTCGCTGCTGGCCGAGGCTGTGGGAATGGGGAATGTCGCTGCCGGTTGGGGCTGCGGGAATGGGGAATGTCGCTGCCGGCCGGGTCTGCGGGAATGGAGAATCCCGCTGCCGGCCGGAGCTGTGGGAATGGAGAATCCCGCTGCCGGCCGGGGCTGCGGGAATGGTGAATGTCGCTGCCGGCCGGGGCTGTGGGAATGGAGAATGTCGCTGCCGGCCGGGGTTGCGGGAATGGAGAATGTCGCTGCCGGCCGGGGTTGCGGGAATGGAGAATGTCGCTGCCAGCCGGGGCTGCGGGAATGGAGAATGTTGCTGCCGGCCGCGGCTGTGGGAATGGAGAATGTCGCTGCCGGCCGGGGCTGCGGGAATGGTGAATGTCGCTGCCGGCCGGGGCTGTGGGAATGGAGAATGTCGCTGCCGGCCGGGGCTGCGGGAATGGAGAATGTCGCTGCCGGCTTGGGCTGCGGGAATGGAGAATCCCGCTGTCGGCCGGATCTCCGGGAATGGAGAATGTCGCTGCCGGCCGTGGCTGTGGGAATGGAGAATCCCGCTGCCGGCTGGAGCTGCGGGAATGGGGAATGTCGCTGCCGGCCGGGGCTGTGGGAATGGAGAATCCCGCTGCCGGCTGGGGCTGTGGGAATGGAGAATGTCGCTCCCGGCCGAGGCTGTGGGAATGGAGAATGTCGCTGCCGGCTGGGGCTGCAGGAATGGAGAATGTCGCTGCCGGCCGGGGTTGCGGGAATGGAGAATGTCGCTGCCGGCCGGGGCTGCGGGAATGGAGAATGTCGCTGCCGGCCGGGGTTGCGGGAATGGAGAATGTCGCTGCCGGCCGGGGCTGTGGGAATGGAGAATCCCGATGCCGGCCGGGGCTGCGGGAATGGAGAATGTCGCTGCTGGCCGAGGCTGTGGGAATGGGGAATGTCGCTGCCGGCCGGGGTTGCGGGAATGGAGAATGTCGCTGCCGGCCGGGGCTGAGGGAATGGGGAATGTCGCTGCCGGCCGGGGTTGCGGGAATGGAGAATCCCGATGCCGGCCGGGGCTGCGGGAATGGAGAATGTCGCTGCTGGCCGAGGCTGTGGGAATGGGGAATGTCGCTGCCGGTTGGGGCTGCGGGAATGGGGAATGTCGCTGCCGGCCGGGTCTGCGGGAATGGAGAATCCCGCTGCCGGCCGGAGCTGTGGGAATGGAGAATCCCGCTGCCGGCCGGGGCTGCGGGAATGGTGAATGTCGCTGCCGGCCGGGGCTGTGGGAATGGAGAATGTCGCTGCCGGCCGGGGTTGCGGGAATGGAGAATGTCGCTGCCGGCCGGGGCTGCGGGAATGGAGAATGTCGCTGCTGGCCGAGGCTGTGGGAATGGGGAATGTCGCTGCCGGTTGGGGCTGCGGGAATGGGGAATGTCGCTGCCGGCCGGGTCTGCGGGAATGGAGAATCCCGCTGCCGGCCGCGGCTGCGGGAATGGGGAATCCCGCTGCCGGCTGGGGCTGTGGGAATGGAGAATGTCGCTGCCGGCCGGAGCTGTGGGAATGGAGAATGTCGCTTCCGGCCGGGGCTGTGGGAATGGAGAATCCCGCTGCCGGCCGGGGCTGAGGGAATGGAGAATCCCGCTGCCGGCTGGGGCTGTGGGAATGGTGAATGTCGCTGCCGGCCGGAGCTGTGGGAATGGAGAATGTCGCTTCCGGCCGGGGCTGTGGGAATGGAGAATCCCGCTGCCGGCCGGGGCTGTGGGAATGGAGAATCCCGCTGCCGGCCGGTGCTGCGGGAATGGAGAATCCCGATGCCGGTTGGGGCTGCGGGAATGGAGAATGTCGCTGCCGGCTGGAGCTGTGAGAATGGAGAATGTCGCTGCCGGCTGGGGCTGCAGGAATGGAGAATCCCGATGCCGGTTGGGGCTGCGGGAATAGAGAATCCCGATGCCGGTTGGGGCTGCGGGAATGGAGAATGTCGCTGCCGGCCGGGCTGCCGTCCCGGAAAAAGGTGCTCGCTGGACGGAGAACCCTGCCCTGCCTTTTCCTCGCAAATGCTTTTCGACCTCTTCACCTTAGCTTCACGAGAGTTGCCAAGTCTGTCTCCAGAGGGAAGGATGACTGAATCTGACTGAATCTGAGATGTCGCCTTCACCATTTCTCCATAGTTCCTGAAGCCTGTGTGGGAAAAGTACTGGTTCAGGTTATTTCCGACCTCTCTGCCCAATCCCTCAGGAATGTCTGGTGGCCGGGACTAATGTATAGCTGGTTTGATGGGATGTGACACAGTGTGACTGGATATGATCTGGCTGCTTCGAGTGCAGATGAAGTCCAAGTTGTTTTTTTTTTTGACGTGTAGATCGGGTACCAGCTAGAGGTAGCAATTTGCTGCTTGAGACAGCTACAATTTGCACTGTCACTCAGCCAAAACATTTCCTTTGACATTCCTTTCAAGAAATCAAACGACAGAGAAAAGGACAAGAATGTTGAAAAACTTTGATAAAACGTCCACCTTCTCTCCATATCTCGCTCTCTCGCTCAGCGTGGCGTACCTCTTGAACCCACTTCTCTCCATTCGGCGGATTATCCCCCCCCCCCCCCCCCCCCCGGTTTTTTACTTCACCGCCATTTGCCGGGAT
This sequence comes from Scyliorhinus canicula, assembly GCF_902713615.1. NCBI lineage: Eukaryota > Metazoa > Chordata > Chondrichthyes > Carcharhiniformes > Scyliorhinidae > Scyliorhinus > Scyliorhinus canicula. The sequence goes on from NC_052146.1 coordinate 300,886,441, forward strand.
GAATTTTTACTTCAAATTTAGAAACTTGAACACCATACGCTCAGAGGCTGCACTACCCTGAAGTCAGCAAGACTGACTTATTTTCCGCCACCTCTCCTTGTTGAAGTTCCTGATTTGACGTCCGGTCAGATGTGGCAACTGCTCCTTCCTAAAGGCTTTCTGGTGTTCACTGCCATGTTACATTGTTGTTTATATGTCACATATGAGGTGTAATACGGTAAGGCTCCTGTACTACAAGTACGGGGGTAGATCCCTGCCTGCTGGCTCCGCCCAGTAGGCGGAGTATAAATGTGTGTGCTCACCGAGCTGCAGCCATTTTGGCAGCAGCTGTGGGAGGCTACACATCTCTGCGTAATAAAGCCTCGATTATACTCTACTCTCGTCTCGTCGTAATTGATAGTGCATCAATGAGGCCTGACATTGTGGGCCCCATCTGCCCTCTCAAATGGACGTAATTGATCCTATGGCAATGTTGGAAGAAGAGCAGGGAGCTGCTATTCCAAGGTACCCTGGTCAACTGTTTGTCCCTCAACCAAAATCATTTGAAACTAATTTATTGGTCATTATCTCATTGTTGCTGCAGTAGCCCGCAGTGGGCCTACAGGGTGGAAATGATTATCTTCCCCTTGGTCCTTGCAGATTACGAGCTCCCCCGCAAGGGGCGGGGTGGGTGGGGGGGTCTCTATTGACCTCTACATAAAAGGTTGGCCAGCAAGGAACCTGGTAAGGGTCTCCCGGCTAGTTCAATATATCGTCTTGTAAATAAAACTACACTCCTTTATTTCACTCGGTGTGGACTCCCCGGGTCCTTACTTTAGGCTGCTTGTGGGAAGTTGGTCTGGCAAATTGCCTCCACATTAGTGACTGCCCTTCAAAGGTACTTCATGGTTTGTGAAATGCTTCAGATCGTCCGGAGGTTGCGATCTGAAATATGACGCCAACATCAATGCAAGTTATTTTACGTTTATTTCTAATGCTTCAAGAAAGACGAGAGGGAATTTATCAGGCCCTCGTGATGTCTCAAAGAGCTTTGGAGCTGCTGAATGACGTTTGGAGTTCTGGCAGTTCGGTAGACACCTCTGCTTCTATGTCTCTCTCTCTCTCTCTCTCCACGTCTTCAAGGCACTCTTCAAAACCCACCTCATTGACCAGGCTTCCTGGCCTAGTATCTCCTTAAGTGGTTGGGTGTCGAATTTTGTTTGATAGGGCTCATGTGAAGCGCCTTGGTATGTTTTACTGCAGAAAGAGGCGATAAAAATGCAAGTTGTTGTTAAAGTGTAAACATGCTACGGAAAAGGTGAAGTGTCCCGACTCGTGCTTAAGCCCCAATTAACAACCTCAAAAACAGTTCAGCGGGCTAGTTACAGAACACCCCCCCCCCCCCCCCCCCCCCCCCCCCCCCCCCCCCCCCCCAAAGCTGTAGGTGGGATCTTTCTGTGGCGTTCCTGCATTTGTCTGCCAATCTGTCAGAATTGGGAGCAGAAGTAGGCCATTCAGCCCATCGAGCTGAATGGTCCACCATTCAGTAAGATCATAGAACGATACAGCGCAGTACAGGCCCTTCGGCCCTCGATGTTGCTCCGACATGGAAAAAATCTAAAGGCCATCTAACCTACACTATGCCCTTATCATCCATTGGCTTATCCAATAAATTTTTAAATGCCCTCAATGTTGGCGAGTTCACTACTGTTGCAGGTAGGGCATTCCACGGCCTCACCACTCTTTGCGTAAAAAAACCACCTCTGACCTCGGTCCTATATCTATTACCCCTCAATTTAAGGCTATGTCCCCTCGTGCTAGCCACCTCCATCCGCGGGAGAAGGCTCTCGCTGTCCACCCTATCTAACCCTCTGATCATTTTGTATGCCTCTATTAAGTCACCTCTTAACCTTCTCTCTAACGAAAACAACCTCAAGTCCATCAGCCTTTCCTCATAAGATTTTCCCTCCATACCAGGCAACATCCTGGTAAATCTCCTCTGCACCCGTTCCAAAGCTTCCACGTCCTTCCTATAATGAGGCGACCAGAACTGTACGCAATACTCCAAATGCGGCCGTACTAGAGTTTTGTACAACTGCAACATGACCTCATGGCTCCGGAACTCAATCCCTCTACCAATAAAGGCCAACACACCATAGGCCTTCTTCACAACCCTATCAACCTGGGTGGCAACTTTCAGGGATCTATGTACATGGACACCGAGATCCCTCTGCTCATCCACACTACCAAGAATTTTACCATTAGCCAAATATTCCGCATTTCTGTTATTCTTTACAAAGTGAATCACCTCACACTTCTCCACATTAAACTCCATTTGCCACCTCTCAGCCCAGCTCTGCAGCTTATCTATGTCCCTCTGTAACCTGCAACATCCTTCCGCACTGTTTACAACTCCACCGACTTTAGTGTCGTCTGCAAATTTACTCACCCATCCTTCTGCGCCCTCCTCTAGGTCATTTATAAAAATGACAAACAGCAACGGCCCCAGAACAGATCCTTGTGGTATGCCACTCGTAACTGAACTCCATTCTGAACATTTCCCATCAACTACCACTCTCTGTCTTCTTTCAACTAGCCAATTTCTGATCCACATCTCTAAATCACCCTCAATCCCCAGCCTCCGTATTTTCTGCAATAGCCGACCGTGGGGAACCTTATCAAACGCTTTACTGAAATCCATATACACCACATCAACTGCTCTACCCTCGTCTACCTGTTCAGTCACCTTCTCAAAAAACTCGATAAGGTTTGTGAGGCATGACCTACCCTTCACAAAACCATGCTGACTGTCCCTAATCATATTATTCCTATCTAGATGATTATAAATCGTATCTTTTATAATCCTCTCCAAGACTTTACCCACCACAGACGTTAGGCTCACCGGCCTATAGTTACCGGGGTTATCTCTACTCCCCTTCTTGAACAAAGGGACCACATTTGCTATCCTCCAGTCCTCTGGCACTATTCCTGTAGCCAATGATGACCTAAAAATCAAAGCCAAAGGCTCAGCAATCTCTTCCCTGGCTTCCCAGAGAATCCTAGGATAAATCCCATCCGGCCCCGGGGACTTATCTATTTTCACCTTGTCCAGAATTGCCAACACTTCTTCCCTACGCACCTCAATGCCATCTATTCTAATAGCCTGGGTCTCAGCATTCTCCTCCACAATATTATCTTTTTCTTGAGTGAATACTGACGAAAAGTATTCATTTAGTATCTCGCTTATCTCCTCAGCCTCCACACACAACTTCCCACCACTGTCCTTGACTGGCCCTACTCTTACCCTAGTCATTCTTTTATTCCTGACATACCTATAGAAAGCTTTTGGGTTTTCCTTGATCCTACCTGCCAAAGACTTCTCATGTCCCCTCCTTGCTCGTCTCAGCTCTCTCTTTAGATCCTTCCTCGCTTTCTTGTAAATATCAAGCGCCCCAACTGAAACTTCACGGCTCATCTTCACATAGGCCTCCTTCTTCCTCTTAACAAGAGATTCCACTTCTTTGGTAAACCACGGTTCCCTCGCTCGACCCCTTCCTCCCTGCCTGACTGGTACGTACTTATCAAGAACATGCAATAGCTGTTCCTTGAACAAGCTCCACATATCCAGTGTGCCCAACCCTTGCAGCCTACTTCTCCAACCAACACATCCTAAGTCATGTCTAATGGCATCATAATTGCCCTTCCCCCAGCTATAACTCTTGCCCTGCGGGGTATACTTATCCCTTTCCATCACTAACGTAAAGGTCACCGAATTGTGGTCACTGTTTCCAAAGTGCTCACCTACCTCCAGATCTAACACCTGGCCTGGTTCATTACCCAAAACCAAATCCAATGTGGCCTCGCCTCTTGTTGGCCTGTCAACATATTGTGTCAGGAAACCCTCCTGCACATATTGTACAAAGAATGACCCATCTAATGTACTCGAACTATATCTTTTCCAGTCAATATTTGGAAAGTTAAAGTCTCCCATAACAACTACCCTGTTACTTTCGCTCTTTTCCAGAATCATCTTCGCCATCCTTTCCTCTACATCCCTAGAACTATTAGGTGGCCTATAGAAAACTCCCAACAGGGTGACCTCTCCTTTCCTGTTTCTAACCTCAGCCCATACTACCTCAGAAGAAGAGTCCCCATCTAGCATCCTTTCCGCCACCGTAATACTGTCCTTGACTAGCAGCGCCACACCTCCCCCTCTTTTGCCCCCTTCTCTGAGCTTACTAAAACACCTAAACCCCGGAACCTGCAACAACCATTCCTGTCCCTGCTCTATCCATGTCTCTGAAATGGCCACAACATCGAAGTCCCAGGTACCAACCCATGCTGCCAGTTCCCCTACCTTATTTCGTATACTCCTGGCATTGAAGTCGACACACTTCAAACCACCTACCTGAACACTGGCACCCTCCTGCGAAGTCAAATCTGTGCTCCTGACCTCTATACTCTCAATCTCCCGTACCCCGGTCAAGGCTGGTCTGATTGTCACCTCAAATCCACATTCCTGTCTGTCCCCCATCACCCTTGCCTATCAAAAATCTGTCAAAAACAACTTTGAATATACTCACTCACCCAAGTCCCGACTCTTGCCCAGCGGAGAAAATTCCACAGACCAACATCCCTCTGAAAGGAAAAGATTTCTTCACATCTCAGTCTGAATTTCCAGAAAGCCTTTGACAAGGTGGCACACAAAAGGTTGCTGTATAAGATAAAGATGCATGGCATTAAGGGTAAATTAGTAGCATGGATAGAGGATTGGTTAATTAATAGAAAGCAAAGAGTGGGGATTAATGGGTGTTTCTCTGGTTGGCAATCCGTAGCTAGTGGTGTCCCTCAGGGATCAGTGTTGGGCCCACAATTGTTCACAATTTACATAGATGATTTGGAATTGGGGACCAGGGGCAATGTGTCCAAGTTTGCAGATGACACTAAGATGAGTGGTAAAGCAAAAAGTGCAGAGGATATTGGAAGTCTGCAGAGGGATTTGGATAGGTTAAGTGAATGGGCTAGGGTCTGGCAGATGGAATACAATGTTGGCAAATGTGAGGTTATCCATTTTGGGAGGAATAACAGCAAAAGGGATTATTATTTAAATGATAAAATACTAAAACATGCTGCTGTGCAGAGAGACCTGGGTGTGCTCGTGCATGAGACGCAAAAAAGTTGGTTTACAGGTGCAACAGGTGATTAAGAAAGCAAATGGAATTTTGTCCTTCATTGCTAGAGGGATGGAGTTTAAGACTAGGGAGATATGCTGCAATTGTGTAAGGTGTTAGTGAGGCCACACCTGGAGTATTGTGTTCAGTTTTGGTCTCCTTATCTGAGAAAGGATGTACTGGCGCTGGAGGGTGTGCAGAGGATATTCACTGGGTTAATCCCAGAGCTGAAGGGGTTGGATTACGAGGAGAGGTTGAGTAGACTGGGACTGTACTCATTGGAATTTAGAAGGATGAGGGGGGATCTTATAGAAACGTATAAAATTATGAAGGGAATAGATAGGATAGATGCGGGCAGGTTGTTTCCACTGGTGGGTGAAAGCAGAACTAGGGGGCACAGCCTCAAAATAAGGGGAAGTAGATTTAGGACTGAGTTTAGGTGGAACTTCTTCACCCAAAGGGTTGTGAATCTATGGAATTCCTTGCCCAGTGAAGCAGTAGAGGCTCCTTCATTAAATGGTTTTAAGATAAAGATAGATAGTTTTTTGAAGAATAAAGGGATTAAGAGTTATGGTGTTTGGGCCGGAAAGTGGAGCTGAGTCCACAAAAGATCAGCCATGATCTCATTGAATGGCGGAGCAGGATCGAGGGGCCAGATGACCTTCTCCAGCTCCTAGTTCTTATGTTCTTATGTTCTTATGAAGTGGAAGACGCCTTACGTTAAAACACCGTGTCGGGGGCGGTACGGTGGCGCAGTGGTTAGCATTGTTGCCTCAAGAGGGTAGCACGGTAATGCAGTGGGTTAGCCCTGCTGCCTCACGGGGCCGAGGTCCCAGGTTCGATCCCGGCTCTGGGTCACTGTCCGTGTGGAGTTTGCACATTCTCCCCGTGTCTGCGTGGGTTTCGCCCCCACAACCCAAAGATGTGCTGGGTCGGTGCATTACCCTTTAATTGGGAAAAAAAGAATTGGGCACTTTAAATTTATTTTAATAAATGTTTAAACTCTGTGCCTTAGATCTCGAGTCCCCACAAGGGAAAATATCCTCTCTACGCCAATCATGCTTAGTCCCATCAATTCAGTATTTACTTATAAATCTATGATTACCTAAACCTGGAAAATATATACTTGAAACACAGGTTACGCATCCCTGTATGCAAGCAACCATCGATCACAATATATTATGGTTTGATCTCAAAGAACCAACTACCTCACGGTATTGTGTTTAAAAAAATATTTTTTCTTCCATGGGGGCTGGTTCAGCTCACTGGGCTAAATCGCTGGCTTTTAAAGCAGACCAAGGCAGGCTAGCAGCACGGTTCAATTCCCCTACCAGCCTCCCTGAACAGGCGCCGGAATGTGGCGACGAGGGACTTTTCACAGTAACTTCATTTGACGCCTATTTGTGACAATAAGCGATTTTCATTTCATTTTTTTTTTCATTTCATGTGGGCGTCGCTGGCCGGGCCAGCATTTATTGCCCGTTCCTAATTGCCCTTGAACTGAGTGACTTGTTGGGCCATTTCAAAGGGCAGATGAGAGTCAGTCAGATTGTAGCTGGTCTGGAGTCACATGGAGACCAGGCTGGGTAAAGAAGGCAGATTTCCTTCCCTAAGGGGCAGTAGTGAACCTGACGGGGTTTTATAACAATCGATGGTCGCCATTATTGAGAGACGTTTTATATTCCAGATTGTCTCAATCGCATTTCAATTTCAGCAGCTGCCAGGGTGGGATTTGAGCCCGCGCCCCCAGAGATATTAGCCTGACCTTTTGGAATACCAGCCCAGTGACATTACCACTGAACTATCACTGTCCTTTTTGAACACCATGGTTGGGCTTACAAAGAACAAAGAACAAAGAAAATTACAGCACAGGAACAGGCCCTTCGGCCCTCCCAGCCTGCGCCAATCCAGATCCTCGATCCCCTTGGTTGAACAAGTGATGGCATGAATTTTCCAGAAACATATGATAGGTTTTTGATCAATAAGGGGATCAGGGGTTATGGGGAGAAGGCAGGAGAATGGGGATGAGAAATATATCAGCCATGATTGAATAGTGGAGCAGACCCGATGGGCCGAGTGGCCTAAATCTGGGGCAGCACAGTAGCACAAGTGGATAGCACTCTGGCTTCACAGCACTAGGGTCCCAGGTTCGATTCCCTGCTGGGTCGCTGTCTGTGCGGAGTCTGCACGTTCTCCCCGTGTCTGCGTGGGTTCCCTCCGGGTGCTCCGGTTTCCGCCCAAAGACGTGCAGGTTAGGTGGATTGGCCAAGATAAATTGCCCTGAGTGTCCAAAATGGTTAGGTGGGGTCATTGGGTTACGGGGATAGGGTGGAAGCGAGGGCTTAAGTGGGTCGGTGCAGACTCAATGGGCCGAATGGCCTCCTTCTGCACTGTATGTTCTAATTATGGTCTTATTCCAAATGCTCCATCCCTGGCTGGAACCAATGTTTGGAATTTTAAGGCGTTTTTTTGCCAGGACCTCTTGATAGAAAGGGGTGTTCACATGTATATTTGTTTGCTGCCGTGATAGACGCGCAACATGGTCTTCTTTCAGAACAATAAGGTCACAAGAATTACGAGCATGAAGTGGCCATTCAGCGTCTTGGACTTTCTCCGTGATTCAACAAGTTCCTGACTTACCTGACTGTGGTCTCGGCTTCACTTTCCTGTCTGCCCCCCATAATCTAACTCAGCCTTGAATGTTATCAATGACCCAGCCCCCACTGCTCTCTGGGGAAGATAATTCCAGACACTTACTATTCTCTGAAAGAAAAAGGTCCTCCTCATCTTGGTCTACCGTGGGATTCTCCTCTATTTTTAAACTGCTTCCTCCTGCTCCTGGACTCTCCCACAAAGGAAAACACCTTCTCAACATCAACCAGACCATGTCCTCTTTGGATCTTATGTGTCACAAGACCACCTCTCATTCTCCTCAACTCCAATGGGTATCGGCTCAACATGTTCAACCTTTCCTCATAAGGTAACCCATTTATCCCAGGAATCAGTTGAGTGAACCTGCTCCTAATGCAATCCTATTCTTCCTTTAGTGAGGAGACCAAACGGTACACAGTACATAGTAACATAGGAATTAGGAGCAGAAGGAGGCAATTCACCTCCTCCAGCCTGCTCCGTCATTCAATCAGATCCTGACTGAGCTCTTCCTAGTCTCAAATCCACCTCTCCACCTGTTTCTCATATCCCTTTAACCCAATTTTTCAATCAGAAATGTACCTGTCACCTTGAAAACATTTAATGACTCAGATTTCACCTCACTATGGGGCAGCGAGTTCCGTAAACTCACCACCCTCTGCGAGAAGTCGTTCCTCTTCCAGATGTCGTCTCGCCAAGGTTCTGCACAGCTGCAGAAACACTTTCCTACTTTTCTATTCCATTCCCTTTGCCATAAACATTCCATTTGCACTCCTACTCGTTTGGTGTATCTGCATATCAACTTGTTCATAGGTTCACAAAATCACTAAGGTGCACAAGGAGGCCATTCGGCCCATCGAGCCTGCACCCACCCTCTGAAAGGGTACCCTACCTAGGGCCAGAACCCCACCCTATCCCCTAAACCCAGTAACCCAACCTAACCTCTAACCTTTTGGACACTAAGGGGCAATTGATCACGGCCAATCCATCAAACCTGCACATTTTTGGACTGTGGGAGGAAATTGAGCCCTCGGAGGAAACCCACGTAGACACGGGGAGAGCGTGCAAACTCCACACAGACGGTCACTTAAGGCTGGAATTGAACCCGGGACCCAGGAACTGTGAGGCAGCAGTGCTAACTGTTGTGCCACCGTGCCGTTGTGATTCATCTGCCAGGCCATTCAGATCCCTCTGCATTGTAGAGTTCTGCACTCTCACTCCAGATTGATTACATCTCTGCAAGTTGACAAAACACGGTTCATCAGTTTGGTTGTGGTTATGGAGTACAGTAACCCTTTATCGACAGCCTTATTGCTTACTGATGCGACTGTCCTGGCCAAAGAAACATTGCGGGTCCAAGATCTTATATTCGCCTGCAGGAAAACATTGCTGTCATGCTAGTTTGTAAATGAGAAGCAAAGGACAGATAGTGCGGAGCACTGGACTTTGCCAATAGAACTGCCAAAACTCTACCCCTCCCCCCTCCTCAGGAGATTCTGTCTCACACACACTGTCATCTCACTGGTGTGTTTGAAACAAACCTGTTGGACTTTAACCTGGTGTTGTAAGACTTCTTACTGTGCTCACCCCAGTCCAACGCCGGCATCTCCACATCATCTCACTGGTTCAACAGAGGTCTGCAATGCCACTGATTACAATAGGGCCCTGCAAATACATTGTTTAACCTGAGAACCACATTGTAGTGCAATCAGTGATGCTCTACGGCCTAGCTGCTTTCATTCGCCTTTGGCCTATACCACTTGGATGAACACTAATTTTACTGTCATAATGACACTCAAATGTTGTTTACCTCAGAGCAATACAGAGATTATATTCATTTCTAAGTGTGCAATTGGCTTGTGGACAAGAGTTTTAAAAGACCCTGCAATCCCAAAATGTCCAGTTTCTGGATCTTTCTAAGCTTTTGTTTGCTTTGCTCGGAGTCATCGCCCAGGCTTAAGCAATCAAACACAAGGAGGATAGATCTGTTACCAGACCCACATAATCGAAGACAGAAAAATGGAACCATTGAACACTACATCAAACATCAGCAGTGGATTTCTTGCCGTGATAACAATCTACAAATATTAAGAAATTAATCCTTAATAACGCAATGATATATTAAAATGAGGATTTATCTTGGTGTCTCTGGTAGTCCCTATCTTGTGGCTCCCTCTCTCTTTATGACTTCTGGTATTTTAATTTCCTCTTTCTCACGTTGCTGTTGAATTAAACTTTGACTGAACATATTTGGACACAAGGCAATAATCATCCTTCTTTATTCTCTTTTACTTTCTCCTATCTCTCCACCCTGGGGTGTCCTCTCATTACCAAACCCCACTGGTCTATATACCTTCACTCAGTACGCCCCCTCCTGGCCTGTTCATAAATTACACGTTACTCCTTGCTACTGATCTGAAATATGAATTGGTCAACTTACTGTATTGAATCGTCTTTGCTGCTCACAACCTGTCCATTTTAACGTTCCTCTACTGCTCGGTAAACTGCCTGGTAACCTAGTTACTGAAGTCACAGAGTAAATCTACTATTTGGTTACTGTCAATGTGGTTGGCGCAGTTGCTTTGCAGCTCTGGGGTCCCGGGTTTGATTCCCGACTGGGTCGCTGTCTGTGCGGAGTCTGCACGTTCTCCCCGTGTTTGCGTGGGTTTCCTCCGGGTGCTCCGGTTTCCTCTCACAGTCCAAAGATGTGCGGGTTAGGTGGATTGGCCATGATAAATTGCCCTTAGTATCCAAAAAGGTTAAGTGGGGATTGCTGGATTGTGGGACTAGGGTAGATACATGGGCTTGAGTGGGTTGCTCTTTGTAAGGGCCGGCGCAGATTCGATGGGCCGAATGACCTCCTTCTGCACTGTAAATTCTATGATTCTCTAATTCTATGTTTCTAATGAAGGAAAAGCACCGACTTCCAACCGGGAATATTGGACTTTAGATAGAACTGAGTCTTTAACATAATGGACACGCAGGCTACTGGCTGAATTTTGCAGTGATTCCCTAAGGGACAATGGAACCCCACCCTATTACCAGACAAGGTAATTTTAAAAACATCCAGAAGCTAATTTACCATCTCCAGTAGCGACAACGAAACGTAATGGCCATCTCATTAAGAGATTTCCTGTGTAATGCCCAGATGGACTTTGTGGATTCGTCTTCCCACTTGGAATATGCAAAGAGCGGGTTAAAAGCCAGCTGAAAGTTTGTTTGTTGGTGTGTGCGTGTTGTGTTCTGTGAGAACAAGTGCCAGAAGCAGGAAACAGAAGCAAATTCCAGCAAGCACAACACACACACAGTACCCCTACCCTGCAAATAGCCAATTTGCAGGTATATCTCCAACCTCTCTCTCTGACTGTGGAAGTCAGTCAAGTCAGCAAAGACCGCCACTGAAAAGAGAACTGGAGAGCTTCTCCACAAATCTACAGAACACTGGAATCGCAAAACTGACTATTCACCTGCTGAAGTCAACTCTGATAAAACCTCGAAACTGACTACTTGCCCACTGAAGTAAACTCTACACGAATCTTGAACCATTATGGCTGAAACTTTCAATCATCTACTCCTCACGAGTCAAGGACTATTTCATATCCTTTTTCTTAAATATTTCCTTACTTTGAACTCAAATCTCCCTTTGAATCTGTGTGAATGTACCTGCATTTGTTGTAACATTTTCTTGCCTTTAGTAATTAAACTCACTCTATCCTTAAGTCAAGAAAACCTGGTTAAATTGACTCCTTTTAAAATGTAACGATTGGGCCTGGGAATCAGATATCTGTGAAAAGGGTTCCTTTTAAAATTAAATCTTGTTGCATCCAAAGATGGGGGTTGAATAAAGATGGAGCGAGTTCACCTCTCCTTAACCGGACAGTGGGGTCTCGCCCAGATCAACCTAAGAGAACCTCACCGGGGGCTGGGTCGTAATAGGAGGAGGTGGGGAGGCTGCAGAAAGATTTAGACAGTTTAGGAGAATGGTCCAAGAAGTGGCTGATGAAATTCAACGTGGGCAAGTGCGAGGTCTTGCACTTTGGAAAAAAGAATAGAGGCATGGACTATTTTCTAAACAGTGACAAAATTCATAATGCTAAAGTGCAAAGGGACTTGGGAGTCCTAGTCCAGGATTCTCTAAAGGTAAACTTGCAGGTTGAGTCTGTAATTAAGAAAGCAAATGTAATGTTGTCATTTATCTCAAGAGGCTTGGAATATAAAAGCAGGGATGTACTTCTGAGGCTTTATAAAGCACTAGTTAGGCCCCATTTAGAATACTGTGAGCAATTTTGGGCCCCATACCTCAGGAAGGACATACTGGCACTGGAGCGGGTCCAGCGGAGATTCACACGGATGATCCCAGGAATGGTAGGCCTAACATACGATGAACGTCTGAGGATCGTGGGATTATATTCATTGGAGTTTAGGAGGTTGAGGGGAGATCTAATAGAAACGTACAAGATAATGAATGGCTTGGATAGGATGGACGTAGGGAAGTTGTTTCCATTAGCAGGGGAGACTAGGACGCGGGGGCACAGCCTTAGAATAAAAGGGAGTCACTTTAGAACAGAGATGAGGAGAAATTTCTTCAGCCAGAGAGTGGTAGGTCTGTGGAATTCATTGCCACAGAGGGTGGTGGAGGCCGGGACATTGAGTGTCTTTAAGACAGAAATTGATAAATTCTTGATTTCTCGAGGAATTAAGGGCTATGGGGAGAGAGCGGGTAAATGGAGTTGAAATCAACCATGATTGAATGGTGGAGTGGACTCGATGGGCCGAATGGCCTTACTTCCACTCCTATGTCTTATGGTCTTATGGTAATAGTTACTGAGGTCACCTGGGAAACCACTTCCGGGCCAATGAAACCAACTGGTAAATCTATAATAGATTCATAGAATTTGCAGTGCAGAAGGAGGCCATTCGGCCCATCGAGTCTGCACCGGCTCTCGGAAAGAGCACCCTACCCAAGCCCACACCTCCACCCTATCCCCATAACCCAGTCACCCCACTCAAGGCTAAGGGCAATTTTGGACACTAAGGGCAATTCAGCATGGCCAATCCACCTAACCTACACATCTTTGGACTGTGGGAGGAAACTGGAGCACCCGGAGGAAACCCACACAGACACGGGGAGAACGTGCAGACTCCACACAGCAGGGACCCAAGCCGGGAATCGAACCTGGGACCCTGGAGCTGTGAAGCAATTGTGCTAACCACTGTTCTACCCTGCTTCCCAACGAGGGACAGGTAAATATCACCTAGTTATTGAAACCGCCTGGATCACTGAGTGACTGAAACTACCTAGTAAACCTGATTACTGAAGCTGCCCGGTAAAATTTGCATGCACAGGTACTGCAGACTGTTGTTGTTGTTATTTTCCATCAGGGGCTGCAGCCAGTTACTGTTCTGAACTGATTATTTTGTCTATTTCTCCAGCATCCAACTTTCTCCCTGTTTCAGCTGACCTGCTGCTGAAACCCTCATTCGTTCCTGCGTTACTTTCTCGACTTGACTCTTCCAATACTGATCGCTCAAATTCTACCCAATGTAATCTTGAGGTCTTCCAAAATATTGTTCTGCCTGTATCTAAATTTGTAGCAAGTCCCACTCCCCTGTCACTCCTGTGCTTGCTGACTTTTATTGGCTTCTGGTCGAAAAATATCCTGATTTTAAAATTCTCACCCTTGAACCTTGCTGAAAAGGGACATGTTGCTGATTTTGCACACATCAGGACAAACACAAGAATACCAAATTTCAAACAAACACAACAATTTATACTACAGGAGAAAGGTTGGTTGACAAGTCGGCTCTGATTAGCCATGGTGAACGCAAAGGGGAACTATAGGCTCTCTAAACACCTGGGTAACTCAAAAAGGTGCAAGGTTTGAACATGTTCCTTTTGTTATCAAATATTGTTTCCCTGAATGCATGACGCTACCAGCAAGCGTTAATGAGCAACATGATGAGTTGATGGATTACCTTGTCTTAATGGGCAGCACGGTAGCATTGTGGATAGCACAATTGCTTCAGGGTCCCAGGTTCGATTCCCCGCTGGGTCACTGTCTGTGTGGAGTCGGCACGTTCTCCCCGTGTGTGCGTGGGTTTCTTCCGGGTGCCCCGGTTTCCTCCCACAGTCCAAAGATGTGCAGGTTAGATGGATTGGCCATGCTAAATTGCCCTTAGTGTCCAAAATTGCCCTTAGTGTTGGGTGGGCTTACTGGGTTATGGGGATAGGGTGGAGGTGTTGACCTTGGATAGGGTGCTCTTTCCAAGAGCCGGGGCAGACTCGCTGGGCCGAATGGCCTCCTTCTGCACTGTAAATTCTATGAAATCTATGAAATTGGTTGCTAGTATAGATATCAGCACACTCAGGATTGTTTGGCAGGTGCTGCCTTATAGCGACATCACATATAATGGGAGAAGTTTTATTTTGGGTTTTGCGAGCACAGGCTCGTTGAATACGGTCTGTACCCTGACTGTCACAAACAATTGAAGGAACGTGCTGTTTGGTCGGACCAATCAATCTTTGGGATGTATGGCCTCCATATTGCATTGGCACTGAAATTCGTCCTTGACATTGCTCAATCGGGTGGTAGGCAGAATGCATTCTTGGACTGATAGCAGCATCCTATTGGTGCGCAATGCAGTACCAATCGCATAGCAACTGCATAGTAGCAATTTTAAATGGCTTGTTTAACCTGGTGGTCAATGTTTTGAGATACCTTTGTTTTTACAGGGGATTTTGATGTGAACCAAGCATTATCCAGGTCCGAAAGTGGCAGCCTTCAGTACATTTTGAAAGTTTTCATGATACATAGTTAATGCTGATCGGATCAGGTTAGCCATTGCCCCCCAGGGTAACTCTGTTGCTCTCTGTTCCTGTGTCAAGCTTGCAAGGTGAGTAAATGGCTAGGGCCCCATTTACAAGATTGTTAATAAGACCAATATTACAGTGAGTGGAGCTATATGAATCCCAATGTGTATATTGACTGGCGCAGGTGGGTAACATGCTGGTGGAAACAGTGAAGGTAGGTGGCACAATAGTTAGCACCGCTCCTTCACATCGCCAGGGTTCGCGGGTTCAACTCTGGCTTTGGGTGACTGTGTGGAGTCTGCACGTTTCCCTGTGTGGGTTTCCTCCGAATTTTCCAGTTTCCTCCCAGGCTTCACCAGGCACGCACGGTCTGGCCGGTAGAAGTGCGTTTTACACTCCGCGCAGACCTGGCAGTCTCTGGTGATTGCCCTGACTTCCTCGATGGAGTAGGTCAGTTTGCGGGCCTTTATGAAGTGATAAAAGCGGGTAACCCCTGGGTGACAGAGATTGTTGTGCAGGGTGCAGAGTCGGTCCACTTGTGCGATGGCACATGTACCTCGGGATAGGGCGTCTGGGGGCTCGTTGAGCTTACCGAGGCGATACAAAATCTCGTAATTGTAGGTGGAGAGCTCGATCCTCCACCCCAAGATTTTGGCATTTTTGATCTTGCTTCGCTGTGTGTTGTTAAACATGAAGGCAACCGACCGTTGGTCAGTGAGGGGAGTGAATCTCCTGCCGGCCAGGTAATGCCTCCAATGCCGCACAGCTTCAACGATAGCTTGGGCTTCCTTTTCGACAGAGGAGTGCTGGATTTCGGAGGCGTGGAGGGTGCGTGAAAAGAATGCCACGGGCCTGCCTGCCTGGTTGAGGGTGGCGGCCAGAGCGACGTCTGATGCATCGCTCTCGACTTGGAAGGGTAGCGTCTCGTCGACCACGTGCATTGCGGCCTTGGCGATGTCCGCCTTGATACGGTTGAAGGCCTGGTGAGTCTTGGTCGTTAGTGGGAAAACGGTGGACTGAATGAGTGAGCGGGCCTTGTCCGCGTAGTTTGGGACCCACTGGGCGTAGTAGGAGAAGAACCCCAGGCATCGTTTGAGGGCCTTGGGGCAGTGGGGGAGGGGGAGTTTCATGAGGGGGCGCATGCGATCGGGGTCGGACCTATAACTCCGTTCTGAACCACATAGCCGAGGATGGCTAATCAGTCCGTGCTGAACACACACTTCTCCTTGTTGTACGTTAGGTTGAGGAGTTTGGCAATGTGGAGGAATTTGGCAAGGTTAGCGTCGTGGTCCTGCTGGTCGTGGCCGCAGACGGTGATGTTATCCAGGTATGGGAAAGTGGCCCGCAGTCCGTACCGGTCAGCCATTCGGTCCATCTCCCGTTAGAAGACCGAGACCCCGTTTGTGACGCCGAAGGGAACCCTAAGGAAATGGTAAAGGCGACCGTCCGCTTCAAACGCGGTGTACGGGCGGTCCGCCTTGCGAATGGGTAGCTGGTGGTAGGCAGATTTCAGGTCCACTGTTGAGAAGACCCGGTACTGTGCAATCTGATTGACCATATCAGATATGCGTGGGAGGGGGTACGCGTCGAGTTGCGTGTACCGATTGATGGTCTGACTGTAAAATGACCATCCTCTGTTTCTCCCCAGTCTACTACGACCACTTGGGCTCTCCAGGGCTGTTGCTGGCCTCAATAATCCCTTCCCACAGCAGCAGCTGGACCTCAGACCTGATGAAGGTCCTATCCTGGGCACTGTACCGTCTGCTCCTGGTGGCGACGGGTTTGCAATCCGGGGTGAGGTTTGCAAACAGGGAAGGTGGGTCGACCTTAAGGGTCGTGAGGCCGTATACAGTAAGGGGTGGTAGATGTCCGCTGAATTTTAGAGTTAGGCTCTGGAGGTTGCACTGGAAGTCCAGGTCGAGTAGCAAGGCAGAGCAGAGGTTGGGGAGGACGCAGAGCCGGAAGCCGCTGAACTCTATGCCCTGGACGGTGAGGGTGGTGGTGCAGTACCTCCGGATTACCATGGAGTGGGATCCGGAGGCCAGGGAGATTCCCTGGTTGGTGGGGTGTACCGTGAGGGAAAAGCGCCTTACCGTATCGGGGTGGATGAAGCTCTCTGTGCTCCCGGAGTCCAGAAGGCAGGATATCTTGTGCCCGTCGACCTTCACTGTCGTCGACGCGGTCGCGAGGTTGTGCGGTCGGGACTGGTTGATCGTGATGGAGGCCAGACATGGCTGGTCAGCGGCGGTTGCAGGCGATGAGCGGCCTGATGAGGTGCCCGAAGAGCAGGGGTCCTGAGGCGGGGAAGATTGTGGCACCCATGGGCCGCACGTGTGAGGCGAGCAAGATGGCGGCGCCCACGGGCCGCACGTGTGAGATGTAGGCCGACCCTATGCCTATAACGAACACATCTCTAAGTAGCAGGTCAGAATGTTTGGCAGCCGAAACGGCCTGGCAATCGCAGTCTCTCACTTGGAGTTGCAGGGCTCACCAGAAATCTTCCACAGACTCACCGGGGAGTTGATGCCGCGTGGAGAGGAGGTCCCTGGCAGAGATTTTGTTGGTCTGCTGAGTGTAGTTCCCCTTCAGTAGCGCCATGGCCTCAGCATAGGTCGGCGCATCCCGGATGAGGGGAAAGGTATCGGAGCCCAGCCGCATGTAAAGGATCTGGAGCTTCTGTGCCTCTGAGGGTGGCTCTGTCGCAGATCCGATGGAAGCCTCGAAGCAAGCTAGCCAGTGGGCGAAGGCTGACTTGGCGTTGTCTGCTTGAGGGTGCAGCTGCAGGCGATCCGGCTTGATGAGGAGGTCCATCGTTGTAAAATCTCTGCTTAATAAATTGATGCACTATCAATTATGACGAGACGAGAGTGGAGAGTAATCGAGGCTTTATTACGCAGAGATGTGTGGCCTCCTGCAGCTGCTGCCAAAATGGCTGCAGCTCGGTGAGCACACACATTTATACTCTGCCTACTGGGCGGAGCCAGCAGGCAGGGATCTACTCCCATACCTGTAGTACAGGGGCCTTACCGTAATACCTGCATATGCAGTATACACAATACAGCAGTGGTGACAACCACATTCAAGAAGTCAGAATCTGTGCGATGGAGAGTTTAGACTTTTGAATGGTGCCCACCCCCTTAGCCACCATGGCACAGTTCATGTCCATGAAAACATTGAATGAAATGAAATGAAGATGAAAATCGCTTATTGTCACAAGCAGGCTTCAAATGAAGTTACTATGAAAAGCCCCTAGTCACCACGTTCCGGCGCCTGTTCGGGCAGGCTGGTACGGGAATTGAACCGTACTGCTGGCCTGCCCTGGTCTGCTTTCAAAGCCAGCTCGTTAGCCCAGTGTGCTAAACCAGCCCCTGAAGTTGGACATGAAGAGTGGCAGCGGGGAATTAAATTGATCGGCAAATTATCTGGCATGAGGGAAGTCACCTGCTTTAATGCAGGACCCAAAGCACCAAGACTTGGAACATCAGGTCCCAAGAACGGTCTGAAAGAGAAAGGCATCGTATCACTGCTTGGTAGGGCTTGTGAAATGAAAATCGCTTATTGTCACGAGTAGGCTTCAATGAAGTTACTGTGAAAAGCCCCTAGTCGCCACATTCCGGCGCCTGTCCGGGGAGGCTGGTACGGGAATCGAACCGTGCTGCTGGCCTGCTTGGTCTGCTTTAAAAGCCAGCGATTTAGCCGAGTGAGCTAAACCAGCCCCTGTGGCTCAGTCGTGGCCCTGCCTCAAAGTCTGAGTCTTCTAGATTCAAAGCCCACTCCAGGACTTGCTGGCCCACGATGGGGTGAGCTGACATGACTTGGTTTAACAGGTTAACAATTAACCTGCAAATCATTCCGATACTCACCCACTATTCCTCAAAGAAAAGAAGGGTGTAAAGATATCAAACTAATGGGAGTACTTCACAGCAAAAAGGATTTTTTAATGAATACAATATTACAACAAGTTAGCTGCCTGTAAGTTGAGGGGAGAACAAAGGCTTGGAGGCTATCAGGTAATTAAACAGGAATTGTTTCATTAATGAGCAATAGGAAGGTAACTAAATATATTCCATATTAATTGCAAAAAAATGGAATGAAACAAGTCATTAACTTTATTACTATAAAATAAAAAGCACTGGAGCCTGAACTCTATTAAGAGGAGACTGTAAAAATAAAGGGTCTTCAAGAATAGATTGCAGTATGTGTGATGATATGCATAAGCAGTCATGTAAATAGTAATGTATATGACCTCCAACCAGCAGGTGGCAGTAGAGAACAACCACGTGACTCTGTTACCTCGAGGATTATGGAGATAGTCGTCGTCGTGGATAGTCATATTTGTAGTAGCTCTTGGATACATTATAATAGTTAGTAGCTTTTGGATATTTTTGTCATGTTTATCTAACGGTTAGATAAACATGACAGAAATATCCAAAAGCTACTTAGATTCTAACCCATGTAATTATTTAATAATAAACATTTTACTACTCAAGAACTAGACGTTCTCTTGTGCATGATTCTACCGGCCAAGCACCAGAACGTAACAGAATGTGCTGCTCCTGCATCAGTTAGGCTGACACCAGCAGCCAGCTCGGAGTGGTTGCTTGAAGTTACAAAAGAGATTGCTACTCGGCCTTTTGGCTAAGATCAAGTGTAGTAGCCTTTTGGCTCAGACCTGGTATGTCTCTCTTGCGGGGACCATGAATTGGATTCAATTTGAATTGGTTTTTGGAGCAGGCAAGGAGCTGGATTAGGGGTTTGCCCCTGACCACACTCTGAGCCCTGGCTTTGTAACTCAGGAAAAGTAATTTTAAAAAAGGAGTTACGGAAGAGATTTGAGGAAGTCAAAGGTGAAGATTTGTTCACTGGCCAGTGAACCATTAGCAAGGAGGGCCAACTCAGAACTAGGATTAGAAGGGTAAAGGGGGTGGGGAGGACTGGAGGCTGCTGTGTGGCACGGAGAGATACTGAGAGATGGCAAAGTGGCAAGCATTTAAAAGTAAGTCAGGTAAATATTTCAAGCATTGTTAATGGGAGTGAGAACGGGAATGGCCTCTTGTGCATCGCCAATTTCAGTCACTCCGCCATTGGCGCCCGGGCCTTCAGCTGCCTGGGCCCCAGGCTCTGGCATTCCCTCCCTCAACCTCTCCACCTCTCGACCCCACATTTCCTCCTTTAAACACTCCTCCCCATGACCAAACCTTCACCTTGTGAGGCTCGGCGTGACATTTTGTTCAATAATGCTCCGGTGGGGTGGTTTTGAGTCAGTTAAAGGCACTGAATGGAGTCAAGTTGTTGTTATCTTTCGGGATCAAGCCTGCAACACTCGGGAAGGGAAATCGGGAGTCCAGGATCCAACGCAACCCTTTATTCAAGTACTTCCAAAGTTTAAATGCCGCAGCTTTCTCCCTGTCCTCCTCAGCAAACAGCTCCTTCCTCCCTCCGCCTCCCCACCCCCACTCAACAAGTGAAAAAAAAAACATCCTTTGTGTTCGCCTGTTACAAGGTCACCTCATCTTGTGGTGAATGAACTGTGCCAATGACTGCAGGGTACTGAAAAGTAAATCTTGTTATTATATGAACGTCCTTTGAGACGAAGATGTTTCGTCATCAGGAAGGTCCATTGGCCGGGGGGGGGGGGGGGAGGGGGGAACGGGGGGGGGGGGGGGGGGGGTGAATACTATGATCCTGTACCTTTGGAACTAGGATTAAACCATCTAGAACAGAGCAAAGCTGTGAAATAGCAGAGCCAAAGCCCATTATCAGGGAGGGACTCATTGGGAGGGCTAACGTGCTGATGTCAAGCAGGCATCACTGATTGATGTTTCAGTACACATTGTTCCAGCACTGTACTTTAACAGCACTGCGTCATTTAGCGTCTTGCTGATAATACGAGAGGTGGAGGGGGGCGGTTGGTGATTACTGGCCAAGATTCTCCGGATGCCTGCTTGAGTCTCGTGGCAGGGCTGCTGCCTGTTGGGCAGCAGGTCCAATTGGAAGGCGGAGTGAAAGAGAGGGGGAATGTGGATATATATCCAGTTGCGGCCAGTTAAGTATTTTATGAAGCCTGCCCACTGTTGTAATGTAGGAAATGCGTCAGCCAATTCGTGCACAGCAAAATCCCACAGCCAATCTGTTCTGTCGGCATGTTAGTTGATGGATAAATATTGCCCAAGGATAGCATGGAAATCTGTCCCCCCCCCCTTGCTTCCCCATCCCCCACCCCCATGAAATAGTCCCACTGCACCGTTTATATGAAAATGAAAAATGAAAATCGCTTATTGTCACGAGTAGGCTTCAATGAAGTTATTGTGAAAAGCCCCTAGTCGCCACATTCCGGCGCCTGTCCGGGGTAGGCTGGTACGGGAATCGAACCGTGCTGCTGGCCTGCTTGGTCTGCTTTAAAAGCCAGCGATTTAGCCGAGTGAGCTAAAACCACCTGGGCCTCTTCGTTTAACCTTTCACCTGAGGGATGGCACCTCCGACAGCGAGGGAGATTCATGCGCATCAGTCCTTTGCAACACCTGACCTGGAAGCTCTTGTTGCGACAACATAGCTTTGCTCAATATAACTCGATAGAGATAGGGTAGAGATTGTGTTCGACAACGGATCCAGCCTATTGCTTTCCTGGGAGTTAGAATACAAGGTTCAAGACAATTGGCAAAAAAGCCAGTGGGGAGGCCAAGGCAGATTCACCCATAAGTTTTGAAGAAGGAATTGGATCAATCCTTAAGGATTATTTTAGTGGTTAACGGATTGTGGGTGTTGCTGGCAAGGTGGTCATTTGTTGTCCATTCCTAATTGCTACAACTGAGTGGCTCGGTTGCTCAGCCAAGTCCGAGGACAGTTAAGAGTCCACCACATTGCTGTGGGTCTGGATCACACACAGGCTAGACTTGGCCAGAACGGCAGATTTCTTGCCCAAAAGAACATTAGTGAATGCAGAGGGATTTTGCAACCACGGCCTCCACTTCCGAAGTTAACTTTAATTCCAGTCTCCTTGTGCGAACTGAACTTACTAATTAGTTGAATGCCTTTTTGGCTACCATGGTGGGATTTGAACCTGTGGCCCAGAAGATTAGCCCAGGATTAACTCGCTCAGTGACATGACCACTACACCACTATCGTCGCTTGAGGGCAAAGGGGAAACCTTTGTGGAACAAGCAGGGTGGGTTCCGGGGAAGGGGCGAGTCGGACCTACGGGGCAGCCCTTTGAAGAGGAGCTGACACGGACAAAATGGGTGGAATCTTTCATTTTGATTTCAAAGTGTTGGCTCGGGTGGGAAAAGCGGTGTGCCGGGCGCCAGCTTCACTCCTGATATCCCGCCATATATTACAACACTTGGAGATAGGAATGCTGGGGGCAGGTCCCACACCGGTGGGGTGGGCTGTGCTGGCAATGTCGGCCTTCCATAGGACAGAAATAAAACTAGAAAGAAAGATCCCACCCACAGACACTAGGAAATCCTCCCTCCCCCATGGACATAGAGAATCCCCCCACCACCACAGACATAGGGAGCCCACCCGCCCCTAGCAGACACAGGAAACCCCCCCCCCAACATGGAAACAGGGACTCCCCCCCCCCCCCCCCCAGCCCATGGACCTCCCCAGTGAATGCCCCACCAACACTGCCTCCTGGCACTGTCCTTGACACAATACTGGGCCAAGGAGCAGTGGCACAGTGTTGCCAGGGTCCTGCCCATCCATTTCTCTCTCCCTCCGGCGGCTGTACCCACCTGTGTGCTCCCCCCCCCCCCCCCCCCCCCCCCGTGGGTTCTCTTCACCTGGTTCAGGTTGCTCCAGATGTGCTGTAAACCCCGCCGACGTGGCGCTGCATCTGCGAGGGGGGTGATCCGAATGTGGGGCGGATGACACAGCTGGAAAACCCACCAAAGGTATTAAAATGCATTTAAGCGGAGTTCCCGGCAATGCGTTGGGGGAACCCCATTATGTCACCGCCGGAGGTGAGGATGATCGCGTCGCGAGATCTCGCCAGTGCCAATCTTGTTTTCGGCCCTCCTGCGATGTGGCACCCCCGTTGCCATCCACGCCCGGCCAATGGGCTGAGTGGCCTCCTTCTGTGCTGATAATGGGTGAGGGAGTAGGGAAACGGTACCAGGTCTTTCCCAACTTATTAACACTGCAGGCACCCAGATAATGACCTAAGTGGGCATAACATAGCCAGTTACTTAATTTAACCACACGCAGACTGACAGCTTTCCTCCTCTGTGCAGATGTTGGCACACTACCGAGAGGCCTCTGCGAGGATCATTTAAGTAGCTGAGTGCATCCGGAAGAAAATGTCCCTTCCCCATAGGACTCGGCTGGGAGACCTGCCTCATGAACGTCAAGAGCAGGCGGTACTGGATTCTGCTCTCAGCCTGGCACACGTTACCAATCCGAAGCCAGGCTCCAAATGATGTTCCCACATTTGAAAAAGTAAGAGTTAAAGGTGGAAATAAGTTTTAAATTCACAGCCTTTCCCTTCACTTTCAGGGTGAACATGAGTACTTCACACACAGTGAATTGGCTACTGGAGTGGGCAGACTCGATGGGCCGAATGGCCTCATTCTGCACTGTAAATTCTACGGTTCTATGGTAAGTTCCAAGAAAGTGCTGGACACGTGCAGCAGATCAGACAGTGCACGAGGCTCAAAAAGGCAGCCAAGGTTTCTGGCTGGAGTCTTCTTCAAATGTCCCAGGGGGCTCAGGAACGAATTTGCTGAGGAGGGAAGCGATAATGGTAGATCTGAAGAACATGGGAATGATATCTGAGGAGAGTGAACCATTAAAACCAGCTAATAGATGGGGGTGGGGGCTGGGGGGCTGGAAGGGAAGACAGTCAGCTTCAGTTGCACCTCTTGAATCCAAACTATTTGAAGAAGAGAAGGTATCCTGGCCAATATTTCTCCCTCAGTCACTAACAATACCTGGTCATTGTCACAATACTGGTTCTGACATCTTGCTGTTTGCAATACTGATATGTTCCCTTCATTAACAATGACTGCACCTCATTAGCGGCAAGTGGCTTTGAGATATCCTGTTGATGTGAAGATTTTATATCCATAGAATCGCTACAGTCCAAGGCGGCACAGTGGCACAGTGTTAGCACTGCTGCCTCATGGCGCTGAGGACCTGTGTTCGATACCGACCCCGGGTCACTGTCCGTGTGGAGTTTGCACATTCTCCCTGTCTCTGCGTGGGTCTCAACCCCACAACCCAAAGATGTGCAGGCTAGGTGGATCGGCCACGCTAAATTGCCCCTTAATTGGAAAACAAATAATTGGGTACTCTAAATTTAAAAAGAACCCCCCAAAAAATCCCTACAGTGCAGAAGGAGGCCATTCGGCCCATCATGTCTGCACCGACCCTCCAAAAGAGCACCCTACCCAGGCTCACTCTCACACCCTGTCCTCGTAACCCCACGCATTGATCACAGCCAATCCGCCTAACCAGCACATCTTTGGACTGTGGGAGGAAACGGGAGCACCTGGAGGAAACCCACGCAGACACGGGGAGAACGTGCAGACTCCGCACAGACAGTCATCCAAGGGCGGGATTCAACCCGGGTCCCTGGTGCAGTGAGGCACCAGTGCTAACTACTGTGCTACCATGCTGCCCCAACGTAGAAGATGAATGTAAATTCTTTTTTTTTCAGCTTGATTGGTGCTGGGCCTTTGAAGGAGCTATCCAATTAGTCCCCCCTCCCTTGCCTCGCTTCTGCAATTTCACTCAAGTATTTATCCGATTCTCTTTGGAAGTTACTATTGAGTCTACTTCCGACCACTCTTTCAGGCAGCACATTCCAAATCCATCTGCATTTAAAGCTCTGTATGTATGACGCAGTATGGCAGAACAAGACAAATAAGGGTGAACACATCTGCAGTGAAGCAATGCTCTTTTACCGAGCACTTGGCGTGACTTCTTTAAGTCGGAGCATAATGATAACGTGAGATTGAAGATCAGCTCTCACCGAGTGTCTGTTTGTATCACATTGCAACCTCATCGCCCTACCTGTGCTGCTGATTCAGACACTAAATCACACTACATTCTGCCTGACACTGAATGCTGACAACACATTTTTTTCCCCCCCCCTGAGGTCATCAGCGCTTTGCAATTCTTAACAGCAACATACAAACAGCTGAGCTCCGTCACAGAGTGTGTGGAGTGTGCTGGGGGTGGGGCGGACGTCGACGGTCAGTGCTCAACGCAGTGCAGCAACTCCAATCAAGAAGAGAAATGTGCCTCCTCATCGCGTCACGAGGTCGTCGGGGACATTGGCCTCGTCGGTAATAAAGAGGCCATGCGAGGTGGCAGCACTGTGGCCATGGTCGTGAGTCGAGCGCTTGTAAGGAGGGAGAGGTTTAAGGAGGGCGGAGGGGTAGGAGAGGGGGGGGGGGGGAAGGTATGGTGAGTTGGGGTTCACTAAGGGTGAGGGGTTGCTCGATGCGGGGATTGAGGGAGGGAAGGACGGAGGCTGATGGGGAGATGTATGGAATGGGTTTGCAGGGTAGCAATGAATGAAGGTATTTAAGGAAGCCAAGAGAGTCGGTCAACGTGAAGTGAAAAGCCAAAGGAAGAGTTGCACTATCATCACGGGGTGGCACAGTGGTTAGCACTGCTGTCTCACAGCGGTAGCGACCCAGGTTCAACTCCAGCCCGGGTTAATTGTCTGTGTGGAGTTTGCCCGTTCTCCCCGTGTGTGCGTGGGTTTCCTCCGGGTGCTCCGGTTTCCTCCCACAGTCCAAAGATGTGCAGGTTAGTTGGATTGGCCATGATAAATTGCCCCTTAGTGTCCAGGGATGTGCAGGTTAGGTGGGGTTATGGGGCTGCTGGGATAGCGCTGGAGCCTGATTAGGGTGTTCTTTCAGGGGGTCGGTACAGACCTGATGGGCTGAATGATCTCCTTCTGAACTTTAGGGATTCTATGATCACATCCTATTGCCCTACGGACATCCCAAAGAGCTTTTCAGCCAAGTAAATACATCTTGATGTCACTCTTGTGATAGGGGATGTAACAGCCAAATTGTGCACAGCAAGCTCCCACAAACAGCAATGACTGGACAATCTGCTTTAGGGGACAAAAGCAAAAAATACTGGACAATCTCAGCAGGTCTGACAGCGTCTGCGACAGAGAACGGAGCTAACGTTTCGAGTCTGGATTACTTTGTGTCAAATCTCTGCATTTAGGGATGTTGGTTGAGGGAAGAATATTGGCCAAGACTCCTGGGCTAACTTTACTGCTATTCTTCAAAACACATCTCCCGTGCCCACCTGAGCAGGTATGCCAGCCATTAGTTTAATATCACTTTAAAAAGACAGATGGTGAAAAGTTGTTTGAAGGTAGAGAGTTGCCAGAGGAGATGGGCAAGAGACAAAAAATTGGTGATTATGGCCGTATCACGACCACAGCGGTTTTGAGTGGGGCAGGTGCTGATCATAGATCATAGAATTTACAGTGCAGAAGGAGGCCATTCGGCCCATTGAGTCTGCACCGGCTCCTGGAAAGAGCACCCTCCCCAAGGTTAACACCTCCACCCTATCCCCATAACCCAGCAACCCCACCCAACACTAAGGGCAATTTTGGACACGAAGGGCAATTTATCATGTCCAATCCACCTAACTTGCACATCTTTGGACTGTGGGAGGAAACCGGAGCACCCGGAAGAAACCCACGCAGACACAGGGAGGATGTGCAGACTCCACACAGACAGTGACCCAAGCCGGAATCAAACCTGGGACCCTGGAGCTGTGAAGCGATTGTCCTATCCACAATGCTACCGTGCTGGAAGGTGTAAGTCCAAAAGTCACGGTGAGGTACAGCTTGGATTCTAATGATCAAGCCGGCCAGGAGGTTTGACTCTTGCCTTTGAGGTTGTGGGTTCAAGCCTCACTCCAGGGCCTCAGTCCTAAATCTAAATGCCCAATAGAAAGCATTCTATATGGCTGCATCACAGCCTGGTATGGAAACTGCTCGGCCCAAGACCGCAATAAACTTCAGAGAGTCGTGAACACAGCCAGTCCATTACACAAACCTTCCTCCCCTCCATTGACTCTGTCTACACCTCCCGTTGCCTGGGGAAAGCGGGCAGCATAATCAAAGACCCCTCCCACCCAGCTTACTCACTCTTCCAACTTCTTCCATCGGGCAGGAGATACAGAAGTCTGAGAACACACACGAACAGACTCAAAAACAGCTTCATCCCCGCTGTTAACAGACTCCTAAACAACTCTCTTATGGACTGACCTGATTAATACTACACTCCTGTATGCTTCACCCAATGCCGGTGTCTATGTAGTTACATTGTGTACCTTGTGTTGCCCTATTATGTGTTTTCTTTTTCTTTTGTTTTCATGTACTTAATGATCTGTTTGAGCTGCTCGCAGAAAAATACTTTTCACTGTTCCTCGGTACACGTGACAATAAACAAATCCAAATCTAGACTAACATACCAGTGGAGTGCTGCATTACCAGACGTTCCATCATTGGCATGAGCTGCCACACTGAGCTCCAGTTTCGAGGCAGTATTGAAAGCTAACAAGATCAGAAGAAACGGGAGGAAGAGTCGGCCACCTGGCCCATCGAGCCTGTCCTGCGACTCGATAGGATTATGGCCAAACTGATCATGGTCTCCAACTCCACTTTCCTGTTTGCCTTCAGAATCCCTGTCAGTAAAAAAATCTGCCTTGAACATATTCGATGACCCGACCAACAATTCTCTCTAAGAATTCCAAAGAGTAAGGCCAATTCCGCCTCGTTTCTGTTTGAAATGGGAGAACGCTTTTTAAAATCTGCGCCTCCAGTTCTAGATTCCCCCACAAGAGGAAGCATCCTCCCAGCATCCACCGTGTCTATTCCGCTCAGAATATTATGGGGTGGATTCTCCATTTCCCAATGCCAGTGTCTGGTTTCCCCGTCCGGTGGAGAATGGAGCGCCGGGGTGCCAACCCCGTTGCCGGCGGCGAGCTACGCGCCTCGCACCGTAAGGGGGATGCAAATCATCAAGTCCCATCTGATCAAAGGGCTGGAAACCCCAGCCTCTCGCCCCCCCCCCCACACATACCCCTGTCATGCACCAATCCCCGCACCGGGAAATTCTACCGGCGGTATTTGGTGCAAGTTTGCCCAAACGTGTCTGCGGTGGGTCAAGGGGGGTCTGGGAATAACTGGGTTGTCTCCCAAAGTCCATTGAAAACCCCCCCTCCTCCTTACCCCGTAATGAAAATCCTGAAGTGTCGTTTCGAGGAAGTCTCTGACATTTGTGACATCTGCTGCATTAAACCCTTTTGTCTGAGGCAGCAGATGTTAGGGAAGGGTGGATGCAATGATTTTTCACACTGTTGCCTGGACTGCTCTTCAGCTTTTATGCAGGGGTCTCTTTGGGGGGGGGGGGCCTGATGGGGGGATCGGTGTGGGAGGGTTTCGGGTCACCCACATGCGTCAGTGCAGTTGGGAGGGGGTGTGACTGTTATTCAGTGGTGCGGTGGGGGGGGGGGGGATGCCGTGGCCTGTCAGCAGTGAGGGTCTGGGTATGCATTATAGGGGGGTGGGGGGGGGGGGGGGGGGGGGGGTGGGGAGGGAGCGACCCCCTGTTCAAAGCGTCGGCCCAATACCGGGATTAAACGGAATCCGGCGTAATCTCCTCCGTTCATGAATTTTCAGGGTGAAGGAGAGGGAATCGCACCTGGGTACTGCTCCCAGTGCCCGCGGAGACCAGCAGTGATTCTCCGCTGGTGGCAGCTCTCCAGAGCGGAGACTGCAGCCCTATTCGCTTCACTGAGGTGATCTCTCCTCATCTCCAATGAGCATCGGCCAACCTGCTCAGTCTTTCCCCAGAAGACAAACCCCTTCATCCCAGGAATCAGCCGAGTGAACCTTTTCTGAGCTTCCTCTGACGGAAGTATATCCTTCCTGCAGCAAGGGGGCCCAGGTTGTACACAGTACTCCAGGTGCATTTTTACAAAGGCCTTATGTTGTAACCAATCTTCCTGCTTTTATCCCCCATTCTTCTTGCAGCAAGGACCAACATTCCATCTGCCTTCCTAATCAGTTGCTGTGCTGGCATGCTAACCTTGCGTGATTCACGCACAAGGACGCCCCCATTCTACTGCGGTCTCTTTTAATAATATTCTCCCCTCTTCGAATCTTCCTGCCAAAGTGGACAAGCTCACACTTTCCCACTGATGTGACCATCAATTCACTCGGAACACGATTGGAAGTAAACTGTGGTTTTAATAGTCTTACAACTGAGCCTGCCTGCGACCAGAAGAACTGAGGGCAGGCTCACACGGCTGCAGCACTTTATACTTCCGGTAGTGGGAGGGGCCATGGGCGGAGCCATGGGCGGAGCCAAGGGTGGAGCCCTGTACAAGCTCCTCATCTCCCCCTATTGGCAGAGCCGCGCAACGGCTCACAGGCAGAGCCCACAATGACATAATACTATACATTACAATACAGTGTGAATTACAATACAGTATGAATTCACCACACCCACGTTCGACTCCCACCTGCCAATTCTTTTGCCCACTCACTTGAAAAAAAATGGCTTGGGAGCTCTCCGAAATCCTGGCCAGCAACGATCCGTAACAAACAAAATAGTCTTGTGTCTTATTTGCCGATTGTGAGTCTTTGCGGTGTTTAAAATGGCCGCGCTCCTGTAGGCTACAAAAAAAAGGACAACAGTGGCTGCACGCTCTGCAAAGTGACCGGTTGCAAAGTGGCTTGCGACACCCCGAGGTCAGCCGCAATGTGAGTGTAAAGTTTGTTCTGTTAACTCAGAAACCTGTGGATGCCCAAGCTGAGTGAGACTGACCTCGGAGGGCCAACACTTCCAGAGAGCTGCGAGGGACCCCCCAACCCCCCCTTCCCCCCAACCCCTCCCCCTTCCCCCAACCCCCCCTTCCCCAACCCCTCCCCCTTCCCCCCAACCCCCCTCCCTTCCCGCCAACCCACCCCCCACCCCAAACCCTGACTCGCCCAGATAGCCTGTGACATGTGAAAAGAAGCAATCACTGGGGGCCTGGAACCTGAGCTGGAGGGGTGCCCAACATTCTCACACTCGAGCCGATGGGAAAAAAAAAGCATTAGCTCTTCAGGAAAGCCGGAAGCTTTGCAAATGCTGAAGGCAGCAATGAGGTGACGGTATTCGGGTCTGGGAGAGGGCAGCCATGCTTTCCTGTAAAGCGTGGGGTTTTATTGACCGGCTGTCCCCTATTTTAAAGGGTTGTTCCCCCATTTTGATTGTTTGTCCTGCGTCACTCGGGGCACACGTTTTGGCCCGTATTCCTGTTGGGAGACTGATCCTGGGAATTTCCAGGAGAGTTTGATTGACCCAAATGGGACTGAGTGAGGTGGCCAGCAAGGGAGATGATCGTATTTCAACTCCACAAGAGAGGTTGTGAGTTTTGATTAATTTAAAACCCCACCAGCCACCCTGAGGAAGCCCCTCCCCCTCCTCTCCCTAATCCCTCTCAACTTGAACCACACCCATTATTCATGGTCACCTCCCCACCTAGCCCCACATCCGCAGTGTCTCTTATTTCATAAGAGTTGGTCACGCGTGGTGCCTTCCCATCACTTTCGCCCATATTTATAATTCCACAATTAATAGATCTCCGTTCCGAATAAATAAACAAAGTGCCTCTTCGGGCTTTTCAGGAGGTCAGCCAGTCTATAACCCCACCGCCCGTCTGAAGTCCTCCGCGACATAGAGTCACGCATATCCCACCGTGTCCGATTCACAAACTCCCTCTGTCCAGCTCCCTATTTCCCCTTACTTAATGCCACACTGCCACCACCCACCCCTGCCACCACCCACCCCTGCCTCCACCCACCCCTGCCACCACCCACCCCTGCCTCCACACACCCCTGCCACCACCCACCCCTGCCACCACCCATCCCTGTCACCACCCACCCCTGTCACCACCTACCCCTGCCACCACCCAGCCCTGCCTCCACCCACCCCTGCCACCACCCACTCCTGCCACCACCCACCCCTGCCACCACCCACCCCTGCCACCACCCACCCCTGCCACCACCCACCCCTGCCACCACCCACCCCTGCCACCACCCATCCTTGCCACCACCCACCCCTGCCACCACCCACCCCTGCCGCCACCCACCCCTGCCGCCACCCACCCTTGCCACCACCCACCCCTGCCTCCACCCATCCCTGCCTCCACCCACCCCTGCCACCACCCACCCCTGCCACCACCCACCCCTGCCACCACCCACCCCTGCCACCACCCATCCCTGCCTCCACCCATCCCTGCCACCACCCACCCCTGCCACCACCCACCCCTGCCACCACCCACCCCTGCCACCACCCATCCTTGCCACCACCCACCCCTGCCACCACCCACCCCTGCCGCCACCCACCCCTGCCACCACCCACCCTTGCCACCACCCATCCCTGCCTCCACCCATCCCTGCCACCACCCATCCCTGCCTCCACCCACCCCTGCCACCACCCACCCCTGCCACCACCCACCCCTGCCACCACCCACCCCTGCCTCCACACACTCCAGCTGTTCCCCCGAATTGAAGGTTGTTACGAGGGGACACAAGTTCAAGGTGATGGGGCAGGGAGAGGTGAGGAAAAACCTTTTTACCCAGAGGGTGGTGATGGTCTGGAACGCACCGTCTGGGAGGGTGGTAGAGGCGGGCTGCCTCACATCCTTTAAATAGTACCTGGCACGTCACAACATTCCAGGCGATGGGCCAAGTGCTGGCAAATGGGATTAGGGAGGCAGGTCAGGTGTCTTTCATGTGTCGGGGCAGATTCGATGGGCCGAAGGGCCTCTTCTGCACTGTACCATTCTGTGATTCCTGTCTCAACAGCAACAACAACCTGCATTTATGTAGCTCCTTTATCCTACAGTGAAATATCCAAAGATTTTTCAGAGGAATTATTCCCCCCCCCCCCTCCGCCGCAGGCTCATTAGTGTTAATGAACTCTCTACCCTGGCGAGAGGTGCAGACTGTGTCATTGAGTACATCGAACGCTGATTCAGACAGATTTATGATTGACAAGGCTCTGGGGCGTTGTGAGGGGGGTGTGATGGGGAATGGGCAAGAAAGTGGTATTAAGGCCACAATCAACTCAGACATGGGTTGCAATTCACCGATCGCGGTACTAAGTGTCCGCGCCGTCATCAACGCCGTCGCGTTTCATGACGGCGCAAAACGGGCGCGGGCAGTAGTGATTCTGCCTCCCCACATGGGGCTAGCACGGCACTGAAGCTATTCCGCCGCTCCATCCTTACATCCCTGTATGTGCCAACCGACACATGCGCGGTAGACTCACGGAACGCTCCGTCCCCAACGCAACATGGCGCGGGGATTCTGGGCCGGAAGCGTAAAAATGTAGGCCCGGGGGGGGAGAGAGGCCGGCCCACCTATCGGTAAGCCCCGATCGTGAGCCAGACCCCATCGAAGGCCCCCCCAACCCTCCTGCCCCCACAGAACGCCCCCCCCCCCCCGACCCTTTGCGCAGAATTCCCGCCGGAGGACCTCTGCTTTTTCCGCGGCCGCTCGGCCAATCCGGGCGGGAGAATCAGCGGCCTGGCCGCGTACAGCCCTTGACCGGCGCTGCGCCAAACGCGCCGGCGCAAATGCCGCCGATTCTCCGCATCTCAGAGAATCACGCGCCGGCGTTGGGGCAGCGTGGCGCGGTTGTGGCGATTCTCCGGCCCGGCGCGGGGCTGGGAGAATCCCGCCCAGGATCTTATTGGATGGGAGAGCAGGCCCGAGGGGCCGAGTGGTCTATTCCTGATCCTAATTCCTGTGCTCTTAATCATCACTTTGCAGACCTGGTGGCTGTGGTATTTCCAACATCACACAGGTAACTGTACTTCAAAAGTATTTCCGTGGCCGCAAAGCATTTGGGGTGGCCACAGGGTCATGCGAGGCTCGATACAGATGCGACTATTCAATTTCCTTTTTTCTCCAATGGGATGTCCGTCCAGCTCTGATTTCTGAAGCCAGTTAACTGACCCAGTTGCTGCAACAGCCCGATGCCCTCCTCCACTGCTCTGCGGGGTGCGGAGAAAGAATTCTAATTTAGGATTTCACTCCTGCCTGCTATGTACATCCTAACGCTCTGCTCCCAGGGCCTAAACTAAACAATTTACCAGCCCTGTCATTCTAAAGACCTGTGGCCTCTGCTCAGCAGATGTTATAAGTAAAGACAAACAGATATAAAAGTTCACAAAAGTTTCAGTGGCCTGTTACCACCCAGTCAGGACTTGGGTTGTTGTCAGTGCGAACTCTGCTTTGGGCCTAATTACTACAAACTCATTTCCCTCAGTGAGTTAAACACAGATTTGACGTATTATCCAAAAATTAAAACAATCCTGCCGGTCACTATAGTGTAGCCTGATTGGTGTAAGGTCGCGATTCTGCCTACTTCTCCATTGTGATAAACAGAGGGTATTCCAGGCTGCAAGTGTGCTGACCACGGAATTCACCGGGTCTTTCCGAGTGCCTATTACAAAGGAATTGTCGGAATTCTGATCAACCTCCTGCGCAAAACGACCCACGGTGCTCAAATTCACTTCTTCCAAAGGTGGAATAGGGGGTGACTCTGCTGGGAGAACAATAGATGCTACAGCCCCCCCTTCGTAGCCCTCCCATTTTCCTGTTTCCACAGGGCCTGATCCATGGATGGCTACACTTGCCATGCAGGGAATGCAAATGCAACAAAGGTTCGCCAGACCGAGCCCTGGGTTGATAAGATTGCCCGATGAGGATAGATTGAGGAGGCCGGGCCTCGAGTTCAGAAGAATGAGAGGTGATCTCTTTGAAGTGTATAAAATTCTTACAGGCTGGATGCAGGAAAGATGTTTCCTCTGATTGGGGGTGGGGGGTGGGGGGGGGGGGGGGGGGGGGGGGGCATCTGGAGCCAGGGAATACAGCCTGCAAATAAGGAGCAGGTCTTTTAGGATTGAGGTGAGGAGGAAATTTCTTCACTCCGAGGGAGGTGAATCTTTGGAATTCTCTTCCCAGGAGAGCTGTGGAAGCTCAATCATTGAGTATGTTCAAGTGAGCAGCGCGGTGGCGCAGTGGGTTAGCCCTGCTGCCTCACGGCGCCGAGGTCCCAGGTTCGAAACCCGGCTCTGGGTCACTGTCCGTGTGGAGTTTGCACATTCTCCCTGTGTCTGCGTGGGTTTCACCCCCACAACCCAAAGATGTGCAGGCTAGGTGGATTGGCCACGCAAAATTGCCCCTTAATTGGAAAAAATGAATTGGGTACTCTAAATTTATAAACAAAAGAGTATGTTCAAGGCAGAGATGAATAGATTTCTAGATATTAAACGTGTCAAGGGATTATGGGTAAATGCTGCTGAGATAAGTAAAGTAGCCATTCAATTCCCGTACCAGCCTCCTCGAACAGGTGCCGGAATGTGGCGACTAGGGGCTTTTCACAGTAACTTCATTTGAAGCCTACTTGTGACAATAAGCGATTTTCATTTCATTTCATTTCATGAGGTGGAGAGTTGACTGGCGGCGATTCACCTTGAGGATTGCCACACCTTTGTGAATAATCTCAGCCGTTATGGGAATTGAACCTGTGCTTTTGGCTTGTACTTTGGATCACAAATCAGCTGTCTAGTCAACTGAGTTAAACCAGCCCCCATTGATATAAATTACCAATGATCTAGGTGAATAGTGGCACAAACTCAAGGGGCCGAATGGCCTACCCCTGCTCCTATTTTGCCACGTTCCCATGTCCATGTGATGACGGTGTGGTGTAGGACTGGCTGCTAATGTACTGCCTCCCTCATTTCCACTATTGCACTCACCAAGATTCGATGGGCACTCCGCACTCGATGGGCCGAATGACCTCCTTCTGCACTGTAAATTCTATGTAAGATTCAACCCCAACCATATAATGTGAATGCACTCTGGCCAATTGTTCCAATTAAAAAAACATGTTGGGGGGGGGGTATTTTCGTACCCTACCCGCTGCCAGGGATGTCCAGTCCCATCGAGAGTCAATGGACGTTTGGCTGGATTGCCGAATTTCCCGCCATCCCAGGTCAGAAACTCCCATCCCTCTGTCTATGGTAAGACACTCAGAAACGTGAAAACCCACATAGATCACTCATGGACGATATGGCTGTTTGTCTTTTCAAGGTATAATGGGAAAGTTTCTTTGATTTGGAATGTATTCCTGTGCAAGTCCCTTCAGATAAGAGGGTGCTTATCTCGCGTTTCTGCGGAAATGATCTCTCACGCAAATATTGAGACTCCGCCAGACAACTGAACAGAACGGATGGATGTTCTGTGCTGGGTGACTCAACGTTTGACTCCTGGAGCCTGACCATTGCTTACAAGGCAGGATTCGAATGGAATGCTCTTCAATTGCCTGGATGGACGTAGCTCCCACAGTGACAAGAACTGTGACATCCATGCACAAAAAAAGTAATCTGCTTGATCAGCGGCCCATCCACCAGGTAAAAAGCAGGACCTCTCGAGTTGTAATCTCTGGATTACTCCCAGTACCACGAGCTAGCGAGCACAGGAATAGGGAAATAGTGCAGATGAATTAAGAGTTGGTGCAGGAGGGAGTGTTTCTGGGGAAGGTGGGACTTGTACAATCGGGACGGTGTACATCTGAAGCAGAGCGGGACTAACATCACTGCGGGCGGGTTTGCTAGTTCTGCTGGGAGGAGTTTAAACTAATTCATCATGGGGAGGGGACACAGACTGTTAGCAGAATAGGGACACAGCAGAACACAGCAAAGCCAGAGGTAGTACAGCTGCATTATGTTTCAAGGGAGTAAGGCAAGGTCGGATGGCCTCTAATTTAATGCCAGGAGTCTGAAAGATAAAACAGATAAGTTAAGGGTGAGGAATGACACGTAGAATTGTGATCTATTAGCCATCACAGAGACAAGGTTGAGGGAGGGGCAGGATTGGCAGCTCAACATTCTGGGACAGAGAATCTCCATGTGAGACAGTGGAGGAGATGAACGAGGAGGAGATATTGCATTGTCAGTTAAGGAGTCTGCTACTGCGGTGAAGAGAGATATTGGGCACAATCCAATGGCTATGCTGCGCTGGAAAAGCAGCTCGCCGCGGCACAGCATGGCCGTTGAAAGCGAGGAGACCCGTTCCCAGGATCTACCTGGCTCACAACACCTCGTGGGATTCAACGCAATCTTGTGAGACATTGCGATGTGAATCCCGCCCACACTGGGCGGGATCGCTTTTTAGCAAATCTGCATATTAGAGCAAGGCAGTAAGCCTCACTCTAATGTGCAGATTCCTGAGGTACCCGAGGATTCAACCTCTTTGCCTCAGAGACCTTGGGTGAGTGCTGTTTGGTACTGGTCCTGACAAACAGGGACCAGATGGAATGACACTTATGGGAGTCCCCAAGGGGATTGGAGGCCCCAAGCTGCATGTCCTTTGGGCAGGGTGGTGCCCTGGTACAGCTGGTGCCAGCTGGGTACCACTGGGAGTGCCAGCCTGGCATTGCCAAGGTGCCCAGGTAACACTGCCAGCTGTCATGGGCACTGCCAGGGTACCAGGTTGGTTTTGGGCGTGCATGATCAGGCGTGGATGTTGAAAGGGGGTGCGGGGCCAGAGGGAGCTGGCGGGTCCCTTCCATACTGCTATCAGGCTGGGGGGTGGTGGGGGCAGTGGGGTGGTGGGGTGGTGGGGGTGGGGGGGGGGGGGTTCGAGGTTCGAGGATTGTTTTGGGGGCCTTGAAGACCTGGATGCCATTTTTAAATGGCGCCTTGATCTCTCTGTACAATGGGAGTTCTGGCGAGCGGAGATCCCCACTGTACATTGTGGAGCTAAATGCAGCCTGAGCCACGCATCCCCCGTTCAGGCCCCTTATTCTACGTGAGTCGCGTTGAATAGTCATTTGTTTCTCGGCACTACGAGCTCACTAAACGTGCTCACTAGGCTAAACGTGCTCACTAGGCTAAACATGCTCACTAGTCTAAACGTGCTCGCTAGGCTAAACGTGCTCACTAGGCTAAAAGTGCTTACTAGGCTAGACGTGCTCACTAAGCTAATCGTGCTCACTGGGCTAAACGTGCTCACTGGGCTAAACGTGCTCACTGGGCTAAACGTGCTCACTGGGCTAAACGTGCTCACTGGGCTAAACGTGCTCACTGGGCTAAACGTGCTCACTGGGCTAAACGTGCTCACTGGCTAAACGTGCTCACTGGGCTAAACGTGCTCACTGGGCTAAACGTGCTCACTAGGCTAAAAGTGCTTACTAGGCTAAATGTGCTCACTGGGCTAAATGTGCTCACTAGGCTAAACGTGCTCACTGAGCTAAACGTGCTCGCTAGGCTAAATGTGCTCACTAGGCTAAACGTTCTCCGCTCCCGGGAAAAATCGGGAGGGCCGTCGTGAACTCGGCCGAGTTTCACGACGGCCTCGGAGGCCGCTCCTCGCCCCCTATTCTCCCCTCCCGGCGGGGCTAGGAGCGGCGCTCCGTAACTCTCGGCTGCTGGGCGGTGCGCCGAGAATGACACGACGGCGGCGCCTATGTGACGTCAGCCGTGCATGCGCAGGTTGGCCGACTCCAACCCGCACATGCGCGGCTGATGTCACGACGGCTGACAGCTCAAACCCGCGCATGCGCGGTGACCGTCTTCCCCTCAGCCGCCCCGCAAGACGTGGCGGCTTGATCTTGCGGGGCGGCTGTGGGGAAATAGTGCGTCCAATTGAGGTGCGGCCCGACGATCGGTGGGCACCGATTGTGGGCCTGTCCCCTCCCGAGAACAGTCGTGGTGCTCATTCCCCACCAGGCCCCCTACAAGCCCCAAAACGGGCACCTCACAGCAATTTCACGACGGCAGCGACCAGGTGTGGTTGCCGCTGTCGTGAAACGGTCGCGAATGGCAGGCCGCTCGGCCCATCCGGGTCGGAGAATCGCCGGTCGCCGTTGCACTGGCAGCGCACCCCCGACCCCCGCCCGCGGGTTTCCCGGTGGCATGGGGTGGCCACAATGGCTGGAGGCGGGAACGGAGAATCCTGCTGCTGCTGGTAGTGACACGCGGCTGGGGAAGCGGAGAATTCACCCCACTGTGTCGAGTTTTGCGGAGGATGGAAATGAGTCAGAGGTGGCTCAGAAGACATTGACTAGATTGATACCAGGAATGAGCAGGTTGGCTTCTGAGGGAAGGTTAGACAGACTGGGCCTGTCCCTTCAAGCATTAAGGATTGAGATATGGAGAAATTCCTTCAGTCAAAGGGTTGTGAACCTTTGGCATCTTCTGCCCCAGAGGGTTATGGGTGCTCCATGGCTGAATATATTTAAGGCCACGATAGACAGATTTTTTTTGGTCTCTCTGGGAATTGAGAGAGATGGAGAGTGGGCGGGAAAATAGAATTGAAGTGGAAGATTAGCAATGAAAATATCAAATGGCGAGGCAGGCCCGAGGGCGAATTCTCTTCTCCTGCTCCGATTTCGAACGTCTTCACTCAGCTTCTTGGGGTCTCAAAGGACCTTGCAAAGGCGCCAGGAAAATTACACATTATTAATGAGTTAAATTCCTGGATGGACGCACAGCCCTTTGTGAGGACTAGGGGCTGAATATCGTCAGGACATGAAAACCTGTCCTCTCTGCTGTAGGTCAGGACTGAAGGATCAAACTTCTCACTGCTGGTCAGGAGCAAAGTGGTACCCTGAAGGGCCCAGGATTTTCCTCAGAGAAAGGAAGATTGGCTGATATAAAGTATTCCCGCACAAGGGGCTCTGAGGGGAGCCTCCACATTCCCAGTTCATGGTCAGTTGACCTTCCCCAGCAGCTGGAGCAGAATGGAAGTTTGCTGTCACAGCAATAGTTGCAGCAATTAAAATACAATTCGTCATTTGAGAGGGTTTGACTACACTGCATAGGTCCAAATATAAATCAAAGGAAGATTCTAGTTTTGGAAGGATTGATATGCGACTGGGACCCTGAGCCAACTCCCTGCTCTGCCGAGGCTTGATGTTACTTTCTGCATGGTAATCTTAGTTACCCAGATTCTCCAGGAAGGAAAACGAGACAGTGACTTCTTTTTGGCTTGAGGGGCAGGCCGGAGCCTTGAATAATCACCCGTGGTGGATGTTGGCTTTTAGGTGTCATTCCATGATAGGTACAGGATGGATCTTCGGGCCTAGTCAACGTTCAGCAGCCAGAAGGACTTGACACCAGTGGCCAGGCCTGTAGCTGCAGGCTGCACCCCTAATTCTATCTGATTCCCAGTGGTTGGGCCCATTCTAGGGGCACTACTGGACAATACCAATGCCCATTGGGGAAGGGCTTGGCAATGAGGAATCTCAGGGCTGCGATCTTTAACATCCAGCAGCTGGAATAGGCAGGCAGGCCTCAGTTCAACATCTTATCCGAGGGCAGTGCCTCCAACAATACAGCACTCCCTCGAGTATGCACTCAAGATTTAACCTGCCTTTTAGTAGGGGTCAAATCCCTACTTGGGGTCCCTACAGTGGCAGAATCTGCAGGTTCAGAGGTGAAAATGATTCCAGCTGAGCCAAAGAGTACATTTGCGTATAAACAGAGTAAGCAGAGAGGGTGGAACTGCTGAGTGCAATACAGATTGTAATGTTTGAATTTCCGAGATGGGGTAGGGCCATGATGAGATGATGGGAGAGTCTGAGAGAACGGGTGAGTTAGTGCCAAGTGAGTCGGAATTCGGGTGTGTGAGATTAGCAACATCGCAAATTCCTTTCTCCACGTCACAGAACAAGTTAACCTGTTTATATTAAATGGGCAAAATGAGTTAATTAAAACAGCAGCAGAGGAATATGACATGTAGCTGTTAACTCGCTGATTAGTAACATACTGCAAGTTCACTCCCCAAGGAATGACCTTAGCTAAATATGACTTGCAGAAATGAAATTCATTATCATCGGCTGCAGTGGTTTTCAACCTTGCTTTTGGTTAAGGAAGCTCTATAATATATTGTTGAATTCTGTGGAACCCCAAATCCTCTCCCCACCCAACATATCTATGTAATAAAACTGCAGTAATTGCAGATGAATTTCCCTGCTGTCATCCATAGGGAAGGTCATTGCAAGAGTCCTCCTTCATCACCTTTTCCCTATGACTGTTGAGCTCCTTCTCGAGATCTATCATGGATTTCACCCACTATGGGGCACACTGCATGGCAACTTCAAGAAGAACACAGGGACCAGCACCAGTCTTTGTATATGGCCAGCTTTGACAAAGAGTCATCGGATTCGAAACGTTAGCTCTTTTCTCTCCCGACAGATGCTGCCAGACTTGCTGAGATATTCCAGCATTTTCCCTTTCGTTTGTATATGGCCTCCTTTGACCTCACAAAGGCCTTCGACACTGTCAACGGGAAGGGATTATGGGGCGCTCCCCCTCCATTTCGGCTGCCCCAAAACGTGTGCCACTACCCTCTGCTGCTTTCACGATGACATGCGAACCGTGATGCTGACCAACAGATCCAGCACAGGCCCAATTCAAGGTTGGACTGGGGTAAGGCTGTCATCGCACCGACACACGCAATGCTCCATCCCACCCTCAGCGAGCTCCCCGTTGGAGTGGACCAAAGCTCCAGAACAAAGAGGAATCTGTACAACCTCCTGCAGGCCAGATCCAAAGTTATCCCATCCTTTGCCATTGAATTACAGTGCGCAGATGGTTCTTGATTCTGCGAACACTCGGGGTCCGCCCTCTGAGCTATCATCGGCGTCTTCATCAAGGCACATGAGGGCATGGCCTTTAACTAAACATTGGAAGACAAAGGTCCTCTGCTAACCCGTCCCTGCCACACAGCATTGCCACCCAGTTATCAAAATCCACAACATAACCATGGACAACGTGGACCACTTAACTTTACTTGTGAGCCAACTGTTAACAGGAGTAGACATCGATGATGAGGTTCAACATCGCCTTCAGTGTTCTAGTGTCGCCTTCAGTCGGCTGAGGAATAGAGTGTTTGAATGGTAGGATAGTGGTTATCACTGTCGCTTCACAGCGCCAGGGCCCCAGGTTCGATTCCCGGCTTGGGTCACTGTCTGTGCAGGGTCTGCACGTTCTCCCCGTGTCTGCGTGGGTTTCCTCCGGGTGCTCCGGTTTCCTCCCACAAGTCTCAAAAGGCGTGCTGTTAGGTGGATTGGTCATTCTGAATTCTCCCTCTGTGTACCCGAACAGGCGCCGGAAATGTGGCGACTGGGGGCTTTTCACAGTAACTTCATTGCAGTGTTACTGTAAACATAAATTCCCGGCTTGGGTCACTGTCTGTGCAGAGTCTGCACGTTCTCCCCGTGTCTGCGAGGGTTTCCTCCGGGTGCTCCGGTTTCCCCCCACAGTCCAAAGATATGCAGATTAGGTGGATTGGCCATGCAAAATTGCCCTTAGTGTCCAAAATTTCCCTTAGTATTGGGTGGGGTTACTGGGTTATGGGGATGGTGTGGAGGTGTGGGCTTGGGGAGAGTGCTCTTTCCAAGAGCCGGTGCAGACTCGATGGGCCGAATGGCCTCCTTCTGCACTGTAAATTCTATGATTCTATGATAAATGTGACAATAAAGATTATTAACACCAAAGGTCGGACCTGGCACCAATCTCATGGCCTACAGAGCAGTGTTGATACCCGCCCTCTATATGGCTCAGAGATGTGAACTATGTACAGTGGCCACCTCTAAACCCTGGCGAAGTACCCCCAGCAAGATTCTGCGAATCCATTGGCGGGATAGGTGCATCGGCATCAGTGTTGTCGCTCATGCCAATATCCTCAGCATTGACCACTGGACGGGCCACCTCGCCGACATGCCTGACACCAAACCCCCGAAATAAACGCTCAGCTCAGAGCTTCAAACGGCAAGCGGGTCCCAGGAGGGCAGAGGGAATGCCTGAAGAACACCCTCAAAGACTCCCTTAACAAGTGCAACATTCCCACCAACACCTGGGAATCCCTGGCTTGAGACTGCCCCACGTGGAGGAAAAGCATCCGGGAAGGGAGCCGAACACCTCGAGTTTCATCGGGCAGCACAGTCGCACAGTGGTTAGCACAGTTGCGTCACAGCTCCATGGTCCCAGGTTCGATTCCCGGCTTGGGTCACTGTCTGTGCGGAGCCTGCACGTTCTCCCCGTGTCTGCGTGGGTTTCCTCCGGGCGCTCCGGTTTTCTCCCACAGTCCAAAGATGTGCGGGTTAGGTGGATTGGCCACGATAAGTTGCCCTTAGTGTCCAAAACACGTTAAGTGGGGGTTACTGGGTTATGGGGATAGAGTGGGCTACGTGGGCTTCAGTAGGGTGCTCTTTCCAAGGGCCGGTGCAGACTCGATGGGCCCAATGGCCTCCTTCTGCAATGTAAATTATGTGATTCTATGAGAGCAAGCTGATGCGAAACGTCGACAGGGAAAGAAACGCGTGGCAACCCGGCGACCCCACCCACCTGCCCCTCTAACCGCCCTCTGCTCCCCCTGCGATAGAGACTGGCGGTCCTCAGTCACCTGAGAATTAAATTTTAGTGTGGAAACAAGTCATCCTCGACCCCGGGGGCTGCCTAAAAATAATGAAACAAGAAGGAAGACAAGGTAAAACACAATTGAATGAATGAATG
Organism: Scyliorhinus canicula; assembly: GCF_902713615.1. NCBI lineage: Eukaryota > Metazoa > Chordata > Chondrichthyes > Carcharhiniformes > Scyliorhinidae > Scyliorhinus > Scyliorhinus canicula. The sequence goes on from NC_052146.1 coordinate 300,928,615, forward strand.
AATGAGGTGCTGGAACAGGACAATCTGGTGCGTCTGTGATCAGACGTATGTAACGACAACATCAGGCTGACCGGCCTTCCTGGATTTCCTGGGATACATTGTGATGATCGGTATTTACCTTTAATACCTTGCCCCTTTAAGAGGCTTGGAACCCTGGGGGACTCCGCCTCTGGCTACGCCCCCTGGAAACAGGATATAAGATGAGACTCCATTTTGCGAGCACACTTCTCTCGGATGCAGTCCTGTTCTCTGTATATTAAAGCCTTTGATTACCGACCTCGCTCTCGCGTCGTAATTGAGGGTGCCTCAATTTAATCTACAGAAACATCAAGATGGACAGCGCTCTAAAACCGGAGAATCTCAACCTGGACGCCAGGTTGGCAGAAGCCCCGGAAATTTTTAAACATTGGCTCCGGTGTTTCGAGGACTATCTGGACTCCTCACCGACTGATGTCGACAGCACTCGCATGCACAGCTGTGCTTACTACATGGCCGGGTGAGCCACCGACTCTCCGCCATGATCGAAACACTACGACCTATGAGGCGGTGATCGAAATATTGAGGAAACGCTTCATAAAAACTACTAACGAGGTACACGCCAGACATTTGCTCTCAACATGCAGCCAGCATTCCGGGGAAACGCTGGATGAGTTCATGGAAAGACTCACCGCGCTCGCGAGGAACTGCGACCACAAAGCAGTGATGGCAGAAGAACACAGGAACTTACATATCCGCGACGCCCTTGTGTCTGGTATCAGGTCCTCGTACATCTGGCAGCGGCTCCTAGAAGACGGGGCGAAGGATCTCCCGGGCATGGTAACGCTCGCCTCTTCTCTCGAAACGGCCCACCGTAACCTCCGTACGTACTCCGTGGACCTTACGAACCCCTCTCGATCCCCTCCAGACTCGGCCACGCTACAGGCCTGTGCCACGCGACGATCCACTCACTCCGGGGGCTCCCCATGCTATTTCTGTGGGCAAGGCCAGCACCCACATCAGCGTTGCACGGCCCGATCCGCGATCTGCAACGACTGCGGGAAGAAAGGGCACTTCGCGAAAGTCTGCCTGGCTGGGCCCAAAGGCCACAAACGAAACCCTCATCAGGCCCAGAAATCAAACTCCCGGCCTCACAGACCCCGCAACGCGGCCGCGCTGCGGCCGGGCACGCCCACTTCCGACGCGTCATCGACCTCGTGCGAATCATGGGAGCGGCCATCTTGGCGGCAGCCATCTTTGAAACCCAACACGTGCGACCGGCGGCAGTGGCCATCTTGTGAATCCGGGCGGCCATTTTGTGAGTTCGACTCTGACGGCCCGCAACTAGGAGCGATCACACTCGATCAATCGCGGCCGAAACACCTGCGAAACTTAATGATGCGGGTGCGAATCAACGGCCACGACACTCTCTGCCTATTCGACTCCGGGAGCACGGAGAGCTTTATCCATCCAGACACGGTAAGGCGCTGCTCCCTGCGCATCCACCCCGACTCCCAAACTATCGGCCTCGTCTCAGGGTCCCATTTGGTTCAAATCACGGGGTATTGTGTCGCTGACCTCGCAATTCAAGGCGTGAAATACTCCCGTTTTAAACTTTAGATCTTTCCTCAACTCTGCGCCCCCCTGCTGCTCGGCCTCGACTTTCAGTGCAGCCACCGGAGCCTGACACTGAAGTTCGGCGGACCCCTGCCCCCACTCACAATATGCAGCCTGGCAACACTCAAAGTTGCGCCACCCCGCCTCTTCGCGAACCTCACTCCCGACTGTAAGCCCATCGCCACCAAGAGTCGCCGGTACAGTACCCAAGACATGACTTTTATCAAGTCAGAGGTTCAGCGGCTACTAAAGGAGGGGGTCATAGAGGCCAGCAACAGCCCTTGGAGGGCCCAAGTATTGGTAGTCCGCTCCGGGGAAAAGCAACGAATGGTAGTGGATTATAGCCAGACAATAAACCGCTTCACACAACTCGATGCTTACCCACTTCCCCGCATAGCTGAAATGGTGACTCAAATCACCCAGTATCGGGTATTCTCCACGGTTGACTTCAAATCGGCCTACCATCAACTCCCTATTTGCTCAGAGGACCGCCCCTACACGGCTTTTGAAGCAGCCGGTCGGCTGTTTCACTTCCTCAGGGTACCCTTTGGTGTTACAAACGGAGTCTCCGTTTTCCAGAGGGCGATGGATCAAATGGTGGACCAGTACGGCTTACGGGCGACCTTCCCGTACTTGGACAATGTCACCATCTGCGGCCATGACCAGCAGGACCACGGCGCAAACCTGAGGAAGTTCCTCCAGACTGCCCAGGCCCTCAACCTCGCGTACAACAAAGAGAAATGCGAGTTCCACACAACCCGGCTCGCCATCCTTGGCTACGTCGTGGAGAACGGGGTCCTAGGCCCGGACCCCGACCGCATGCGTCCCCTTAAGGAACTCCCCCTCCCCCGTAGCCTCAAGGCACTCAAACGGTGCTTGGGGCTTTTCTCCTATTACGCCCAGTGGGTCCCCAGATATGCGGACAAAGCCCGGCCACTCATTAAGACCACGGTTTTTCCCCTGACGGATGAGGCCCAGTTGGCTTTCGACCGTATCAAGGCCGGCATCATCAAGGCCGCCATGCACGTGGTGGACGAAGCCATTCCCTTCCAAATAGAAAGCGATGCATCAGACGTCGCCCTGGCTGCTACCCTCAACCAAGCGTGCAGACCGGTAGCGTTCTTCTCCCGAACCCTCAACGCCTCGGAAATTCGACACTCTGCAGTCGAGAAGGAGGCACAAGCCATAGTGGAGGCCGTGCGACACTGGAGGCACTACCTAGCTGGTAGGAGGTTCACCCTCGTCACCGACCAACGGTCGGTCGCCTTTATGTTCGATAACGCACAACGGGGCAAAATAAAGAACGCCAAAATTCTGAGGTGGAGAATAGAGCTCTCCACCTATACGTACGATATTAAATATCGCCCGGGGAAGCTCAACGAGTTCCCAGATGCCCTGTCTCGCGGCACGTGCGCCAACGCGCAATTGGACCGCCTGAGATCCATCCACGATGACCTCTGCCACCCGGGGGTCACCCGGCTTGCCCACTTCATCAAGTCCCGCAACCTACCTTACTCCACAGGGGAGGTCAAGGCCATGACTAAGGCATGCCAGATCTGTGCGGAATGCAAACCGCAATTCTATCGACCAGACAAGGCCCGCCTGATAAAGGCCTCTGGGCCCTTTGAGCGACTAAGCGTGGACTTCAAAGGGCCTCTCCCGTCCAACAACTGCAACATCTATTTCCTCACCGTCATCGACGAATTCTCCTGCTTCCCTTTTGCTGTCCCCTGCCCCGATACTACCTCGGCCTCCGTGATCAAGGCACTGCGCAGCATCTTCACTCTGTTTGGTTTCCCCGCTTATATTCACAGCGACCGGGGTACATCGTTCATGAGCGATGAGCTGCGTCGGTACCTGCTCAGCAAGGGCATCGCCTCGAGCAGGACGTCGAGCTATAACCCGCGGGGAAACGGGCAAGTGGAGAGGGAGAACGCGACAGTTTGGAAGGCTGTCCTCCTAGCCCTACGGTCAAGGAGTCTCCCTATCGCCCGCTGGCAGGAGGTCCTACCCGATGCCCTGCACTCCATTAGATCGCTCCTCTGTACGGCCACGAACGAGACCCCTCACAATCGTTTGTTTGTCTTCCCCAGGAAGTCCACCTCTGGGGTCTCGCTTCCACCCTGGCTGATGACTCCGGGTCCAGTCCTACTCCGGAGGCACATGAGGAGCCATAAAACGGATCCAATGGTCGAGAGGGTCCACCTGCTGCACGCAAACCCTCAATACGCCTACGTCGAGCACCCCGACGGCAGGCAGGATACTGTCTCCCTGCGAGACCTGGTACCCGCTGGCCCTCCCACCGACCCCACCGACTCTCCCACCGACCCCACCGACCCTCCCACCGACCCCGACTTTTTCCCCACCGACCCACCCCCCTTCTACCGATGCTCCCGGCCCCGCACCGACCGCCGAATTCGACAGCGCCCCCCCCATAGCGTCCCCTGCCCCCCAGCCGGCACCGGCACCGACCACCCTAATCACTCCTGATACCCCCCCCCTCTCCAAGGCGGGCAAAGCCTCAGTCAACAGTGCTCCCGGATAGACCACCATTGGAACCAACCGCATCCACCACCGGAGCAGCGAAATGAACACGGACTATCAGACCACCACAAAGACTGAACTTATAATTTAAAACACTTCACCCCCGACGGACTATGTGTTTTTTTTTAAACAGGGGTGAATGTGATGAACGGTATTTACCTTTAATACCATGCCCCTTTAAGAGGCTTGGAACCCTGGGGGACTCCGCCTCTGGCTACGCCCCCTGGAAACAGGATATAAGATGAGACTCCATTTTGCGAGCACAGTTCTCTCGGATTCAGTCCTGTTCGATGTATATTAAAGCCTTTGATTACTGACCTCGCTCTCGCGTCGTAATTGAGAGTGCCTCATACATAGATACATAGGAGATAGGAGCAGGAGGAGACCTTTTGGCCTTTCGAGCCTGCTCCGCCATTCATCACGATCATGGCTGGTCATCCAACTCAATAGCCTAATCCTGCTTTCTCCCCATAGCCTTTGATCCCATTCTCCCCAAGTGCTATATCCAGCCACCTCTTGAATATATTCAATGTTTTAGCATCGACTACTTCCTGTGAGACTGAATTCCACAGGCTCACCACTCTTTGTGTGAAGAAGTGTCTCCTTATCTCTGTCCGAAATGGTTTACCCTGAATCCTCAGACTGTGACCCCTGGTTCTGGACACACCCATCATTGGTAACATCTTCCCTGCATCTACCCTGTCTAGACCCGTTCAAATTGTATAAGTCTCTATGAGATGCCCCCTCATTCTTCTGAACTCCAGCGAGAACAATCCCAATCTAGTCAATCTCTCCTCATATGACAGTCCAGCCATTCCTGGTCCAGTCTATTTTCAATGTGCCCCTCCCATATCCCGACCTGTCTGAGTCTGGGAAGCCGTCCCTTCATTAATTCCCTGAGAATTGGTCACCAAGGACTATATGTATATATATATATTTATACATATATATATATGATTTTGTAAAATGTTAGAATTCCCCACTTCTGTTAAAATTCAAACCAAACAAAAATAAATGATATTATTAAATGCTGCATATTTGCAATATTACGGATTGTATGTCACCAGCATATTATAATTATTTCATTTTACTTTGCAGAGCAAAGTTTAGAAAAAAACCAATCTTCTGCATCTGGTACAATGTTCAAATGACGTGAAAATTGCGTGGAACACTTACAGGATACACACAAAACATATGGCTTCCAGGGAACCCTGCTTGATCTCTCAATCATGGATATCCAGTGGTAAAATGTGAAGTACCCTGAAAACTATTAAATGAGCGAATATAAGGTCACCCCCTCCCCACTCAGCCCACAATGAAAATCTACAGCTGATGCTCCCCCCCCCCCCCCATAGTGACTGGGTTTGATTGGAGACCGGGGATTTTTAGCTGCACCACACAAGGAAATGCATCTACTGAATGAGTCATTGGCAAAGGGATCCAATTTCCATTCATAGCATGGGTTTTTCACCCCCCCCCCTCAACAGGCTGCCTGCAGAAGGATGACATTAACACGCCGTGGTGCGTGAGGAGGGATCCTTTAAAACAAACACTCGTCCCATTACTGCTCAGCTGGGTTAGGTGCGGAGAGTTCTACTACATTCCTCTCAATCCCCTTCCACCCAGATTTTGGGGAATGCTGAACTTTTATCAGCTGCAGCAAACCAAGAGATTCCAACACCCCAGCAGCCTCTCCCTTCATGGTTTGGAGAGTGAAACGGTGTCACCCTCCATCTGTCCGTGTGGAGTTTGCACATTCTCCCCGTGTCTGCGTGGGTTTCGCCCCCACAACCCAAAGATGCGCAGGGTAGGTGGATTGGCCAGGCTAAATTGCCCCTTAATTGGGAAAAAGGAATTGGGTACTCTAAATTTTAAAAAATAGAAAAAAACGAAACAGGAGAGAGGGTGTGTGTGTGTGTGTGGGGGGGGGGGGGGGGGAGGGGGCGGTTAGTGTGTGTGCTGGGGAGGGGCAATGTTTCGAAGTCAGCCGTGGGCTTAAATAGCTTCTGTGTCATTTTGCTCATCTTCGCATAATGCAGACAAAAGGGGAGAGGGAGGGGCGGGGTCGAGTCAGAGAGGGAAATGGCGGGTGGTCTTACATTCTTTTAACCGGGAGCTTGGGGCCAGTGGCCTGGTTTGATTTCAGGCAATGTGCTGTGGGCGGGCTTATTTCCTCTTCCTCAGGCAGCCGGCATTCCCTGCCTGGGATGTGGTTTTTTATTTGCACTGTTGTGATGGGGGGGAGGGACAGGGGAGGAAGTCACGTTGAGTGAGCCTGTAGCAAGAGGACCATAGCCGAACGTTGTACAAGTGATCTTAACGGAACTCAATTAAACAGCTCAGATTGTCATTCTTCAACTGCAAACTATTGGGTTTTACAGTAATTATAGCTATTAGTATGAAATGAAATGAAAATCGCTTATTGTCACGAGTAGGCTTCAAATGAAGTTACTGTGAAAAGCCCCTAGTCGCCACATTCCGGCGCCTGTTCGGGGAGGTTGGTACGGGAATTGAACTGTGCTGCTGGCCTGCCTTCAAAGCCAGCGATTTAGCCCCGTGCTAAACCCAGCCCCAGTAACATGACAGTAATATTAACAACTTTAGGGATGTCCTTAAAGACTTTTTAAAGAGGTTAGATGGGGGGATGCAGGAGGGGATTTGGAAGGAGGCTCTACGCAGAATTAATGCTCCCTCGTCATGCGCAAGATTAAGCCAAATACAGTTTAAGGTGGCGCACAGGGAACATATGGTGACGGCTAGGATGGGTTGATGCTTCCCTGGGGGGCAGAGGATCAATGTGGGCGGTGTGCTGGGACCCCGGTGAACCATACCCACATGTTCTGGGCGCGTGGGGGGTTAACAATTTTTGGAGTGTCGGATGATCCGGGTGCTCTGGTGAGGAGAGAAGCTGGCGCCGTGGCCTTTGCCTCCCTGCCAGCCCGGAGGAGCACCTTGCTGAGTTGCTGGGATCCTGAGGCGCCCAGTGTGGGGACATTGGGAGAATGACCTGGCGGAATTTAGGTTTTGCTGCAGCTTTATAAAACCCTAGTTAGACCACACTTGGAATATGGTGTCCAGTTCTGGTCGCCTCATTAGAGGAAGGATGTGGATGCTTTGGAGAGGGTACAGGGGAGATTTACCAGGATGTTGCCTGGACTGGAGGTCATGTCTTATGAAGAAAGGTTGAAGGAGCTCGGACTTTTCTCACTGGAACGAAGAAGGAAGAGAGGTGATTTGATAGAGGTGTGCAAGGCGATGAGAGGCATGGATAGAGTGGACTTTTCCCGAAGGTGGAAATGTCTGTCACGAGGCGACATAGTTTTAAGGTGATTGGAGGAAGGTGTGGTAGTCACCACTGATTGTATAATAGAGGTAATACGGTAAGGCTCTTGTACTACAGGTACGCGGGTAGATCTCTGCCTGCTGGCTCCGCCCAGTAGGTGGAGTATAAATGTGTGTGCACACCAAGCTGCTCCCATTCTGGCAGCAGCTGCAGTTGGCCACACATCTCTGCTTAATAAAGCCTCGATTACTCTCCACTCTCATCTCGTCGCAATTGATAGTGCATCAATTTATTTATTTATTTTTATTGAAAAATTTAGATTACCCAATTATCTTTTCCAATTAAGGGGCAATTTAGCGTGGCCAATCCACCTACTCTGCACATTTTTGGGTTGTGGGGGCGAAACCCACTCAGACACGGGGAGAATGTGCAAACTCCACACGGACAGTGACCCAGAGCCGGGATCGAACCTGGGACCTCAGCGTCGTGAGGCAGCTCTGCTAACCACTAGGCCACCGTGCTGCCCTGTGCATCAATTTATTAAGCAGAGATATTACAGCGATGGAACTGTGCATCAAGCCAGATCGCCTGCAGCTGCACCCTCAAGCAGACAACTCCACGTCGGCCTTTGACCACTGGCTAGGTTGCTTCGAAAGCTTTTCGAAAGCTCGAAAAGGAGTCAGGAGGGCTAGAAGGAGTCACGGAAAGGCATTGGCAAATAGAGTTAAGGAAAATCCCAAGGCTTTTTACACGTACATAAAAAGCAAGAAGGGTAGCCAGGGAAAGGGTTGGCCCACTGAAGGATGGGCAAGGGAATCTATGTGTGGAGCCAGAGGAAATGGGCGAGGTACTAAATGAATACTTTGCATCAGTATTCACCAAAGCGAAGGAATTGGTGGATGTTGAGTCTGGTGAAAGGTGTGTAGATAGCCTGGGTCACATTGAGATCCAAAAAGATGAGGTGTTGGGCATCTTAAAAACTATTAAGGTAGATAAGTCCCAAGGGCCTGATGGGATCTACCCCAGAATACTGAAGGAGGCTAGAGTGGAAATTGCCGAGGCCTTGACAAAAACCTTTGGATCCTCACTGTCTTCAGGTGATGTCCCGGAGGACTGGAGAATAGCCAATGTTGTTCCTTTGTTTAAGAAGGGTAGCAAGGATAATCCAGGCAACAACAGGCCGGTGAGCCTTACGTCAGTGGTAGGGAAATTACTGGAGAGAATTCTTCGAGACAGGATCTACTCCCATTTGGAAGCAAATGGACGTATTAGTGAGAGGCAGCATGGTTTTGTGAATGGGAGGTCGTGTCTCACTAACTTGATAGAGTTTTTCGAAGAGATCACAAAGATGATTGATGCAGGTAGGGCAGTGGATGTTGTCCATATAGACCTCAGTAAGGCCTTTGACAAGGTCCCTCATGGTAGACTGGTACAAAAGGTGAAGTCACACGGGATCAGGGGTGAGCTGGCAAGGTGGATACAGAACAGGCTTGGTCATAGAAGGCAGAGAGTAGCAATGGAAGGGTGCTTTTCTAATTGGAGGGCTGTGACTAGTGGTGTTCCGGAGGGATAAGTGTTGGGACCTTTGCTGTAGGTAGTATATATAAATGATTTGGAGGAAAATGTAACTGGTCTGATTAGTAGGTTTGCAGATGACACAAAGGTTGGTGGAATTGCGGATAGCGATGAGGACTGTCAGAGGATACAGCAGGATTTAGATCGTTTGGAGACTTGGGCGGAGAGATGGCAGATGGAGTTTAATCCGGACAAATGTGAGGTAATGCATTTTGGAAGGTCTAATGCAGGTAGGGAATATACAGTGAATGGTAGAACTCTCAAGGGTATTGAAAGTCAGAGAGATCTAGGTGTACAGGTCCACAGGTCCACAGATTAGGGGCAACACAGGTGGAGAAGGTAGTCAAGAAGGCATACGGCATGCTTACCTTCATTGGCCGGGGCATTGAGTATAAGAATTGGCAAGTCATGTTGCAGCTGTATAGAACCTTAGTTAGGCCGCACTTGGAGTATCGTGTTCAATTCTGGTCGCCACACTACCAGAAGGATGTGGAGGCTTTAGAGAGGGTGCAGAAGAGATTTACCAGGATGTTGCCTGGTATGGAGGGCATTAGCTATGAGGAGACATTGAATAAACTCGGTTTGTTCTCACTGGAACAACGGAGGTTGAGGGGCGACCTGATAGAGGTCTACAAAATTATGAGGGTCAGAGACAGAGTGGATAGTCAGAGGCTTTTCCCCAGGGTAGAGGGGTCTATTACTAGGGGGGATAGGTTTAAGGTGCGAGGGGCAAGGTTTAGAGGAGATGTACGTGGCAAGTTTTTTACACAGAGGGTAGTGGGTGCCTGGAACTCGCTGCCGGAGGAGGTGGTGGAAGCAGGGACGATAGTGACATCTTGACAAATACAGGAATAGGATGGGAATAGAGGAATATGGACCCGGGAATTGTAGAAGATTTTAGTTTAACTGGGCAGCATGGTCGGCGCAGGCTTGGAGGGCCGAAGGGCCTGTTCCTGTTCTGTACTTTTCTTTGTTCTTTGTTCTTTGGTCTACCTCGGATCAGCGACTGAACAGCCCTCGGACGCACGGAAGCTTCAGATCCTGTACTCACGGGTGAGCTCCGAGATTTTTCCCCTTATCCGGGATGTGCCCACTTACCCTGAAGCTATGGAGCTTCTGAAGGGGCACTATATCCGGCCGATCAACAAACTCTACACCAGGCACCTCCTATCCATGAGGCAGCAACTCCCCAGTGAGTCACTAGGCGATTTCTGGCATGCCCTGCACATCCTGGCGAGGAACTGCGATTGCCAGGCAGTTTCGGCCATGGAACATACAGAACTCTTAATCAGGGACACTTTCATTACGGGCAAGGAGTCGGCGTACATCCGGCAGCACCTATTAGAAGGGGGTACGCTCGACCTTGTGGCGACCAGGCAACTCGTGAACTTGCTAACGGTAGCCTCCCATACGGTCGTAAGCCCTCGGCCGCACAGCGCCCTCATGGACATCGTGGGCCCCACCAGCGGCCGCCCCCAGCCAACCCCAAGCCTGCGCCACGCGGCAGACAGCCAACCCTGGGGGCCCAAGTGCTCTTTCTGTGGGCAGCCAAAGCACCCCAGACAGCACTGACCAGCGTGGAGTGCAAGCTGCAAGGCCTGCGGAAAGAAGGGACATTTTGCTGCTGTGTGCCAGGCCCAGTCGATCGCTGCTGTACAGAGGCCCAGTGTTCCTGCACCCCCCCACGTGCGGCCCGTGGGCGCTGCCATTTTCATCCCTGCAAACCACGTGCGGCCCGTGGGTGCTGCCATCTTTAACGCCGCCCGCCATGTGCACCCCGTGCGCGCCGCCATCTTCTGCGCCATTTTGGACAGTGCCTCAGGACCCCTGCTTGTCGGGGACTTCATCTGGCTGTTCATCACCCACTCCCGCCGCCGACCAGCTACAGCTCGCCTCCATCATGCTCGACCAGTCCCGGCCGCACAACCTCGCAACCGCGACAACGATGGTGAAAGTCGATGAGCACAAGACATCCTGCCTTCCCGACTCTGGGAGCACGGAAAGCTTCATCCACCCCTCCACGGTAAGGCGCTGCTCCCTCGCGGTTCACCCCTTTGCCCAGAGAATCTCCCTGGCGTCCGGATTCCATTCCATGGAAATCCGGGGGTACTGCATCGTCACCCTCACCGTCTAGGGCATAGAGTTCAGCAACTTCCGGCTCTCCGACCTCCTTAACCTCTACGCTGCCCTGTTACTTGGCCTGGACTTCCAGTGCAACCTCCAAAGCCTAACTCTAACATTCGGCGGACCCCTACAACCCTTTACCGTATACGGCCTCACGACCCTTAAGGTCGACCCACCTTCCCTGTTTGCAAACCTCACCCCGGATTGCAAACCAGTCGCCACCAGGAGCAGACGGTACAGCGCCCAGGACAGGACCTTCATCAGGTCTGAGGTCCAGTGGCTGCTGTGGGAGGGTATCATCGAGGCCAGCAACAGCCCCTGGAGAGCCCAAGTGGTAGTAGTAAAGACTGGGGAGAAACAGAGGATGGTCATTTTACAGTCAGACCATCAATCAATACACGCAGCTCGACGTGTACCCCCTCCCACGCATATCTGATATGGTCAATCAGATTGCACAGTACCGGGTCTTCTCAACAGTGGACCTGAAATCTGCCTACCACCAACTCCCCATCCGCAAGGCGGACCGCCCGTACACTGCGTTCGAAGCAGATGACCGCCTCTATCATTTCCTTAGGGTTTCCTTTGTCGTCACTCACGGGGTCTCGGTCTTCCAACGTGAGATGGACCGAATGGTTGACCGGTACGGGCTGTGGGCCACCTTCCCGTATCGAGATAACGTCACCATCTGCTGCCACGACCAGCAGGACCACAACGCTAAACTTCTCAAATTTCTCCAAACCGTAAAACTCCTTAGCCTCACGTACAATAAGGAGAAGTGCGTGTTCCGTACCAACCACTTAGCTATCCTTGGCTATGGTGTGGAAAATGGAGTTCTAAGGCCTGACCCTGACCGCATGCGCCCCCTCATGGAACTCCCCCTCCCCCAGTGCCCCAAGGCCCTGAAACGATGCCTGGGGTTTTTCTCCTATTATGCCCAGTTGGTCCCTAAGTATGCGGACAAGGCCCGCCCACTCATCCACTCCACAATTTTCCCCCTGACGGCTGAGGCCGCCAGGCCTTCAACAGCATCAAGGCCACAATGCACGCGGTCGACGAGAACCTTCCCTTTCAGGTCGAGAGCGATGCATTGGACGTCGCTCTGGCCGCCAGCCTCAACCAGGCAGGCAGACCCGAGGCATTCCTTTCCCGCACCCTCCATGCCTCCGAACTTCGGCACTCCTCTGCCGAAAAGGAGGCCCAAGCTATCGTTGAAGCTGTGCGGCATTGGAGGCATTACCTGGCCGGCAGGAGATTCACTCTCCTCACTGACTAACGGTCGGTTGCCTTCATGTTTAATAATACACAGCGGGGCAAGATCAAAAATGATAAAATCTTAAGGTGGAGGATCGAGCTCTCCACCTACAATTACGAGATTTTATATCGCCCCAGGAAGCTCAATGAGCCCCGATGCCTATCCCGAGGCACATGTGCCAACGCACAAGTGGACCGACTCCGGGCCCTACACGATGGTCTCTGTCACCCAGGGGTCACCCGGTTCTTTCACTTGATAAAGGCCCACAGCCTGCCCTACTCCATTGAGGGGGTCAGGACCGTCACCAGGGACTGCCAGGTCTGCGTGGAGTGCAAGCCACACTTCTACCGGCCGGACCGAGCGCACCTGGTGAAGGCCTCCCGCCCCTTTGAACGCCTCAGCATGGACTTCAAGGGGCCCCTCCCCTCCACCGACTTCCTGAATGTGGTCGATGAATGCTCCTGATTTCCCTTTGCCATCTCATGCCCTGATATGACGTCTGCCATTAAAGCACTCAACAGCATCTTCGCCCTGATCGGTTTCCCCGCTTACGTCCACAGCGACCGGGGATCCTCCTTTATGAGTGATGAGCTGCACCAGTACCTGCTCAGCAAGGGCATTGCCTTGAGCAGGACGACCAGCTACAACCCCCGGGGATACGGGCAGGTGGAGCGGGAGAATGGGACGGTCTGGAAGGCTGTCCTGCTGCCCCTGCGGTCCAAGAATCTCCCAGTCTCCCGCTGGCAGGAGGTCCTCCCCGAAGCGCTCCACTCCACTCGATCGCTACTCTGCACTGCGACGAATGAAATCTCCCATGAGCAACTCCTTGCCTTCCCCAGGAAGTCTACCTCCGGGGTTTCGCTCCCAACGTGGCTGGCAGCTCCTAGATCTGTCCTCCTCCGCAAACACGTGCGGATCCACAAGACGGACCCATTGGTCGAAAGGATACGACTACTGCACGCAAACTCACAGTGGCGTACCCCGACGGGCGTCTGGACACAGTCTCCCTCAGGATCCCTATCCACGGCCCAACACCCGACACTCTCCCTTCCGATTGCCCCGGTGCCACCCACCCTTCCCCCAGCGCACCTCACTACAGCCCCCGCCCCAGGAAGATCCGTCTTCCCACTGGTTCCACCCGGAGATGAAGATGAGGACAGCACGTTCCCAGAGCTACAGGCGACCAAGTCAGCACTTACATCACCGCCGGGACTGAGGCCCTCACAGCAGAAGATCAAGGCACCCGACTGGCTGAATTTGTAAATTTTCACCAGACTGTTAACTTTAAATTTTCACAAACCTGTAAAAAAAAATGTCCACCACCCCCGCTAGACTCTTTATTAACAGGGGGTGAATGTGGTAGTCACCACTGATTGTATAATAGAGGTAATACGGTAAGGCTCCTGTACTACAGATACGGGGGTAGATCTCTGCCTGCTGGCTCCGCCCAGTAGGCGGAGTATAAATGTGTGTGCACACCAAGCTGCTCCCATTCTGGTAGCAGCTGCAGGAGGCCACACATCTCTGATTAATAAAGCCTCGATTACTCTCCACTCTCGTCTCGTCGTAGTTGATAGTGCATCAGAAGGTATAGGGGAGATGTCAAGGGTAGGTTCTTTACACAGAGAGTGGTGGGTGTGTGGGATGCACTGCAAGCACAAGAGTCATTAGGGCCATTTAAGCAACTGGCACATGGACAGCAGTAAATTGAAGGGGTGTAGGTTAGGTTGATCTTAGATTAGGATAAATGGTCGGCGCAACATTGTGGGCTGAAGTGCCTGTACTGTGCTGTACTGTTCTATGTTTTATGTTGTAATTCCTTCACTTAGAAAAGATTAAGTTCGTCATTAGGGGGATGGACGAGGGGTTCTCTGTGAGGTGGAAGCTGTTCATCGACTTCTTTGAAGCTAATTTTTTTTTTCTTATAAATTTGGAGTACCCAATTATTTTTTCTCCAATTAAGGGGCAATTTAGCAATGGCCAATCCACCGAACCTGCACATCTTTGGGTTGTGGGGGTGAAACCCACGGAGACACGGAGAGAAATTGCAAACTCCACACGGACAGTGACCCGGGGCCGGGATTCGAACCCGGGTCCTCAGCGCCGCAGTCCCAGTGCTAACCACTGTGCCGCATGCCGCCCCGACTTCTTTGAAGCTAATTAAAACATCCGTACAGGGAGCGGGGAGGGTCTCATTTTCTCTCTTTTTTCTTTTCTTTGTTAAGGGGGAAGGGTGGGGGGGGGGGGAGGGTCGAGGGTTGTACTGGATAAGAAGGGGGAGGTTGGAGTGTATAATTAGTGTGAAATATCTGATTAATTTGTTGTTAGTTTGTTATGCCTCTTTGATTCTTTCTACTTCTGTATATATTTGAAAATACCCCAAATACATTATCTTTGAAAGAAACATCTCCGCTGACGCATGGGAGTCTGTGTGACCTACCAAAGTGGAGACGGTCCGCTCGGGCCTGTACCGAGCACAGCGAGAGATTCAGGCCGGGACCCGCGCGGGGAGGCATTTGAGGGAGCGTCGGAGAAAGTGTACACGCCCAGAAACACCTCACCTGCCTCCAAGCACCACCTGCCCAACGTGCTCTGAGTCTGTAGATAGTGCATCGGGCTTATCAACCATCTCAGAACCCATGGAAACTTGCGAGACAGCCGAAGGAATGTTTAGGAATGGCTTGACAGAGGGAGAAGATTTCCTCCAGTGGCTAAACGATCAGCAACAGTGTGAATAATTGCGGGGCAGGTCTATTGCATCCCCATCTCCCACCAGTGCACCTGTTTGGGCCATTGATCTCTGGAAGTAACCCTTATTTTTTAAGATGATGCCAAAATCACAGATGTTGCCCTTCCATGTAAACGAGAAAAATAAAGATATATTTGATTTAATTAATAATCTTTATTGTCACAAGTAGGCTTACATCAACACTGCAATGAAGTTACTGTGAAAATCCCTTAATCGCCACATTCCGGCACCTATTTGTGTACACAGAGGGAGAATTCAGAATGTCCAATTTATCTAACAAGCACGTCTTTAGGGACTTGTGGGAGGAAACCGGAGCGCCCGGAGGAAACCCACGCAGACACGGGGAGAACGTGCAGACTCCGCGCAGAGAGTGACCCAGCCGGGAATCGAACCTGGGTCCCTGGCGCTGTGAAGCCACAGTGATAACCACTGTGCTACTGAGCCACCCGGTTTACAAACCTTGTTCAAGTTTTATGAATTACACCCCTGAAGCGGGACCTCCAGCTTCAGGCTGAGGGTCAATGGGTTCCTCTCCAGCCTCTCCCTCCGTGTAGTTTCCAGCCCCAGTCCGATGTCTTGAGTAGAAATCGAGGCTGAGACTCCAGTGTCGAGGAGCACTGAAGGAATGCTGCACTGTTGAAGGTTCCAGCTCTCAGGCAAACTGACCACTCTCTTGACAGAAGAACAGATGAGTTTACTCTGGTGTTCTGGAAAAGATTTATCCCTCAACCACAAACATTGAGCCTAGGTCATTGAATATAATAAAGGCTGAGTTAAGCAGGCTCTTCGTTGATAAGGGAGTCAAGGGCTCGGGCCAACAGGCAGGAAAATTAAAGCCCCAATCAAGCTTAACCAGGACCTTATTGGATGACAGAGCAGGCGAGGGGGTGCTGGAAGGCAGTCGGGTCAGCCACGATCGTATTGAATAGCGGGGCAGGCTCAAGGGGCCGAATGGCCGACTCTTGGCTCCAATTTCCTATGTTCCGATGTCCTTATTTGGTCATTACCACATTGCTATTTATGGGAGCTTGCTGTGCCCAATTTGGCTGCTGCATTTCTGACAACACAACAAAATACCTCGATGGCTTTATGCTGTCCAAAGGCAAATTGTTGTTTAAGGAACATTGGAGAAGAAAAGTTAGTAACGTGTCCCAAAGCGAGTGACAATACCTTGACTTAAAAATGTTATAAGGTTATTGGAAGCGGATATGTCCTCACAGTTATAAACATGCATACGAACATTAGGAGCAGGAGTATGCCATTCGGCCCTGAGAGCCAACCCCACCATTCAATAAGATCATAGCTGACCCAACTGTGGTCTCGAGGTCACTATCCTGCCTCCCCCCCCCCCCCCCCCCCCCACACACACACACACCCTTTAACTCCCTTGTCAATCAAAATCGATCTACTTCAGCCGTGAACACATTCAGTGACCCAGCTTCCACTGCTCTCTGGGGAAGAAAGTTCCAAAGAGGGAAGGAGGATTCTCCTCAACTCCATCTTACAAGGCAGACCTTCCATTTTTAAACTGTGTGCCATGGTTCCAGTCTCTCTCACAAGGGGAGACAGCCTTTCAGCACCCACCCTGCCGAGCCTCCTCTGGATCTTAGCCGTTTCAATAAGGTCACCTCTCATTCTTCTCAACACCAACAGACATAGACATAGTCAAATCTTCCTCATCCAACCCCCTTCATCCCAGGAATCGGTTGACTGAACCTCCTTTGAACCACTCCCCATGTTTTCTGGAGGCTTTAAGTATTGGGCTGATCTGCCTGAGGAGGGGCAACCTTTAAATGTTCTGGCAAACGGCAAGAGGACAAAGGAAATAGTGAATGGAACAGGCCTCTCTGATGACACTGTTGGTGGATGCACTGGTGGGATTGGGGAAGCAGGAAGTAGCGCATTTATATAATATCCGTTGTCACGTCTCTCACAAATGCTTCAAAGGTTTTATAGGTGACCCTGGAATTCAGTGGCCGTTGTCATCCGGGTAAAGATATCAGTAGCACAGTTGGGTGTCTCAAGACAGAGGTGAGCTGAATGTCAATTAAGCTGCAAGTCAGCTTGTTGATGTCTCTCTAAGTTGTCCAGTCCCTTGAAGAAAGTGATTAACAGGAGGCTGTAATCTATTTCTGATGGTCGAGGATGGAGGGAAGGGGGTTGGCCAGGCCCCGAGGGCAATCCATCTACTTTTCCCCCAAACAACGGCACCGGGGTGATGAAAACTGGTGTTTTGTTGGTCCTTCTGACAATGCAGCCCTGCTTCAGCGTGCCACTGCAGCCACGTAAGGGCTGGTTTAGCACAGTCGGCTAAACAGCTGGCTTGTAATGCAGAACAAGGCCAGCAGTGTGGTGGGGGTGTGGGGGTGGGGGGAGGGGGTGGGTGTGTGTGTGTGGGGAGGGGTGGGGGGGGGGGAAGGAGGGGGAACAAGAGATGGCGTGAATTAAAAGACTTATAGTGACTGCGGGCAGAGGAACGAGAAAAAAGAGAAAGGACTTCATCGATTCTCATAGAATTTACAGTGCAGAAGGAGGCCATTCGGCCCATCGAGTCTGCACCGGCTCTTGGAAAGAGCACCCTATCCAACGTCAACACCTCCACCCTATCCCCATAACCCAGTAACCCCACCCAACACTAAGGGCAATTTTGGACACTAAGGACAATTTATCATGGCCAATCCACCTAACCTGCCCATCTTTGGACTGTGGGAGGAAACCGGAGCACCCGCAGGAAACCCACGCACACAGGGAGGATGTGCAGACTCCGCACAGACAGTGACCCAAGCCGGGAATCGAACCTGGGACCCTGGAGCTGTGAAGCAATTGTGCTATCCACAATGCTACCGTACTTGTATTTACACAGCGCCTTTCACAATTTCAGGCCATCCCAAAGAGCTTCACATCTGTCGGAGTCATTCTGAAGGGCAGCCACTGGTGTGGCAGCAGCCAGATTGTGCACAGCAAGCTCCCGCAAAAACAGCGATGCAATAACGACCGGATTAACTGTGATGTTGACTGAGGGGTAAATATTGGCCAGGGGGCCGACGGGCAACTCCCCTTGCTCTGCATTTTGGAATAACCCAGTGGGATCCTTTCTACCTGCCTGGGCGAGCAGGCAGGGCCTCGGAGGAAGGGAAGGTGATGAAAATAAAACAAGCGAAAGAGGAGTGTGGGCTGACAGGAGAGGGCCACCACGCGGTTCCTTAAATGCCCGGGCGGCCGCAGGAGTAAAATGGTGAAAACAGGAAATGAATAAAATCGGTGTTTCAGAATTCCCTGTTGCTGACAGTAATTGCTTGTGACAGACAAAGAAACAGTGACATCCTCGCGCAGGGAGGGAGTGAGTGAACACGGGTAATTAGCTGGAATCTGTGAGTCATTATGTAGGGCTGGTTCAGCCTGTGGTTTGCAATGTAAACAATGGTAGGAAGGTCCCTACACGCTGATAGCTGATGGCAATGTAAACTGCGGCCCCAGGATCACCAGCTTGCTCAGCCAAGGGAGGAGAGGGGGACGGGAAACGAGAATTGAATCCGAATGGCCAACTACGTGCCCAGACGAGCTGGAGGAAATTTGGGGGCAAGGGGTAGCGAGTCATTGTAATCTTTAACAGCTGGCTGGGCAAGCTGGTTCGGTTTGATTCCAACGAGAGTGGGGGAGGGGAGGATACAGCTGTGAGTAGCAACCAGCCACTGCTGGTTTGCTTTTTGGATTCTGGGAGCCTAGAGGCCTGTGGTCTGGCTCTCGGTCCTCAGGCCAGTCATAGGTATGCCAACTCTGGCTGGACGTATTCCAGGAGGATTCCTGACACCGCCTTCCCTCCTCTGACCACCCTGCCCACCAAGACATCGATCGCACAGGATTCTCTGGGTGGCGGGCATCCCTGGCCCTGTCATCAAAAAGCATCGGGGGGCGATTCTCCGAGCCACGCGCTGGGCCGGAGAATCGCCGCAATCCCGCCCGGATGGGCTGAGCGGCCGTGCGGGTACGACAGAGTCCCGCCGGCGCCATTCACTCCTGGTCGCTGCCGGCGGGAACTCTGCGTGAGGGGCTGGGGGGGGCGGCCTGTGGGGTGGGGAAATGCGATCCTTCACCGGGTGTGTGGGGGGGGGGGGGCTTCTGATGGGGTCTGGCCCGCGATTGGGGCCCACTGATCAGCGGGCCGGCCACTCCCCTCCCCCCAGGCCTACTTTCCTGCGCGGCCGGCCCCGAACACCGACGCCATGTTGAGTCGGGGCCGGCACGCTGAAGAAGTCCCCCGTGCATGCGCAGGTTGGCGTGGCGCCCATTTGGTGGCGGGGGGGGGGAGCCGTACTGGCCCCCTGTGGGGCACAGAATCGGTTGTCCCCGTGCCCGTTTCACGCTGTCGTGAAATGCGTTCATGATGGCGCGAAGACTTAGGCTCCATTTTGGAGAATCGCCCCCATCGTGTCCCCCACCCCTGGTGGCTGCCCTTTAAATTTGTGGATGGGCGGGAAGCTGTCCTTAATCGACCAGTTAAGAGCCTCCTTTAGGGCAAGGGTGGGCTGGTCACCTTAGGCCTACCCACCCCCCTCATCCCGTAAAAGCACTGCCAGGCCGCAGGAATGCGGTCGGAAGGACCCTGGCAGAATTTTACAGAGCCACCCACTCTCCCCCCCCCCCCACCTGCAACCCACTGTCAGGGGACCACAACATTCTGTCCACCCTTATTCCCTACCTCCAATATTCAGTAAATGAAATGGTCAAAGATATTCAATAAGATGGTAGAAGGTTCCCCGGATACTCTGGGCCAATTCCGGAGCGTTGGCAGCTCTAGCCCATGGGTCTACGCAGCTGTTGGCAAGACATCCTTGTCTATAAATCCCTCCGTGGCCTCCCCCCCCCCCCCCCCCCTCCGCCTCACACCCCATCACTCTAATCTTTTAAAGCTCCACAACCCTCTGAGATCTCTGCCTCCCTCCTGTGCTGCCGGCTTGCACCTCACTGGACTTCACCGTTCCACATTGGCGGCCGTGCCTTCAGCTGCCTGGGCCTCAGTCTGCGGAACTCCCTCCCTGAACTTCTCTGCATCTCTATCTGCCCTTCCTCCTTTGAGATCGCCCCTCCTAGCTCCATGACTAAACTTCCCCCTGGCCTGGTGTCTCCTTATGTTGCTTCTGGTGCCAAATTTTGCCTGGCCGTCACTTCTGTGAGGAGCCTCGGGTCTCTTCACTGCACGAAGGGTGCTATAGAAATGCAGGTTGCTGTTGGAAGAAGGAACTAGCACTTCAATATGGAAAGAAGCACAGGTTGGAGGCCTGGTATTCCGGAAAATGTGTTGCTTGCTATAATGTTTCGTAGGTACCCCCCCCCCCCCTTCCCTAACTTTATTACCGCAGGGCTTTTACCGAGACAGCAAGGATATTCCCAATTCCTGGGCTGGATTCTCCGGTCTCCCAACCGCGTGTTTCTTGACGCCGCGCCATTCGCTGTCGGTGGGATTGTATCTTCCCGCCGCTTGTCAGTGGGATTTCCCATTGAAGACCCTTCACCCCGCCGGGAATCCCGCGGACGGGTGTACACTGGCAGCGGTTAAAAACAATCCCAACAGCCTGAAAATTCAGGCCATATTTTATTTTGAAACCATTAGAACTGAATTGGTTCCCCTCCCGGAGATCGATGGACTTTGTCACTGTTCACTCGCTAATGGTAAAGCTAATTTGGCAGCACGGTGGTGCAGTGGGTTAGCCCTGCTGCCTCACGGCGCCGGGGTCCCAGGTTCGATCCCGGCTCTGGGTCACTGTCCGTGTGGAGTTTGCACATTCTCCCCGTGTCTGCGTGGGTTTCACCCCCACGACCCAAAGATGTGCAGGGTAGGTGGATTGGCCACGCTAAATTGCCCCTTAATTTGAAAAAACGAATTGGGTACTCTAAATTTTTTTATTTTTTTTTAAATGGTAAAGCTAATGGATTCGGCCATCATAGATTTCAATCTCACTCTTTGCTAAAGCCCACAAGCGACATCTGCCCCAAGGTGCCGAAACTGATAACTTAAACCAGTTTAAAATGGAGGCTCGCTAACGTGGCCAAGTTTCGGAAAGCATCATTTTCCATTTCTCAACCCTGTTACTTGACCATTTCACCTTGGACTGGGTCATCTCTCATTTTTAAGAACCATCTTTCTTTGGATGATCATACAAATGTCCTGAAATGCTTCACCGAAGTGATTACCAGACAAAATTTGGTTGACGTATAAATATTGGAGTGTTCAATGGATCCAAGCCAAATGGTAAAGTACAAAACCAGACACAGATCCTTTCCTTGTTCGTAGGTTTATTCACAGATGCAGCACCACAGATCTCTGCCTCTCAACTACCAACTCAATGTTCCAGCTGACCCTCTTTGTCCTGTTTTGGGGTAAATCAATCAAACTATTTTAACAGTTGAAGGGATAAAATATAAAAAGGCAGCTCCTTAAGGAATATTGCATCGAACGAAAACAAATTCCAAAGGATACAAAAGAAATGAAATGAAAATGAAAATCGCCTATTGTCACGAGTAGGCTTCAATTAAGTTACTGTGAAAAGCCCCTAGTCGCCATATTCCGGCGCCTGTCCGGGGAGGCTGGTACGGGAATCGAACCGTGCTGCTGGCCTGCTTGGTCTGCTGTAAAAACCAGCGAAACCAGTAAATGAGTAAAGGGGTCAATAAGGCAGCACAGTCCCAGCCGGGCATGGGAGGCCTTGATCGAGTCGGCGGACACCGCGTGCTCCCTTTCCAAGGACACCCAGCTGCGAATGTAGCTATGGTAGAGGGCGACAGTCGGGCTGGATTACCCCCTCGATCGCCCGCTGCCTGGAAGTGTTGATAGCAAGTTTTGCCAGGCCCAGGAGCAGGTTCAAGATGAGGTCCTCCTCCCTCCCTGACCCCTTCGCACCAGGTGCACAAAGATCAGGAGCACTGGACTGAAGATCAAACGGAGAACTTAAGTAAACTTGCTGGGACAGAGGGATCAAGGATTTATTTCTGATGATGATGTCCGATGATAGATGTACTTGGGGGAGAGAGGGCCAGAATGGGGGTAGGGAAGTAAGGTTGAAAATTCAGCACTGTAGTGAGAATAGTGTCAAAAGGCAGGAGGTGGATCTCTTGAATTTGGAATAAGGAGAGAAATTAGAGAAAGAGTGAGGGCAGGGGGTACTAGGGAAAGACTTGGCTTGTTAAATAAAGGTACAGCAGAGGCAGCTGAACAAACAGTCTCAAAGCTAATGCGAAAACAAAGTCCATTAGTTCCTCATGCTTGTTGGAGGTAAAACCAGGGGAAAGGAGTTGAAGAGGATAATTGCTGATGAAGAAAAGGAACTGGGGGTTATCTTTGCACACCAGGATGGTCTAATTAGCAAGTTGCCAGACAAGAGTAGGGCAAGATCAGTTGAGTTAAGCATTTCTATAGACCTAGATAGTTCACACATGTCTGATAATATTATCGAGCTCAGACACTGAAGGGGCTGAAGGGACGATCCTTTAAAACCGAGATGAGGAGGAATTTCTTCAGCCAGAGGGTGGTGAATCTGTGGAACTCTTTGCCGCAGAAGGCTGTGGAGGTCAAGTCAATGAGTGTCTTTAAGACAGAGCTAGATAGGTTCCTGATTAATAAGGCGATCAGGGGTTATGGGGAGAAGGCAGAAGAATGGGGATGAGAAACATATCAGCCATGGTCTAACAGCGGAGCAGACTTGATGGGTCGAATGGCCTAATGCTGTTGAGATTGTCCTGTATTTTCTATTTTTGTTTCAGATTATAGCATCCGCAGCAATTTGCTTTAATAACAATTAACATATGTATGGTCAACAGACTCAGAAAGTGCAGGCATTTGGGGAGTCCATGATCCGCCAAATCTGACAATAACAATCTATAATAATGATCTTGATCATTGTCACAAGTAGGCCTACATTGTCACTGCAATGGAGTTACTGTGAAAATCCCCGAGTCGCCACATTCTGGCCCCTGTTTGAGTACACAGAGGGAGAATTCAGAATGTTCAATTCACCTAACAAGCACGTCTTACGGGACTTGTGGGAGAAAACCGGAGCACTCGGAGGAAACCCACGCAGACACGGGGAGAACGTGCAGACTCCGCACGGGGTGACCCAAGCTGGGAATCGAACCTGAGACCTTGGCCCTGTGAAGCAACAGTGCAAATCACAGTGCTACCGCCCGTAATGGTTGTATAGGACATATGGCTGTATAGGATTGCTGGATGCAATATCCTCCACCCCAGATCAATGATGGGAAAAGGGAGGACTTCCTCATAGAGAGCCCTCCACCTAGCTCTGACCCTCTTTATGTGCCCCCCCCCCCCCCCCCCAGTCCTTAATCAAACAATGCCCGTCACCTGCAAATCTTTAACAACACAACCAACCAACCATTAACAGTGAGGACACCAAGGAGAACATCTCTGCTCTTCTTTGAAATAGCGTCATGAAACATTTTAACTTGGGAGGATTGAGGGGGCCCTCAATTTAATATCTCCTCCGATAGATTCCAAAAGTAGATTCATGCCTCATTCAGACTCTCATTGAAAAGCTCAGAGGAGGCGTTTGATGTGAAAGAGACATCATGAGACACAAGAGCAGTCACTTGCCAGTCACGTCTGAGGTGAGCATTTACCTAATGATTTAATTTGATGTTATTTTTACCCTTCAGTTTTGCACGACCGGTTTTAATTTACAGGTTTGCCTCGAACTTTTAAATGTTAATATCATTTGCACTTGATCTTTTCCGGAGGCTCAGGTGTATTTGGAGGCAGTGCAATGAATTAACTATGGCACCACCAGATTGTCTCCGTGACCCTCACATTCCCTGATTTCCACACGCGGTTTGTCACTGGGAATGGGGGGGGGGGAGTCGGATGAATTGAATTGCTCTTTCAGAGACCCTGGTACAGGCATAATAGGCTCAATGGCCTCTCTCTGTGCTGCAAGACTCTGTGATTCATTTCCTCTCCAACTGAGGAACAAATCAGCGCAGATTCGATCTGTGGGATCAGCAATTTTATCAGGCTTCTACCGCCTGATGTCAAACTATGTGGCTTGTTTTATCACTGAGAAATAAAAGGGTGAGTTTAGGTAAACGCAGCCCAGTCGGCTGGAACACGGTACAACTGCACAGACACTCATATATCATAGAATTTATTTCAAACACGAGCTTTCGGAGCACTGCTCCTTCCTCAGGTCAGTGCTCCGAAAGCTCGTGTTTGAAGCAAACCTGTTGGACTTTAACCTGGTGCTGTAAGACTTCTTACTGTGCTCACCCCAGTCCAACGGCGGCAGCTCCACATCATAGAATTTACAGTGCAGAAGGAGGCCTTTCGGCCCATCGAGTCTGCACTAGCCCTTTGAAAGAGAACCCTACTCAAGCCCACGTCACCACGCTATCCCAATAAACCAGTGACCCCACTTAACCTTTTTGGACACTAAGGGGCAATTTAGCATGGCCAATCCACCTCACCCGCACATCTTTGGACTGTGGGAGGAAACCGGAGCACCCGGAGGAAACCCACGCACACACGAGGAGAACGTGCAGACTCCGCACAGACAGTGACCCGAGCTGGGAATCGAACCTGGGACCCTGGAGCTGTAAAGCAAGTGTGCTAACCATTGTGCTGACCTGAGGAAAATCCTGGCCTGGGTATCTGCATTAACACATGATGCTTTCTGCTGCAGGAGATTGGGAGGGGAAACATGGAGAGGAATCATTCATTTAGTTAGTGCCCTTTGGCATGTTGTCCTGTGAACCAATACGCTCTCTGGGCAAATATCCTCTCGTCTGGGTATTGACCATCTTATCTGTGCAACTACTCTCCTGTCTGGACAATTCTCCTTCTTGGTAAATCCTCCCTGGCTGAGTAAATACCCTCTTTTTTGTAATAGATGTCCTACCCAAACTCCTGTTTGGGCAATTGTCCTCCTCTGTAATTACCCCACTCCCGAGTAAATACCCTCTTGCCTGGGTAATAACCATTCTCTCTGTGCAATAACCCTCTTGTCTGGGCAATTATCCTCCTCAGTAATTACCCCACATCAGGGTAAATCCCTCTTGTCTGGGTAATAACCATCCTATCTGTGTAATTACCCTCGTGTCTGGGTAATTGCCCTCCTCCCAAATCATCCCCCCCCCCCCCCCCCCCCCCCCCCCCAGGTCTTTTCTGTGCTGTAGACCTCTATGACTCGATGACACACCTGTCTGGGTAAATACCCTCCTGGCTGGCTGGAGTTATACCTGGCCCAAAGGAAGATGGTTGCGGCTATTTGAGGTCAGTCAACCCAGCCTCAGGACATTACTGCCGAGTTCCTCTGGAAAGTGGATACGGACGCAGCAGTATTGCTAACACCCGAGACAATGTATCATCAAAAGCTGAAGCATCAGCTGTTAAAACCATCAAATGTGATCCTAAGTATGTACACTGAATAGGTCGGACTGTTGAAAGGATGCATGATGGTCAAAGTAGAAGCAAACGGGCAGATGGCGAAGTTGCTTCTTCATGTTTTCCGATGAAACTTTTCCGCTTTATTTGGCAGAGCATGGTTAAGATTAGGCTTAACTGGGAAACAGTCAATCAATTATTGGATTCAAAAAGCAATTTGCGACAGCCTCTGAAGAAGTACGAAAAGGTGTTCGAAGATTCACAAAGCTGTATGATTGGAGTTGATGTGCACCTATAAATCAAGCCAGGCAGCACAACCAAATGTCTCAAACCTCAGACCGTACCATACACCAACAGGCCTGAAGTTGAAGAAGAACTAGAAAGATTAGTAAGGACAGGAGTCATTGAACCTGTTGCTACAAGTGATTGGGCGACACCAATCATTCCTGTATTAAAGCAGGATGGCTCAGTGAGAATTTGAGGAAATTTTGAAACTGCTATTAATCCAGTATTGTGCACAGACCATTATCCACTGCCGCTGATTGACAGCTTTGACAAAGCGTCATTGGACTCGAAACGTTAGCTCTTTTCTCTCCCTACAGATGCTGCCAGACCTGCTGAGATTTTCCAGCATTTTCTCTTTCGCCGCCGCTGATTGAAGACTTGTTTGCTGGAATTACGGGAGGACAGAAATTCAGTAATATTGATCTTTTACAGGAATATCTGCAGGTGAATGCGGCTGCTGAATCATAGCTGCTACTCACCATCGTAACACACAAAGGTGTGTATCAAAGGATGTCCTGGCCTTGGAAAGGGTCTAGAGGAGGTTCACAAGAATGATCCCTGGAATGAAGAACTTGTCGTATGAGGAACGTTTGAGGACTCTGGGCCTGCACTCGTTGGAGTTTAGAAGGATGAGAGGGGACCTTATTGAAACTTACAAGATACTGCGAGGCCTGGATAGAGTGGACATGGAGAGGATGTTTCCACTTGTAGGAAAAACTAGATCCAGAGGACACAGTCTCAGACTGAAGGGACGATCCTTTAAAACAGAGATGAGGAGGAATTTCTTCAGCCACCGGGTGGTGAATCTGTGTAATTCTTTGCCACAGAAGGCTGTGGAGGCCAAATCACTGAGTGTCTTTAAGACAGAGATAGATAGGTTCTTGATTAATAAGGGGATCAGGGGTTATGGGGCGAAGGCAGGAGAATGGGGATGAGAAAATATCAGCCATGATTGAATGGCGGAGCAGACTCGATGGGCCGAGTGGCCTAATTCTGCTCCTATGAACAAAGAAGCAACAAAGAAAAATTACAGCACAGGAACAGGCCCTTCGGCCCTCCAAGCCTGCGCCAATCCAGATTCTCTATCTAAAACTGTTGTCTATTTTCTAAGGATCTGTATTCCTCTACTCCCTGCCCATTCATGTATCTGTCTAGATACATCTTAAATTACACTATCGTGCCCGCCTCTACCACCTCCACCGGCAATGCGTTCCAGGCACCCACCACCCTCTGCGTAAAGAACTTTCCACGCATATCTCCCTTAAACTTTTCCCCTCTCACCTTGAACTCATGACCCCATGTAATTGAGTCCCCCACTCTGGGAAAAAGCTTGTTGCTATTCACCCTGTCTATACCTCTCATGATTTTGTAGACCTCAATGAGGTCCCCCCTCAACCTTTGTCTTTCTAATGAAAATAATCCTAATCTACTCAACCTCTCTTCATAGCTGGCGCCCTCCATACCAGGCAACATCCTGGTGCACCTCCTCTGCACCTTCTCCAAAGCATCCACATCCTTTTGGTAATGTGGCGACCAGAACTGTACGCAGTATTCCAAATGTGGCCTAACCAAAGTCTTATACAATAGTAATATGACCTGCCAACTCTTTTACTCAATACCCCTTCTGATGAAGGAAAACATGCTGTATGCCTTCTTGACCACTCTATCGATCTGCGCAGCGACCTTCAGGGTACAATGGACCTGAACACCCAGATCTCTCTGTACATCAATTTTCCCCAGGGCTTTTTCATTTACCATATAGTTCGCTCTTGAATTGGATCTTCCAAAATGCATCACCTCGCATTTGTCTGGATTGAACTCCATCTGCCATTTCTCCGCCCAACTCTCCAATCTATCTATATTCTGCTGTATTCTCTGACAGTCCCCTTCACTATCTGCTACTCCACCAATCTTAGTGTCATCTGCAAACTTGCTAATCAGACCACCTATACCTTCCTCCAGATCATTTATGTATATCACAAACAACAGTGGTCCGAGCACGGATCCCTGTGGAACACCACTGGTCACAGTTCTCCATTTTGAGAAACTCCCTTCCACTACTACTCTCTGTCTCCTGTTGCCCAGCCAGTTCTTTATCCATCTAGCTAGTACATCCTGGACCCCATTAGACTTCACTTTCTCCATCAGCCTACCATGGGAAACCTTATCAAATGCCTTACTGAAGTCCATGTATATGACATCTACAGCCCTTCCCTCATCAATCAACTTTGTCACTTCCACAAAGAATTCTATTAAGTTGGTAAGACATGACCTTCCCTGCACAAAACCATGCTGCCTATCACTGATAAGCCCATTTTCTTCCAAATGGGAATAAATCCTATCCCTCAGTATCTTCTCCAGCAGCTTCCCTACCACTGACGTCAGGCTCACCGGTCTATAATTACCTGGATTATCCCTGCTACCCTTCTTAAACAAGGGGACAACATTAGCAATTCTCCAGTCCTCTGGTTGCTCACCCGTGTTCAAGGATGCTGCAAAGATATCTGTTAAGGCCCCAGCTATTTCGTCCCTCACTTCCCTCAGTAACCTGGGATAGATCCCATCTGGACCTGGGGACTTGTCCACCTCAATGCCTTTTAGAATAGCCAACACATCCTCCCTCCTTATGCCGACTTGACCTAGAGTAATCAAACATCTATCCCTAAGCTCAACATCCGTCATGCCCCTCTCCTCAGTGACTACCGATGCAAAGTACTCGTTAAGAATCTCACCCATTTTCTCTGACTCCACGCATAACTTTCCTCCTTTGTCCTTGAGTGGGCCAACCCTTTCCCTCGTTACCCTCTTGCTCCTTATGTATGAATAAAAGATTTTGGGATTTTCCTTAACCCTGTTTGCTAAAGATATTTCATGACCCCTTTTAGCCCTTCTGATTCCTTGTTTCAGATTGGTCCTACATTCCCGATATTCTTCCAAAGCTTTGTCTGTCTTCAGTCGCCTAAACCTTATGTATGCTTCCTTTTTCCTCTCAGCTGGTCTCACAATTTCACCTGTCATCCATGGTTCCCTAATCTTGCCATTTCTAACCCTCATTTTCAAAGGGATATGTCTGGTCCTGCACTCTAATCAACCTCTCTTTAAAAGCCTCCCACATATCAAATGTGGATTTACCCTTAAACAGCTGCTCCTAATCCACATTCCCTAGCTCCTGCCGTATTTTGTTATACTTGGCCTTTCCCCAATTTAGCACTCTTCCTTTAGGACCACTCTTGTCTTTGTCCATGACTATTCTAAAACTTACGGAATTGTGATCACTATTCCCAAAGTCATCCCCGACTGAAACTTCAACCACCTGGCCGGGATCATTCCCCAATACCAGGTCCAGTATGGCCCCTTCCCGAGTTGGACTATTTACATACTGCTCTAAAAAACTCTCCTGGATGCTCCTTACAATTTCTGCTCCATCTAGACCTCTGACACTAAGTGTATCCCAGTCAATGTTGGAAAAACTAAAATCTCCTATCACCACCACCCTGTTGCTCCTACATCTTTCCATAATCTGTTTATATATTTGTACCTCTATCTCACGCTCATTGTTGGGAGGTATGTAGTACAGCCCCAACATTGTTACCGCACCCTTCCTATTTCTGAGCCCTGCCCATACCGCCTCACTGCTCGAGTCCTCCATAGTGCCCTCCTTCAGCACAGCTGTGATATCCTCTCTGACCAGTAATGCAACTCCACCACCCCTTTTACCTCCCTCTCTATCCCGCCTGAAGCATCGATATTCTGGGAATTTAGTTGCCAATCATGCCCTTCCCTCAACCAAGTCTCAGTAATAGCAATAACATCATACTCCCAGGTACTAATCCAAGCCCTAAGTTCATCTGCCTTACCTACTACACTTCTTGTATTAAAACAAATGTACCTCAGACCACCAGTCCCTTTGCGTTCATCATCTGCTCCCTGCCTACTCTTCCCCTTAGTCACGCTGACTTCATGATCTAGTTCCTTACAGGCTTTATTTACTACCTCCTTACTGTCCACTAACTTCCTTATTTGGTTCCCACCCCCCCTGCCACATTAGTTTAAACTCTCCCCAGCAGCGTTAGCAAAAGCACCCCCAAGGACATTGGTTCCAGTCCAGCCCAGGTGTAGACCGTCCAATTTGTAGTACTCCCACCTCCCCCAGAACCGGTCCCAATGTCCCAAAAATCTGAACCCCTCCCTCCTGCACCATCTCTCAAGCCACGCATTCATCCTGCCTATTCTTTCATTTCTACTCTGACTACCACGTGGCACTGGTAGCAATCCTGAGATTACTATCTGTGAGGTCCGACTTTTTAACTTGGCTCCTCACTCCCTACATTCTGCTTGTAGGACCTCATCCTGTTTTTTACCTATATCATTGCTGCACCACAACAACTGGCTGTTCACCTTCCCCCTTCAGAATGTTCTGCAGCCAATCTGAGACATCCCTGACCCGTGCACCTGGGAGGCAACATACCATTCGGGAGTCTCGTTTTCGACCACAGAACCGCCTATCTACTCCCCTTACAATTGAATCCCCTCTGACTATAGCCCTGCCAGTCTTTCCCGCCCTTCTGTACAACAGAGCCAGCCACAGTGCCGAATCTGGCTACTACTGCCTTCCCCTGGTCAGTCATCTCCCCTAACAGTATCCCAAACGGTATACCTGTTTTGGAGAGAGATGACCGCAGGGGACATCTGCACGGCCTTCCTCTTTTTCTCTGCCTTTTGGTCACCCACTCCCTTTCTCCCTCAGCAATTCACTTCAAATGTCACTCAACTGTCACTTGACAACAGCTCCTCCACGAACCACCTTCTGCATACAGTGACCGCAATGCACTGATGCAAATTTTCTCCGCAACAGCCAATCAGCTGCTCCGCTCTGTTGCCCTCTGCTGGATGCTTGCCTTCACTTGAACACGGAGGGTGTCTTGCTCAGGTCCACCTTCTGGATACAGTGACCGCAATGCACTGATGCAAATTTTCCCCGCAACAGCCAATCAGTGGCTCCGCTCTGCTGCCCACTGCTGGATGATGTCTTATAGTCTTATGGTAACAGAAGACTTCCTTTTGGAATAACTTCTGCGCGTGCTCGTTATGGATCAGTGGGTTGAATGAGTTCAATGTTATTTAGCTGACATACTCATCACCGGTTTGAGTGGACAGAAACATTCGACAAATTTGGAAGCTACCCTGAAGTGGTTACAGAGCCACTACTCTTCTCTCTCCACAGATGCTGTCAGACCTGCTAAGATTGTCCAGCATTTCTTATTTTTGTGAACGGTATATCTTCTTTTGCAGCTAGTAGATTGCAAAGATGGTCATTGGTATTGTTGGTGCACACTTACGACATCCAGTATCGCAAGTCCAGGCATGTAAATGCAGATGCTTTATCACGATTGCCGTTAAAAGTCAGGCATGACCCTGAAGAAATTTAGTCAATATTTTGTATATCTCGCTCGTGGATAGTGTATTGGTGACTTCATTTCAAGTTCAAAGATGTACAAGAACTGATCCAGTGATGGGAAAGATGATTGACTTGGTCCAAAGATTAACGCTGTCAGATTTTCATAGCAAAAATCCAGACTTAGGAACATAGAACAGTACAGCACAGAACAGGCCCTTTGGCCCTCGATGTTGTGCCGAGCAATGATCACCCTACTCAAACCCACGTATCCACCCTATACCCGTAACCCAACAACCCCACCCTAACCTTACTTTTTAGGACACTACGGGCAATTTAGCATGGCCAATCCACCTAACCTAACTTAAAGCCCTACATCACATGAAGATTTGAATTGACGGTACAAACGGAGTCCTATTGTAGGGAATCCGTGTGATTATTCCTCCAAGCTAACATAGTAGAGTCCTTGACTAACTGCATGAGGGGCATCCTGGTCTGGTGAGGATGAAGGAATTGGCATGCAGATATTTTGGTGGCCAGGATTAGGTGCTCAAATTGAAGAGCAAGTTGGGCAATGCCAATCTTGTGCAAGATTAAGGAACACTCCACCATTACATCCATGGGAATGGCCAACTCAGGCATGGCACAGAATACTCATCGATTATGCTGGTCCACTGGAGGATCACATGTTCCTGGTGACTGTGGACGCGTACTGAAAATGGCCAGAAGTCGCGATAATGAAGTCAACGACGAAGGAGCAGACCATTGAGGAACTAGATGAAGTATTCAGAAGATTTGGAAACTGGAGAAGATTGTCAGTGATAATGGTACGCAGTTTACTTTGAAGGCGTTTGAGGCCTACTTGAAAGGGAATAGTATACGCCATATCGAGTCAGCTCCATATCCCCAGCAATTAATGTATCGGCCAAACGTTTTGTGCAGTCATTAAAGCATTCTATCAAAGCATCAAAGGACTAGGGGAAATTACCAAGAAGAGTGAACAAACTTCTAATATCCTATTTGAACACTGTAGACGTTTCCACGCAGAGTTCACCGGCAATGCTGTTGTTGAGGAGAAAACTACGAAAACAGTTTGATTTTTTAACTCCACCTGATATTTCAGAGATTGTCAAATGAGAAGAACAAGCACAAATTGCCTGTAAGGAGGAAATATCGAAAATGCGAGTATTATGGGCCTCACGGTAGCATGGTGGTTAGCATCAATGCTTCACAGCTCCAGGGTCCCAGGTTCGATTCCCGGCTGGGTCACTGTCTGTGTGGAGTCTGCACGTCCTCCCCGTGTGTGCGTGGGTTTCCTCCGGGTGCTCCGGTTTCCTCCCACAGTCCAAAGATGTGCAGGTTAGGTGGATTGGCCATGCTAAATTGCCCGTAGTGTAAGGTTAATGGGGGGAATTGTTGGGTTACGGGTATACGGGTTACGTGGGTTTAAGTAGGGTGATCATTGCTCGGCACAACATCGAGGGCCGAAGGGCCTGTTCTGTGCTGTACTGTTCTATGTTCTATGTTCTATGTTCAAACAGGGAGAGAGAGAGTGTTAGCTCGGCGTTAAACCACCAAGGAGGGCAGCACAGTGGCGCAGTGGTTAGCACTGTTGCCTCATGGCGCCGAGGTCCCAGGTTCGATCCCGGCTCTGGGTCACTGTCCATGTGGAGTTTGCACATTCTCCCCGTGTTTGCGTGGGTTTCGCCCCCACAACCCAAAGATGTGCCCGGCAGGTGGATTGGCCACGCTAAATTGCCCCTTAATTGGGAAAAAATGAATTGGTTACTCTAAATTTAGAATAAAAAAGGGATTACACCACCAATGAAAAATGGATACCAGCTATGATCCGAGCGAAGACAAGTTCAGTATCGTACGCCATGCAGATGGATGATGAAGGAGTTTGGCGATGTCATGCTGATTAGTTACTTGCTGCACCAAATGAGTTTGCACAAACATCTTAAGAGGTTCTATCTTTAGAAGATCTGGAGAGCTATTCTTATACAAATTCCACCAAAAAGGAATATACGTTCACCGCAGAGAAAGTCTTATTGAATTGTGCATATATATATTGAATTAATACATAAGCAGATTTGTTGTATAAATGTTCATTGTTGTCATTGCACTAATGAAGTAAAGGGGGAGGGGTGTAATGTATCTGGGAATACATTCCGGCTGGTTAACCATCACGTGATGTGTAGCGACATCAGTAGAGTATATGAGCGGGCTTTGGGCAGGCCGCCATCTTTGATTGCATGACCAACTCCTCTTAATAAACATCTCATCGTGTTTTAGAGGAATGCAAAGTGTGGGCACCTCCAGGCCTTTTCTCTTTGCGGCAACAAAGCAATACCACAAACTGGAAGCCTCCGCAGGCCCTCACAAAGTGCAAAGGCCTCAGATGATGGTGGTGGACTTGGATGGCAGTGACCAGGGCAAAAATCATTGACAGAGGCATTGGCCGCATGGACCAGTGTAGAAAGTTCAACTTAAATGTGAGAAGAATTTCCGAGGAGATTTCCGTGACAGCTAAGCAGATGGAGACAACGGGGGGCAGCACTGAAAGCTGAGAATACCCTGAACTGTTGCCGTAGCAACGATGACTAAAAAATATCATCTTGATTGGTGGACTCTGACTGCCAATTCTTTTGACAGTTTGATGTTCTGGTTCTTAGTGCAAAGTACTTGCTTTTAAATTGAGTTACCCAGAGTTTGTTTGGCAAGGATGGCATATCGTGAGGGCCATGTACAGTTCTATACGTGTGGCTGGCATCATTGATTGGCACCCTTTGGAAGGCCTCAGATTTTAACACATAAACGAGGCTGAAACTTCAGTGAGGCACCAGGGGAGTGTGGGGTATTATCTTTTGGAAGACCAGCCCTATTGCCCATGCGAACGAAGAACCATTTGAAATAAAAGGACTCGGGGACCTTAGATATTTTATTGGTCCAAAAGCGATGTAGGAGGAGCATATTATTGGTTCAACCTGAGTTCCTAATGAAAGGTCATCAACCTGAAACACTAACTCTGTTCCTCAGAACATGAGATCATAAGAAATAAGAGCTGGAATCGGCCATCCGCTGCCGCCAACATCCCTGACCCTCCCCGAGCCGGCTCCATCATTCAATATGATTGTGGCTGCCCTTTGACCTTGTAGTGATATGCATTAACAAGTGTATGTGTAAATGCGTTTAGCCTCCGACCAGTAGGTGTCAGGCAAGTAGTCACGCAACACTGTCACCTAGAGGGAATCTGGAGGAGAAACCATTGTGATCAGTTGTGTTTGTATTAGTTCCAGTTTTATAGCATTAGTTTGCTACCTACAGTTAATTGTACTATAATAGAATTAACTAGTCTTGAACTAAATGTTCTTTAATATGCCGACTCATAATTGTCTGTGTACAAGAACACAACAGATCTCAACTCTACTTTCCCACCCACTCCCCACATCGTTCCATTTCTCGGGAGACCAGGGGCGGGATTCTGCGCAAATCGTTGGGGCGGAAAAAAAACGGCGCAAACCCTGGCGGGAACCACTCCGGCGTCGAGCCGCCCCAAAGGTGCGGAATCCTCTGCACCTTCGGGGCTAGGACGGCGCTGGGGTGATTAATGCCGCGCCAGCCGGCAGGAAGGGGTTTGGCGCCGAAGGGCCTCTGCCGGCCAGCGCGAGTTGGCGCATGTGCGGGAGCGCCAGTGTGTAATGGTGTCATCCCCGCACATGCGCAGGGGGGGGGTTCATCTCCGCGTCGGCCATCGGTGTAAGGCTGACACGGAGGAATAGCGTGCCCCCACGGCACAGGCCCACCCGCGGATCGATGGGCTCCGATCGTGGGCCAGATCCCCCCCCCCGAGGTCCCCGGAGGCTGCCCACCGAGCTGGGTCCTGCTGGTAGGGACCAACTTTGATTTACGCCGGCGGGACCCTCGTTAACGGGCGGGACTTCGGCCTATCCCGGCCCGGAGAATTCGGGCAGCCCCGGGGCCCATTGCGTCGCGCCGGTCCCTGCCATTCTCCGAGGTGGGCGTCGCGATTCACCCCGGGCCGACTTTTGGGGGGGCCGGAGAATTCGGAGGACGGCGGGGGCTGGATTCATGCCGACCCCCGGTGATTCTCCGACCCGGAAGTCTATCCAACACGGCATCTCCAGCTCTCTTGGGAAGAGAATTCCGAAAATTTACACCCCTCCGGTTGAAGTGACTTCTCCTCACCTCAATTCCAAGTGACTCACCCTCCAAAGATGCGGGGCAGCTTTCTCCGTCCCTATTGCAGCGCGCCCACGCCGGCAGCGGGGTTCTCCGTCCTGCCAGTCGGCCAATGGGGTTTCCCATTGTGGGCATCCCACGCTGTCGGGAAACCCCCGGGCATGGGGGCACTGCCGGCGCAATGGAGAATCCCGCCAGCGGAGAATCCAGCCCGCTGTCTCACCTTCCGCGCAGCTCCAGCATTTTCTGTTTTAGATCCTAGATATTTCAGATGGATGCTGCTTTTCCAGGAAATAAAGTACCAGAAAGATTATGAATTTGTCTAGCGTCCTGTTACAGTTCCCGGACCGGACCCCAATTTAATTTGGGAAACCAGACGAGACTTCGACATTTTTTCTATTTGTAAGCCATGAGAAACGGATACTTCGCTTCGGGATTCGACTGACAATTAAGTGTCTTTTATATAGGGCAGCACGGTAGCACAAGTGGATAGCATTGTGGCTTCACAGCGCCAGGATCCCAGGTTCGATTCCCCGCTGGGTTACTGTCTGTGCGGAGTCTGCACGTTCTCCCCGTGTCTGCGAGGGTTTCCTCCGGGTGCCCCGGTTTCCTCCCACAGTCCAAAGACGTGCAGGTTAGATGGATTGGCCGTGATGAATTGCACATCGTGAGCAAAAAGGTTATTGGGTTACGGGGATAAGGTGGAAGTGAGGGCTTGAGTGGGTCGGCGCAGACTTGATGGGCCGAATGGCCTCCTTCTGCACTGTACGTTCTATGTTCATTAAAACAAACTTTATTATTAACACAGAATTACCCTATTAACAGCCAACGAGAAGAAACAGCTTTTCAATTAACAGTTAAACAGTTCTTACAAAAATAAAGGTCTTTGAGCTCACTTTCCCATTGTCTTCTAAGATTTCAACCCAGCAAAATCCACACACGCAGGCCAAATAGCTCTTATTAATAATGGATCAGTGATACCCTGGTCCCCCGCTGATGACGGAATTGAGGTCCCTACCCCGTGCCAGCAGGAGGATGCCCATGGGCCACTGGAACCCATTTGCATCCTGTTAACGGGCTGGGCACCAGATTCTCCGTGTTTTTTCAGGGATGCTCTTGCCCCCTTGGCCGGGATTCACATGGGCATAGATTGGTGCAAATATATGTCAGCCTGGCCCTGATGCGACGGATCTTGCGCTGGGCCAACAGGGTAAGTATTTCACGTAGGTGCCCCCAAAGTCCATTGGAGGGACCCCCCTCCCTCCCACAATGTAAATCCTGCCCAATGCAACCCCAGACCCCCCCCCCCCCATCGGAACCCCCAATCAGACCCGTCCCACCAGGCAGTGGAGTAGTAGTATTGTCGCTGGTCCAGTAATCCGGAGACCCAGGGGTAATGCACTGGGGACCCGGGTTCGAATCCCACAAGGGCAGATGGTGAAATTTGAATTCAATACAAAACTGGAATTGAAAGTCTAATGATGACCTTGAAACCGTTGTCGATGGTGGTAAAAACCCGTCTGGTTTACTAATGTCCTTTAGGGAAGGAAATCTCCCATTCTTATCTGGTCTGGCCTACATGTGACTCCAGACCCACACAGCAATGTGGGTGACTCTTAATTGCCCCCCACTGAAATGGCCTCGCACTCCATTCAAATAAATTAGGGATGGGTAACAAATGCTGACCCAGCCAGCGACATGCACACTCTAAGAATGAATAAAAAATAACCAGACCCCCATCAGAAACCCCTATCTGACCCATCTCACCAGACTCTCATCAGACCCCCCCACCAGACTCCCCACCAGGTCCCCAACTGACACCCGCACCAGAGACCCCCATCAGACTCCCCATCAGAAGCCCCACCAGACACTCCCATCTGACTTGCCATCAGACCCCCCCCCACCAGAGACCCCAGTTGTCTATCCATCAGACCCTCATCAGACCCCCATTAGTGACCCCCACCAGAGACATCTACCAGAGACCTCCATCAGAACCCCCACCAGAGACCTCAACCAGACCATCATCAGAGCCCTATCAGAGACACCCACCAGTCTCCCACCAGAAACCTTCATCAGAATCCCTCCCCACCAGACCCCCCAGAGTTAATGTTTTAATTTCCTTTTTTTCTCATCAGAAAGCACTTACCTGCTTTTGGTGTGGTCAGGAGCTGTGAATCGTAGCTATATGTTTATAAACATTGAGGTTAGGTTCAAAGTAGGGTACTTGAGAGACATTCAAATGTGAAGGGAATTGAAAATAAGCAATTCAGCCCTCTGGCTAACTGGAAGCTGTTACCCTGTCTATCGCAGCCTACTAAACACTTTTTGTCTTTGCAAGTGAATAGAAGCCTTGCAGATCAAAGTATATGAGGGAGTTAAAGCCTTGTGATGTGATTTTTGCTTACTATGAAGTTACAGCTACACCTCTGTCTGAGGTGACAGGCGTAAGGGACAGGTGAGTGAACAAGCAGTGACCTTTCTCTGTTTCTGCTCGGCTTCTTCTAGCTTTCAGGCGGTGCTGACTGATGGGGGGTGTCTCTGATATTGGCGGTGTCTCTGCTGGGGGATCTCAAACATGGGGGGTCTCTGATATGGGGTCTCTGGTGGGGGTCTCTGATGGGGGTCTCTGGTGGTAGATCTGGTGAGGGGGGCCTGATGGGAGGGTCTGATGGGGAATGATGGGCATCTCTGGTACGGGTCTCTGGTGGAGGAGTCTAATGGGGGTATCTGCTGGGGGATCCGATGGGAGGGTCTGGTGGCGGGGTCTGAACTGGTGATCCAATGGGGGGGGGGCTTGATGGGAGGTCTGATGGGAGGTCTAATGAGGGTATGGTGAGAGTCTCTGGTGGGGCGGGTCTGGTGGGGGTGTCTGGTAGAAGGGCCCGACGGGGTGCCTAATTGGGGCCTGGTGTGAGGGGTTGGGTAATCGTGACTCAGTGAGAGCAGAATCTTATCTCTTTGTCTGATTCATTATGGGTTCAAGCCCCGCTTCAGAGACTTGAGCAGAAAATCTGGGCTGATGCACTTGTGCAGGGCTGAGGGAGAATTGCACCCTGGGAAGTGGGCAGTCCTATGGGACAGAAATGGCCAGATAGTAAGCCAGAACCACACAAACTGTTAAACATGGATCTTCTTCCTCTGCTAGTACATATGTGTATGGTAGCCTCAAATGGACAAAATACACAATGCAATTTTCAATACACTACAGAAGGAGGTGTCCTTTGGAGATGGCAAAGCTCCCCCCCCCCCCCCCCCCCCGTAGTTGTAGAACATTCCTTTCTATTTCAAAATAGAGAGCAGGGGAATACTTCCTGGGGCCCTGGCCATTAATTATCCCTCAACCAGCAACATCAAAAACAGACCAACTGGTCCGTCTTGCAGTACCGTTCGCGGGAGCTTGTTGAGTGAAAACTGGCTGCTGTGTTGGAACGGTGGCTACACTTCAAAAGAACTGAATTGGTTGTAGAGTGGTTTGGGGACGCCGTGAGCTTGAGAACGGTGTGAGAGGAATGCACGCCTTTACTTTTTCATGAACGTTCTCATGGGCTGTGAGTTAGGCTGGTGGAGGAAGCATTCCTCAGAGGGAAAGTCCGACGCTCATACAGGGTACGACCCCGTTGAGACTGTTGAGGGGAAGAAATGATGGATCTGGTGCTAAAATTCAAAGCGTAGGTCGAGCATTTTACATTTTACAGTTACTCGGAGGTGAGGGGGACTAAATGAGCTGTCGAATTCTGATCTCAAGGTGTCTGTTCTGGATAAAGGGACAAATATGGGCCTCCCTGTTAGCAGAACGTCACTGATTCGATAAAGCCCCCCCCAGTTTCAGCAAACTTCAAACTCAGATGAGGCGCCTGCAGCAACATGACTATTCAGCAGATCATCGATTCTTATTGGCTGAAACTGTCGCTCTGATGCTGTGATCTGGGGAGGATCCTGTTGCAAGAATGGGATTGAAGCTTGCTTTCGCCCACTAAAAACAAAGCATCCTTATATTTTAGGAGAGAGGAAAGATGGTATCCCAACATCAGTCTGGGTGGAATTCAAATCCAGATTCCACAGCGGTGAAATATCACTGTGCTGCCCCAATGTACGATTCCGTCACCTTTAACTGAGATTTATCTGTGTGTTTAAGTGATTGTGATAATAATGTGCAGGTGTGTGTTGGTGAATGTATGTGTTTGCATGTTGGTGTGTGTGTGCATGTGAATGTATGTTGACGTGTTTGTTGGTGCGTGTTTGTATGTGTATGTGTGTGTGCTGATGCATATCTGTATGTGTTGATGTGTGTCTTTGTGTGTGTGTTTATGTATGTGTGAGTGCTGGTGCATGTTTGTGTGTGTTGGTGTGTGTGAGGTGTGAGTGTTGGTGCTTGTGTGTGTGTGTGCCTGTGTGTGTTGGTGTATGTGAGTGTTGGTGCTTGTGTGTGTGCCTGTGTGTGTTGCTGTGTGTGAGTGTTGGTGCCTGTGTGTGTGTGCCTGTGTGTGTGTTGGTGTATGTGAGTGTTGGTGCTTGTGTGTGTGTGCCTGTGTGCGTTGGTGTGTGTGAGTGTTGGTGCCTGTGTGTGTGTGCCTGTGTGTGTGTTGGTGTGTGTGAGTGTTGGTGCTTGTGTGTGTGTCTGTGTGTGTTGGTGTGTGTGAGTGTTGGTGCTTGTGTGTGTGTGCCTGTGTGTGTTGGTGTGTGTGAGTGTCGGTGCCTGTGTGTGTGTGCCTGTGTATGTGTTGGTGTATGTGAATGTTGGTGCCTGTGTGTGTGTGTTGGTGTGTGTGAGTGTTGGTGCCTGTGTGTGTGTGTGCCTGTGTGTGTGTTGGTGTATGTGAGTGTTGGTGCCTGTGTGTGTGTGCCTGTGTGTGTGTTGGTGTGTGTGAGTGTTGGTGCCTGTGTGTGTGTGCCTGTGTGTGTGTTGGTGTGTGTGAGTGTTGGTGCCTGTGTGTGTGTGCCTGTGTGTGTGTTGGTGTGTGTGAGTGTTGGTGCTTGTGTGTGTGTCTGTGTGTGTTGGTGTGTGTGAGTGTTGGTGCTTGTGTGTGTGTGCCTGTGTGTGTTGGTGTGTGTGAGTGTCGGTGCCTGTGTGTGTGTGCCTGTGTATGTGTTGGTGTATGTGAATGTTGGTGCCTGTGTGTGTGTGTTGGTGTGTGTGAGTGTTGGTACTTGTGTGTGTGTCTGTGTGTGTTGGTGTGTGTGAGTGTTGGTGCTTGTGTGTGTGTGCCTGTGTGTGTTGGTGTGTGTGAGTGTCGGTGCCTGTGTGTGTGTGCCTGTGTATGTGTTGGTGTATGTGAATGTTGGTGCCTGTGTGTGTGTGTTGGTGTGTGTGAGTGTTGGTGCCTGTGTGTGTGTGTGCCTGTGTGTGTGTTGGTGTATGTGAGTGTTGGTGCCTGTGTGTGTGTGCCTGTGTGTGTGTTGGTGTGTGTGAGTGTTGGTGCCTGTGTGTGTGTGCCTGTGTGTGTGTTGGTGTGTGTGAGTGTTGGTGCCTGTGTGTGTGTGCCTGTGTGTGTGTTGGTGTGTGTGAGTGTTGGTGCCTGTGTGTGTGCCTGTGTGTGTGTTGGTGTGTGTGAGTGTTGGTGCATGTTTGTGTGTGTTGGTGTGTGTGAGTGTGTGTGCCTGTGTGTGTGTGCCTGTGTGTGTGTGTGTTGGTGTGTATGTGTGTGAGTGTTGGTGAATGTGTGCATATCTATGTGTGTGTTGCTGTGTGTATGTGTGTGTGAGTGTTGC
Source organism: Scyliorhinus canicula (assembly GCF_902713615.1). NCBI lineage: Eukaryota > Metazoa > Chordata > Chondrichthyes > Carcharhiniformes > Scyliorhinidae > Scyliorhinus > Scyliorhinus canicula. The sequence continues at coordinate 300,969,714 of NC_052146.1, forward strand.
TGCATGTGTGTGTATGTATGTGTGTGTGAGAGAATGTTGGTGCATGTGTGTCTCTGTATATGTGCGTGCATGTTGGTGCATGTGTGTGTACGTGTGTGTATGTCTGAAAACTTGTGTGCATATTCTGGTTCATGTGTTTTGTGTGTGTGTTGGTGCATGTGTGTCTGTGTATGTGTGTCTGTGTGTGTGTTGGTGTGTGTATGTGTCTGCATACATGTGTGTATATTTTGGTTCTGTGGATGTGGCTGTGTCTGTGTGTGTGTTGGAGTGTGTGTCTCTGTGCACGTCGGTGTCTTTTGGCGAGTGTGTTGGTGCATTTGTGTGTATCTTTTTTTAAATAATTTTTCGATTAAGGGGCAATTTAGCATGGCCAATCCACCTAACCTGCACATCTTTGGGCTGTGGGAGTGAAACCCACACAGATACGGGGAGAATGTGCAAACTCCACACAAACAGCGACCCGGGACCGGGATCGAACCTGGGTCCACAGTGTCGTAGGCAGCAGTGATAACCTCTGCGCCACCGTGCTGTCCCCGTGTTTGTGTGTATCAATGTATGTGTGTGTCGGTGTGTGTGTTTCTGTGTATGTGTGTGTTGGCGCGTGTGTGTGTCTATGTATATGTGTGCTAGTGCATGTGTATTTGTGCCTGTATGTGTGTTGGTGCGTGTTTCTGTGTATGTGTGTGTTTGTGCATGAGTGTGTGTTTCTGTGTGTGTTGGTAAGTGTGTGTCTATGTATGTGTGTGTTGGTGCATGTGCGTGTCTATATATGTGTTGGTGCGTGTGTGTGTCTACATATATGTGTGCTGGTGCATGTGTATTAGTGCCTGTGTGTGTGTTGGTGTGTGTCTGTGTATGTGTGTGTTGGTGCGTGTTTCTGTGTCTGTGTGTGTTGGTGCGTGTTTCTGTGTATGTGTGTGTTGGTGCATGAGTGTGTGTCTATGTATGTGTGTTGGTGCGTGTGTGTGTGTCTACGTATGTGTATGTTGGTATGAATGTGTGTCTGTGTATGTGCGTGCTAGTGCATGTGTATTTGTGCCTGTGTGTGTGCGTGTTGGTGTGTTTGTGTATTTGCACACGAGTATGTGGCGGGGATGCGGGGGAGGTGATAAAGCTATTTAAACCACTTCAGACTCTATAATTACAGATATAATCTGGTTTTTACAATAGGATAGTAACCACAGTTGTCAGTGCTTTCAATATTTCGAAGCTGCAAAAATTAAATCCATTGTGCACTGGGAATATCACTCCAGGTTCGGAGAACTGCTCCCAAAGATTTTGATTGGATTTTAATATATTTCTGTTCATCGCACCCTGGTTTAACTGGGGAGTGCTGATAAGATCTGGAGATGATTGGCTGAAGATTAAAGAATGGACAGCGCAAAGAAACTGAATTAACAGCGGGGGAGAGATAGTTACAAGCCCCATCCCAATGATTGTGTCATTCTAACAGCAAATCCTTCTTTAACCTGTAGGCCTGACAGATTCTGCAGCCATAGATGGTGAAAGGAATCTTGTCATTAGGAGTATGGAGGCCATTGAGAAGGAGTAACAATTGTTTGAGGAATGGTGCCATGAAATTACAATTTGTAGAGTTACCTGAAACAATTCGATTCAACTCAATTCAATTTATTCTGGAAATAATAATGTATAGTTTATCATTCAACTGGAAGAGCTACAAATTATATAATCAATGGGATAAATGACAATAATTACATAATTAATGAGATACAGAAAATGATAAAGAATCTCAGAATGCCATCGTGGGAATAAATGACTTCAGGCAATGCAGTGCATTGCCCAATCTCAGTCCCAAATGGACTACCCTTTCACGTGAGTAACTCCTAATTCTCGATTCTCAAGCCAGCGGAATACATTCAGGGTGGCTCGGTTGAAGGATATAAGACCCTGAGCGAGAATACTGATGCGACCATCAATTCACACGAAACGAGGAGTAGAAGTAAACTGTGGCTTTAATCGACTAGAACAGTGCCTGCCTGCGACTGGTCTGCTACTGAGAGCCGCCTACAGGGCAGCTGCTCTTTATGCCTCCCCTCGAGGGGTGGAGCCAGGGGCGGAGCCCACAAGGGCACCAACATGATACATCACAGGTAATACCTTACAATGGTCCATAGGTGGAGCCCTCATGGGCAACAGCGTGATACAGTTACATACATGGTGAATGGTTAATGCACTACATTCACCACATTCACCCTCTGTTAAAAAATGAAGTCCGGCGGGGGTGAAGGGTTCACAAGTTCAGCCTGTGGGGGCGCCCGGATCGTGTGCTATGATCGCCAGAGCTCTGGTATTGCAGCTGGCCTGGGTATCGAACTCATCCATGCGGGCGTGGGTAATGACGTGGCCGGCGCGGGTACAGACATGGACTCCGGGAGCGTGTCTTCTGGAGCTTTGTTCCTGTGGGTCGGTGAAGAGGGAATGGGGGCGGGAGTGGGTGCGGGTGCCATGTCGGGGTGGGGGCGCTGGTCAGTGTAGGTTGGGTGGGGTAAGTATGGGGTGGCGGTGGTAGTGGAGCCTGCGGGCGCTCGGTCCCGGAGGGAAACCGTATCCTGTCGGCCGCTGGGGTGTTCTATGTATGCGTACTGGGGGTTGGTGTGTAGGAGCTGGACCCTCTCAACCAGGGGGTCGGACTTATGGCTCCTGGCGTGTTTGCGGAGTGGGATGGGCCCTGGTGTCTTCAGCCAGGACAGAAGCGAGGCCCTGGAGGTGGATTTCCTGGGGAAAACAAATAGGCGGTCATGAGGGGTCTCGTTTGTGGCCGTGCAGAGTAGGGACCTAATGGAGTGGAGTGCGTCAGGGAGGACCTCCTGCCAGCGGGAAACTGGGAGATGCCTAGACCGTAGGGCCAGGAGGATGGTCTTCCAGACCATCGCATTCTCCCTCTCCACCTGCCCGTTTCCCCGGGGGTTATAACTGGAAGTCCTGATCAAGCCCTTACCGAGCAGGTACGGACGCAGTTCGTCGAAACCAGACAGGGTGAAGACACTATGTAGGGCTTTAATGATGGTGGCTGCGGTCATGTCGGGGCAGCGGATTGCAAAGGGGAAGCGGGAGAACTCGTCAATGATGTTGAGGAAATATGTGTTGCGGTTGGTGGAGGGGAGGGGCCCTTTGAAATTGATACTGAGGCGCTCAAAGGGCCGGGGTGCCTTTACCAGGTGGGCCTTATCCGGACGATAGAAGTGCGGCTTGCGCTCCGCGCAGGTCGGGCAGTCCCTGATCATGGCTCTGACCTCCTCGGTGGTGTAGGGCAGGTTGCGGGCCTTGATATAGTGGATAAGCCGGGTGACCTCCGGGTGGCAGAGGTCATCGTGGATAGCCCGGAGTCGGTTCTCTTGCGTGCTGGCACATGTGCCACGGGACAGGGTATCTGGGGGCTCGTTGAGCTTCCCAGGGTGATATACTATTTTGTAATTATAGGTGGAGAGTTCGATCCTCCACCTCAAGATCTTATTGTTCTTGATTTTGCCTCGCTGCGTATTCTCGAACATGAAGGCTACTGATCGTTGGGCGGTGACGAGGGTAAACCTCCTACCAGCGAGGTAGTGCCTCCAGTGCCATACGGCTTCCACGATGGCTTGGGTTTCTTTTTCGAGCGAGGAGTGTCGAATTTCAGAGGCGGTGAGGGTGCCCGAAGAAAATGCTACTGGCCTGCCTGCCTGATTGAGGGTAGCGGCGAGGACGACCTCTGACACGTCGCTCTCCACCTGGAAAGGGACGGACTCATCCACCGCGTGCATTGCGGCTTTGGCGATGTCCGCCTTGATGCAGCTGAAGGCCTGGCGGGCCTCAGCCGCCAGTGGGAAGGTGGTGGCCTTGATTAGTGGGCGTGCTTTGTCCGCATAGTTGGGGACCCAGTGGGCGTAATAGGAAAAGAACTCGAGGCACCTCTTCAGGGCCTTGGGGCAGTGGGGGAGGGGGAGTTGCAGGAGAGGAGGTCAGGGTCGGGTCCTAGAACCTCGTTTTCCACGACGTAGCCGAGGATGGCTAGTCTGGTTGTGCGGAAAACGCATTTCTCCTTGTTGTAAGTGAGGTTAAGGGTTTGGGCAGTCTGGAGAAATTTCTGGAGGAAGGCATCGTGGTCCTGCTGATCATGGCCGCAGATTGTGACGTTGACCAAGAACGGAAACGTGGACTTCCGGTTGCGGCTATGACCAGCTAAGTCGCACATTTGGCAGCTCCTGCGACAAAGGTGTTTAAGGGCCGATTGGAGGGCCCCGACGGTACTGTAATCCCGGTGGGGGAAGGCTCCCTGAGGAGAGTGAGACCAACTTTATGGTCGGTACTCGGAGTGGGGCGACAAAAAAAGCGGCAGCAGCTCCCCAAAAAAAGCGGGGGAAGAGGACCAAAATGTCGGCCGGTGGCGCACTAGAAGATTGGAGAAAATGGGCGGAGGAGCAGCAGGCCGCTCTCCTCCGGTGTTTTACGGAGCTGAAAGTGGAACTCTTAGAGTCCATGAACGCGACGACCACAAGGCTGATGGGGGCCCAGGCGACCCAAGAGGCGTCGATAAGAGAGCTGCAGCAGGAGATGGCGGTGAGGGAGGAGGAAGCCACGGTCCTCGTGGGAAAGGTGGAGGTGCACGAGGCACTCCACCTGAAATGGCAGAGCCGCTTTGAGGAGCTGGACACGCGAATGAGGCGGAAGAACTTGAGGATCCTGGGCCTAGCAGAAGGCCTGGAGGGGCCTGATCTCCCGAAATATGTAGCGGAGATGCTGAGCTCCCTGATGGGAGAGGGGGCCGGTCCATCGCCCCTGGAGCTGGAAGAAGCATATCGGGTCATGGCTAGGCGGCCTAGGGCAAACGAGCCCCCGAGGGCGGTGCTGGTGCGGTTCCAGCGTCTCTGCGATCGGGAGAAAGTGCTGAGGTGGGCCAAGAGGGAGAAAAGCAGCAAATGGGAGAATTCGACGGTGCGGATATATCAGGACTGGAGTGCGGAGGTGGCAAAGCGGCGGGCCCGGTTTAACCGAACGAAGGCGGTGCTGCACGCAAAAAGGATCAAGTTTGGAATTCTGCAGCCAGCGCGTTTGTGGGTCACCTACAAGGACCAGCACCATTACTTTGAGACCCCAGAGGAGGCATGGACTTTTGTTCGGGAGGAAAAGCTGGACCTGAACTAGAACTTGGGAACGCCGGCGGGCGAGGCCGCCCGAGTACCCTTGACTGATCAAGTGGCCCATGTCTTTCTTAGGCCAGGTCGGAACTTGGTTAAAGTTGATGGATCGTTTGGTTTCTTTGAAACTTGTGTTATGGGGGGTTTCTTTGTTCCTTTTTGTGTGTCTCTTCCCGTTGCCAACTTCCCTTAATTATTGTTGTTGTAGGGGGGGCTTTTTTTTTACTGTTTTTTGATCTGTTCTTTAAGGGTTCTGGTTACTGTTCTGTTCGATGGAGGGTGATGGTTAAGTACGTTATTATTGGGTAGTTATTTAGTTATTTAGTTATGCAGGCATAGTTATGTATTTATGTATTTATTTGCGATTTGTTATTTATATTATTATATTGTTAAGTTGGGGAGGCGGGACGGGGGGGGAGCAAGTTGGTTATGCGTGTTTTCTTTTTCTCTTTTTTCTTCCTCTCGTTTTAAGGGGGCTTTGTTATCGGTGTGGATGGGGACGGGGGTGGAATTGAAGATGGCGGGGTAGGGTGTGGCCGGGCGAAAGCGCGGGCTCTCCCCTGTTTCCCGCGCGCGGGACGGAGGAAGGGGGAGGAGAGAAGAGTGGGGTGTGGCCAGCAATGGCGGCTTTTCCCGCGCTGAAGCGGGGTCAGAGAGGGATGGCAAGGGGGGGGAGGCCCCTCCCCCCCCCCCACATCGGGAGGAGTCGGAGTGTGGCAGGGGCAGCCGGGTCAGCGAAAACCAGCTGACTCTCGGGAGTACGATGGTGGATACACTGCGGCTAGGAGGGGTCCTAGCCAGGGGGGGGGGGGGGGGGGGGGGGGGGGGGGGGGGGGAAGGGGGGTTAGGGGGGGATACCGGGTTGCTGCTGGAAAGGCCGAGGACGGGAAGGGAAGAACGGGAGGAGAGAGGGGGGGGGGGCCATCGCCATGGGGAACGGGTCAGAAGGGGAGGGTCGACCCGGGGCGAACAGGGGACAGGACATGGCTAATAGACAGGGGAAAGGGACGGGTCGCTCCGCGACCCGGTTGATTACTTGGAATGTGAGGGGGCTGAACGGACCGGTCAAGAGATCAAGGGTTTTTTCACACCTAAAGGGACTGCAGGCGGATGTGGCAATGTTGCAGGAGACTCACTTGAGAGTAGTAGACCAGGTGCGCCTGAGAAGGGGGTGGGTGGGACAGGTGTTCCACTCAGGCTTGGACGCAAAGAACCGGGGGGGTGGCGATTTTGGTGGGAAAGAGGGTGTCGTTCGTGGCGGCGCAGGTGGTAGCAGATAAGGAGGGTAGGTACGTGATGGTGAAGGGTAGGCTGCAGGGAGAGAATGTGGTGCTGGTAAATGTATATGCCCCGAATTGGGATGACGCGGGTTTTATGAGGCGCCTGTTGGGCCTCATTCCGGGTCTGGAGGCAGGAGGCCTGATCATGGGGGGGGACTTCAACACAGTGCTCGACCCTGGGCTGGACAGATCGAGTTCCAGGACGAATAGGAGGCCGGCAGCGGCGGAGGTGCTAAGGGGGTTCATGGAGCAGTTGGGGGGGGTAGACCCTTGGAGATTTGGCAGGCCAAGGGCGAGGGAGTATTCTTTTTTCTCCCACGTCCACAGGGTGTACTCCAGAATAGACTTTTTTGTACTGAGCAGGGGGCTGATTTCGAGAGTGCAGGACACGGAGTACTCGGCCATTGTGATTTCGGACCATGCACCACACCGGGTAGAGGTAGAACTGGGGGAAGCACGGGACCAGCGCCCGTTGTGGCGCCTGGATGTGGGGCTGCTGGCGGACGATGAAGTGTGCGGAAGGGTCCGGAAGGGCATTGAGAGATATCTGGGCACGAACGACACGGGCGAGGTGAAGGTGGGGGTAGTCTGGGAGGCCCTGAAAGCAGTGATCAGAGGAGAGCTGATCTCCATAAGGGCACACAGAGAAAGGAAGGAGAGGCAGGAGAGGGAGAGACTGGTGGGGGAACTTATAGAAGTGGACAGGAGATATGCGGAGACACCAGAGGAGGGGCTGTTGAGGGAGCGGCGCAGTTTACAGGCCCAGTTTGACCTACTGACCACTAGGAAGGCGGAGACGCAATGGAGAAGGGCACAGGGTGCGGTCTATGAGTACGGGGAAAAGGCGAGCAGGATGCTAGCACACCAGCTGCGCAAGCGAGATGCAGCCAGAGAGATTGGGGGAGTGAGAGAGAAGGGAGGGAACGTAGTGCAGAAGGGGCAAGAGGTGAACGGGGTCTTCAGGGATTTCTACAGGGAATTGTACCGGTCTGAGCCGCCCAGGAGGAGGGGGGGAATGGAGAACTTCCTCGATAGATTGAGGTTCCCAAAGGTCCAGGAGGAACGGGTGGAGGGGCTGGGGGCGCCGATAGAGCTGCAGGAACTAGTTAAAGGGATAGGCCAGATGCAGGCGGGGAAGGCGCCGGGGCCGGATGGGTTCCCGGTGGAATTTTATAAGAAGTATGTGGACTTGGTGGGTCCAGTGCTGGTGCGAGCCTTCAATGAGGCGCGAGAGGGGGGGGCTCTGCCCCCGACAATGTCACAGGCCCTGATCTCCTTGATCCTGAAGCGGGACAAAGACCCTGCACAGTGCGGGTCCTACAGGCCTATCTCCCTCTTGAATGTAGATGCCAAACTGTTGGCAAAGGTCCTGGCAACCAGAATAGAGGACTGTGTGCCAGGGGTAATCCATGAGGACCAGACGGGTTTCGTAAAGGGACGACAACTTAACACAAATGTCCGGAGACTGTTGAATGTAATTATGATGCCAGCAGTGGAGGGGGAGGCTGAGATAGTGGTAGCACTGGATGCGGAGAAGGCATTCGATAGGGTGGAGTGGGAATACCTGTGGGAGACGCTGGAACGGTTTGGGTTTGGGGAGGGATTTATCAAGTGGGTGAAGCTGCTGTATTCGGCCCCGATGGCGCGTGTGGTTACAAACGGGAGGAGGTCGGAGTATTTTGGGCTCCATCGAGGTACCAGGCAGGGATGCCCCCTATCCCCCTTACTATTTGCATTAGCGATCGAACCGTTGGCGATGGCACTGAGGGGTTCAGGGGGGTGGAGAGGACTGACAAGGGGAGGGGAGGAGCATCGGGTATCACTCTATGCGGATGATTTGTTGTTGTATGTGGCGGACCCGGAAGGGGGAATGCCGGAGGTAATGGAAATACTAGCGGAGTTTGGGGACTTTTCGGGATATAAATTAAATGTGGGTAAAAGTGAGGTCTTTGTGATACACCCGGGAGATCAGGGGGAGGGAATTGGGCGGCTCCCCTTTAAGAGAGCAGTAAAGAGCTTCAGGTACTTGGGGGTGCAGGTGGCAAGGAACTGGGGGACCCTCCACAAGCTGAACTTTTCAAGGCTGGTGGAGCAGATGGAGGAGGAGTTCAAGAGGTGGGACATGGTACCGCTGTCGCTAGCAGGGAGGGTGCAGTCAGTCAAAATGACGGTCCTCCCGAGGTTCTTGTTTCTGTTCCAGTGCTTGCCCATCTTCCTCCCCAGGGCCTTCTTCAAGAAGGTAACTAGCAGCATTATGGGCTATGTGTGGGCACATGGCACCCCTAGAGTGAGAAGGATTTTCTTGGAACGGAGTAGGGACAGTGGAGGATTAGCGCTACCCAATCTTTCCGGATACTACTGGGCGGCGAACGCATCGATGGTGCGCAAGTGGGTGATGGAGGGGGAGGGGGCAGCTTGGAAACGTATGGAGAGGGCGTCCTGCGGCAATACAAGCCTGGGGGCGCTAGTAACGGCACCATGGCCGCTCCCCCCCACAAGGTATACCACGAGTCCGGTAGTGGCGGCCACCCTTAAAATCTGGGGGCAGTGGAGGCGACACAGGGGGGAAGTGGGGGGTCTGATGGCGGCGCCACTGAGAGGGAACCACAGATTTGTCCCGGGGAACACTGGCGGGGGATTCCAGAGCTGGCACAGGGCGGGCATCAGGCAACTGAGGGACATGTTCATAGAGGGGAGGTTTGCGAGCCTGGGAGAGCTGGAGGAGAAATTTGAGCTCCCCCCGGGGAACACGTTTAGATACCTGCAGGTGAAGGCATTTGCCAGACGACAGGTGGAAGGATTTCCCTTGCTTCCCGATGGAGGGGCGAGTGATAGGGTGCTGTCAGGGGTCTGGGTCGGAGAAGGGAAGGTCTCGGACATCTACAAAATAATGCAGGAGGTGGAGGAGGTACCGATAGAGGAGCTGAAAGACAAGTGGGAAGCGGAGCTGGGGGAGCAGATAGAAGATGGGACATGGGCGGATGCCCTAGAGAGGGTCAATTCGTCGTCGTCGTGTGCAAGGTTGGGCCTCATCCAATTTAAGGTGCTGCACAGAGCCCATATGACGGGGACTAGGGTGAGTCGGTTCTTCGGGGGGGGAGGACAGGTGTGTTAGGTGTTCGGGAAGCCCTGCGAACCATGTACATATGTTCTGGATGTGTCCGGCACTGGAAGAGTTCTGGGAGGGGGTGGCGGGGACGGTATCGAGAGTGATGGGAACTAGGGTCAAACCAGGGTGGGGGCTAGCGATTTTTGGGGTTGGGGTGGAGCCAGGAGTACAGGAGGCAAGGGAGGCCGGAATATTGGCCTTTGCGTCCTTGGTAGCTCGGAGAAGGATCTTGATTCAGTGGAGGGACACAAGGCCACCAAGTGTTAACACCTGGTTAAACGACATGGCAAGCTTCATCCATTTGGAAAGAATCAAATTCGCCCTGAGAGGGTCGGTACAGGGGTTCTTCCGGCGGTGGCAGCCCTTCCTTGACTTTCTGGATCAGAGATAGGAACTGGAGGCCGAAACAGCAGCAACCCGGGGAGAAAAGGGGGGGGGGGGGGGGGGGAAGGGAGGGGGGGAGAATAGCAACGAAGGGAGCACGCCAGCGGGGGGTCGCGGGCAATGACTGCCCGAGGCCATCGGCAGAAAGGGAAAAACGGTTTGGTTGCTAGACTGATAGCGCGGGGGGGGGGGGGGGGGGGGGGGGGGGGGGGGGGTGGGGGGGGTGCGCGGGGGGGGGGGCGTGGGGAGGATTTTCCAGGGGGAATTTGTGGTGTTATAATTTAAAATGTAATAGGGGTAAATGTTTGTATCGAAAAATTTCAATAAAAATTATTTAAAAAAAAAGAACGGAAACGTGGCCCGCAGCCCGTACTGGTCCACCATTCGATCTATGGTTCTTTGAAAGACCGAGACCTCGTTTGTGACGCTAAAGGGGAACCGGAGGAAGTGGAAGAGACGGCCGTCTGCCTCGAAGGCCGTGTAGTGGCGGTCCTCCAGGCGGATTGGGAGCTTGTGGTACGCAGACTTCAGATCTACCGTGTAAAGGGCAACACGGTGGCACAGTGATTAGCACTGCTGCCTACGGCGCTGAGGACCCGGGTTCGAATCCCAGCCCTGGGTCACTGTCCGTGTGGAGTTTGCACATTGTCCCCGTGTCCACGCGGGTCTCACCCCCACAACCCAAAAGATGTGCAGGGTAGGTGAATTGGCCATGCTAAATTGCCCCTTAATTGGAAAAAATAATTGGGTACTCTAAACTTAAAAAAAAAAGGTCTACCGTGGAGAACACCCAGTAGTGCGCGATCTGGTTAACCATGTCTGCGATCCAGGGAAGGGGGTACACATCGAGGTGCATGTACCGGTTTATGGTTTGGCTGTAATCTACAACCATCCGGTTTTTTCCCCCGGTCCTGACGACCACCACCTGAGCTCTCCAGGGGCTATTGCTGGCCTCTATGATCCCCTCCCGCAAGAGTTGTTGGACCTCGGACCTGTTAAAACGTCCTGTCCTGAGTGCTATACCGCCTGCTTCTGGTAGCGACTGGCTTACAGTCGGCAGTGAGATTTGCAAAGAGCGGGGGAGGGACGACTTTTAGTGTCGCGAGGCTAGATACTGTAAGTGGGGGTAGGGGCCCACTGAAATTCAGAGTTAAGCTCTTGAGGTTACAATGGAAATCCAGCCCCAACAGGAGAGGGGTGCAGAGGTCGGGGAGTACATACAGCTTAAAATCGGCGTACTCGGCGCCCTGTATTGCTAGGGTTGCGGTAGTGCACCCCCGGATCTGCACCGAGTGCGACCCAGAAGCGAGGGAGATGGTTTGGTGTGGCGGGAAGATTGGGAGCGAGCAGCGTCTTACCATGTCTGGGTGAATAAAGCTCTCCGTGCTCCCGGAGTCGAACAGGCAAAGTGTTTCGTGTCCATTTAACCGGGCGGTCATCATGGAGCTCCAGAGGTGTTTGGGTCGCGACTGGTCCAGGGTGACCAGGCTGAGTTGCGGGTAGCCGGCGTGGCCGGAGATGCTGGGGTGGTCCCAAGATGGCTGCCCCCGTCGGTCGCACGTGTCGGGCGGTGAGGAAGATGGCGTCCAAGGTGGTGGGCCCCATGAGTCGCACGTGGTGGGCCGCGTGGGCAAGGATGGCTAAGACGGCGGCCCCCGTGAGTCGCACACGTTGTGTGGGCTTGAAGATGGCTGCCCCCACGGACAGCACAAGGCCGATGACGCGTCCGGGGGCGGATCGGCAGGCAACCTGCTGCACTGCGGGATCTGCGGGCCTGTGAGCCTGAGGGTCGGGCCTACGATTTCGAGGGTTTGGACCTGGCCAGGCAAACCTCAGCAAAATGTCCTTTTTTCTCCCGCAGTCGCTGCAGTTCGCATTCCGGGCCGGGCAGCGCTGCCTGGGGTGCTGATGCTGGCCGCAGAAATAGCAGGGTGGCCCCCCGTGTTGGGCCCCCCCCGTGTTGGGTGGGCAGCCGCGCGGCACAGGCCTGGGGTACTCTTTGGTTGGGGGCCCATGAGCGGGTCGCGTGATCAGAAGGGAACACGTTGAGGCTTTGGAACGCTACAGGGCACCCGTCTCGAGTAGGCGCTGTCTCACATAGTTGGACCTGACTCCCGCCACGTAGGCATCCCGGACTGCGAGGTCCATATGTTGAGTGGCCGTAACGGCCTGGTAGTTGCAACTTCGCGCAAGGATTTTGATGTCGAATAGGTACTCCTCCAGGGATTCCCCGGACGTTGGTGGCGAGTAGTGAGGCGATGGTGCACGTACACCTCGTTCACTTGCCTTACCTATAGGCGCTTCAACATCGCGAGGGAGTCTGCGTAGGTGGAAGCTTCCTCGAGTTGTACAGAGATTCAATGGCTCACCCGGGCGTGGAGGAGGCTCAGCTTCTGTTCGTCGGTGACGGAAGCCGTTGAGGAGGCTGTGAGATCGGCCTTGAAGCAACGGAGCCAGTGCGAAAAAATTTATTTCGCCTCCGCGGCCTGCGGATCGAGTTCCAGTCGGTCAGTTTTGAGGGCCAATTCCATTGTGGTGTTGTAGTCGATTAAATTGATGCGACCATCAATTCACACAAAACGAGTAGAAGTAAACTGTGGCTTTAATCGACTAGAACAGTGCCTGCCTGCGACTGCTCTGCTACTGAGAGCCGCCTACAGGGCGACTGCTCTTTATACCTCGCCCGAGGAGGCGGAGCCAGGGGCGGAGCCCATAAAGGCACCAACATGATACATCACGGGTAATACCTTACAATGGTCCATAGGTGGAGCCCTCATGGGCAATAGCGTGATACAGTTACATACATGATGAATGGTTAATGCAATACATTCACCACAAATACAAGACCAAGGATATACCGATGAGGCAGTATAAGGCTCTTGTCAGACCCAATTTGGAATATTGTGAGCACTTTTGGGCCCAGTCTCTAAGTAAGGATGTGCTGCACATCGAGGGGATCCAGAGGAAATTCACAAGAATGATCCCTGGAATGAAGAGCTTGTCGTATGAGGGGCGGTTGAGGACTCTGTACCCGATGGAGTGGGGGTGGGATGGGGGGGGAGGGATCGTATTGTAACTGACAGAATACTAAAAGGCCTAGGTAGAGTGGACATGGAGAGAATGTTTCCACTAGTAGGAGAGACTAGAACCAGAGGACACAATCGCAGACTAAAGGGACGATTCTTCAAAACTGAGACGAGGAGGAACTTCTTCAGCCAGAGGATGGTGAATCTGTCAACCACTGTGCCCCTGTGCCACCTTGAATCTTCATTCCACTGCCTCTAATACTGGTATATCCTTCCTTGGGTAAGGAGACAAAAACTGTTCACAAGTCCCCCCAGGTGTGGTCTCACCAAAGCTCGATATCGCAGTCGGACGTTTTGGGTTGCACGGGTAGCACAGTGGGCAGCACTGTGGCTCCACAGCTCCAGGGACCCAGATTGGATTCTCGGCTTGGGTCACTGTCTGCGCGGAGTCGGCACGTTCTCCCCGTGACTGCGTGGGTTTCCTCCGGGTGCTCCGGTTTCCTCCCACAAGTCCCGAAAGATGTGCTGTTAGGTGAATTGGACATTCTGAATTCTCCCTCTGTGTACCCGAACAGGCGCTGGAATGTGGCGACTAGGGGCTTTTCACAGTAACTTCATTGCAGTGTTGATGTCAGCCTACTTGTGACACTGCTTGTGCTTAAAACTCTGATCCCTTTAACGGGACAGTGAGACGACCGATCCTCCCCCATTGTCAGTCCATATACTGCCCTGTGAATGCCAATTCCAAGCCCATCCCATGTAGTGTGGAATAGTAATGTAGTGTGTGGGTCATGCAATTGTAAATCCTCACTCTAAAGTGACGCGGCATTGTGAATCATCCTCTCACCCTCCGAGGGGCAAGGCCACAACGATTGAAGTAAGTCACTGAAACACAAATCCACAACATAAACTGAAACAAAAAGGGGAGTGTTGTTGCTGTCTCATGCCTTTTTGCAAGGTCAGAGCGTCCTTTTTTTCCATTAAATTAAATAATTTGCTGCAGTGTTTACACTGGCAAAGGATCAGCGTCATAAATTCCCAAAGTTTATTTGCAGACAGCTCCCCCAGTGGTGCGGTCGGTGAGTGCATCAGGCAGAATTTGAAACACCAGGGAACCCACACTTTTCACATCCAGTCTCTGCTGAGTTAGCTGAGCGCTGTTATTGTTGACCTCAGGATCACTGGGTTCCACAGAGTGAGAAAATACAGCATCCATGTCGCATCAATCCCTCCGACTGTTCTGGATTTGAGTGTGGCCTTGGACAAAGCCTGAATTGCCTTCCTCTTCCATTGCCTCACTCCTCTGTCACTCAGCTCCTTATGTGACTGTCCTTGTCTGCTTCCACTCCCCAGCGGTCCCAGTGCAGCTAGTACATCTCCAGAAATGCCTTCTCTTCCCGTCCCCAGCACAGTCCATTCTAGAATTCCCATGGGAACATCCTGAGCCTCTTCCCTGACAATCCGCATGCGATCCCCTCGGCGCTTATTATCGAATCCCACCATACAAATGACACCAAACCTAGTGTTCAACACCACCATCACTTCCCCCAACGCTGCACATATTTACCTGTCCCTAATCTGTCCCTAAAGGCATCAGGTGTTGCTCAGAATGCCTGTCCCGGTTTGCCTCCTGGATTCCTTCCATTCGCACATTTGGAAGCCAGAAGCCAAGGATTCTTTCGACCCATCATAAACTTTGCTCCCTCATTAAATTCCGTTCACATCCCAGTCACGCGCTCAGGCCGAATGAGGCTGTGCCAAGTCTTTGCAATCAGCTCAGCACGGGGCTGAGTTTCAGACGGCGCACATCACATCATATCCATCGATTATTTCAGCAACCTCAGACCCCACCCCTGGTGTCTCCAAAGTCTCAGGGCGAGAACAGAGTCAAATGCTCTTCAGCATCAGTGAGTGCGGCGCAAAGACATTGGGCGGAATTCTCCGACCCCCCCAATCGCCCGGGGCCGGCGTCAATCCCGCCCCCGCCGTGGCCTGAATTCTCCGCCACCCGGGAATCTGCGGGGGCGGGGATTGTGCCGCGACGGTCGGCGGGCCCCCCGCGCGATTCTCCGGCCCGCGATGGGCCGAAGTCCCGCCGCTGACTGGCCGTTCCCGCCGGCGGGAATCAAAGCACGTCTGGTGCCGGCGGGATTGGCGGCACAGGCGGGCGCCAGGGTCCTGGGGGGGGGGGGGCGGGGGCCGATCCGACCCCGGGGGGTGCCCCCACAGTGGCCTGGTCCGCGATCGGGGCCCACCGATCGGCCGGCGGGCCTGTGCCGTGGGGGCACTCTTTTTTTTCCGCCCCGCCATGGTCTTCACCATGGCTGGGGCGGAGGAGAACCCCCTTCGCTGCGCATGTGCCGGTATGACGTCAGCAGCCGCTGACGCACCGGCGCATGCGTGGACTTCCGCCGGCTGGCGAAGGCCTTTTGACCCCGCCTGGCGGGGCGCCAAAGGCCGTTCGCGCCGGCCGGCGGAACGGGAGCCACTCTGCGGCGGGCCTAGCCCCTAAAGGTGCAAAGAATTCCGCACCTTTGGGGAGGCCCAACGCCGGAGTGGTTCACGCCACTCCGTCCCGCCAGGACCCCTCGCCCCACCGGGCAGGGGAGAATCCTGGCCATCCCTCCAACACTGACTTCACATCGGCAATGCTAATCGAGGCTCGGTCGGACGTCAAACGCGAGACGACATCTAACCAGGATGTGAACTGCGCTGCCAGACCTGCTGAGGTTTCTGTATTTTTATTTCAGAGTTTCAGCATCCACGGTATTTTGCTTTCATCATGATGTAAACTGTTCTGTTTTGCTGAACACTCGCCCGCCAAAACGATGGGAGAATCCAATCAATTGCCTCTTAAATGTCTAATGTGCACCAAACCTGCTGAGGATTTTGTCCATCACAGGAGGGTGAGATGGCACGGTGTTCAGGAGCCCAAATTGGAAGCCGTGTCGCAGCTGGGGAATTTAAATCCGATTGACTGGGGTAATTAGCTCAAATAGTGCAGCGCTTGCTTTGCATGTAAGAGGTAGTGGGATCGATGCCCACATTCTCCACTTTGATTTTAAATGGGCAGCACAGTGGTCAGCACTGTTGCTTCACAGCGCCAGGGTCCCAGGTTCAATTCCTGGATTGGGTCACTGTCTGCGCGGAGTCTGCACATTCTCCCCGTGTGTGCGTTTGTTTCCTCCGGGTGCTCCGGTTTTCTCCCACAAGTTTTGAAAGAACATAGGGTAGTACAGCACAGTACAGGCCCTTCGGCCCACGATGAGCCGACCATTTATCCTAATCTAAGACCAACCTAACCTACACCCCTTCAATTCACTGCTGTCCATGTGCCTGTCTAAGAGTTGCTTCAATGTCCCTGACGACTCTGACTCCACCACCTCTGCTGGCAGCGCATTCCACACATCCACCACTCTCTGTGTAAAGAACCTACCTCTGACATCTCCCCGATACCTTCCTCCAATCACCTTAAGATTATGGCTCCTCATGACAGCCATTTCCACCCTGGGGAAAAGTCTCTGGCTATCCACTCTATCCATGCCTCTCATCACCTTGTACACCTCTATCATGTCACCTCTCTGCCTTCTTCGCTCCAGTGAGAAAAGCCCGAGCTCCCTCAACCTTTCTTCATAAGACATGCCCTCCAGTCCAGGCAGCATCCTGGTAAATCTCCTCTGTACCCTCTCCAATGCATCCACATCCTTCCGATAATGAGGTGACCAGAACTGGACACAATATTCCAAGTGTGGTCTAACTAGGGTTTTATAAAGCTGCAGCAAAGCCTCATGGTTCTTAAACTCAATCCCCCTGTTAATGAAAGCCAACACACCATATACCTTCTTAACAACCCTATCAACCTGGGTGGCAACTTTGAGGGATCTATGTATGTGGACCCCAAGATCCCTCCACACTTCCAAGAATTCTGCCTTTAACCCTATTTTCAGCATTCAAATTTGACCTTCCAAAATGAATCACTTCACATTTATTTAGGTTGAACTCCATCTGCCACCTCTCAGCCCAGCTCTGCATCCTGTCAATATCCTGTTGTAACCTGCAACAGCCCTCAACACTATCTACAACTCCACCAACCTTCGTGTCATTGGCTAACTTACCAACCCACCCTTCCACTTCCTCATCCAAATCATTTATAAAAACCATAAAGAGCAGAGGTCCCAGAACAGATCCTTGCGGGACACCACTGGTCACCGACCTCCAGGCGGAATACTTTCCATCCACTACCATTCGCTGTCTTCTTTCGGCCAGCCAATTCTGTATCCAGACAGCCAAATTTCCCTGTATCCCATGCCCCCTGACTTTCTGAATGAGCCTACCATGGGGAACCTTATCAAATGCCTTACTGAAATCCATATACACCACATCCACTGCCCGGCCTTCATCAATGTGTTTCGTCATTTCCTCAAAGAATTCAATGAGGCTTGTGAGGCATGACCTGCCCCTCACGAAGCCATGCTGACTATCTTTAATCAAACAATGTTTTCCTAAATAATCATAAATCCTATCTCTCAGAATCCTTTTCAGTATTTTACTTACCACAGACGTAAGACTAATAGGTCTGTAATTCCCAGGGATTTCCCTATTCCCTTTCTTGAACAGGGGAACAACATTTGCCTCCCTCCAATCATCCGGCACTACTCTAGTGGAGAGTGAGGACACAAAGATCATCGCCAACGGTGCAGCAATCTCCTCCCTTGCTTTCCGTAGCAACCTTGGGTATATCCCATCAGGCTCAGGGGACTTTTTTATCCTGAAGCTTTTCAGAATTTCCAGCACATCCTCCTTCTTAATATCAATCTGTTCGAGTCTATTAACCTGGTTCACACTGTTCTCGTGAGCAACAAGGTTCCTCTCTCTAGTGAGTATGGGAGCAAAATATTCATTTTGAATATTTTGGAGGTAGGGGCCTCCCCATCTCCTCAGACTTGAGGCACAAGTTCCCTCCACTATCCCTGACCGGCCCTACTCTCACTCTGATCATTGTCTTATTTCTCACATAAGTGTAGAACGCCTTGGGATTTTCCCTAATCCTTCCAGCCCGGACTTTTTCATGCCCCCTTCTAGCTCTCCTAAGTCCATTTTTGAGTTCCTTCCTGGCTACCTTGTAACCCTTTGGAGCCGAGTCAGATCCTTGCTTCCTCAACCTCACGTAAGCTTCCTTCTTCCTCTTGACTAGAAGCTCCACTTCTCTTGTCATCCAAGGTTCCTTCACCTTACCATTCCTTCCTCGTCTCAGTGGGACAAAACTATCCAGCACTCGCAGCAAGTGCTCCTGAAACAATCCTCACATTACTGTTGTGCATTTCCCTGAGAACATCTGTTCCCACTTTATGCTCCTCAGCTCCTGTCTAATAGCAGTATGATTTCCCCTCCCCCAATTAAATACATTCCCATACTGTCTGTTCCTATCCCTCTCTATGACAATGGTAAAGGTCAAGAAGTTGTGTTCACTATCACCGAAATGCTCTTCCACCGAGAAATCTCACACCTGACCTGGTTTGTTGCCAAGCACCAAATCCAATATGGCCTTCCTCCTCGTCGGCCTAGCTACATAAGACGTGTTGTTAGGTGAATTGGACATTCTGAATTCTCCCTCTGTGTACCCGAACAGGTGCCAGAATATGGCGACGACGGGCTTTTCTCAGTAACTTCATTGCAGTGTTAATGTATGACTACTTGAGGGCAGCACGGTGGCACAGTGGTTAGCATTGCTGCCTACGGCGCTGAGGACCTGGGTTCGAATCCCGGCCCTGGGTCACTGTCCGTGAGGAGTTTGCACATTCTCCCCGTGTCTGCGTGGGTTTCACCCCCACAACCCAAAGATGCGCAGGATAGGCGGATTGGCCACGGTAAATTGTCCCTTAATTGGAAAAAATAATTGGGTACCCTAAATTTATAAAAAAAAAATAAAAAAATGTATGACTACTTGTGACAATAAAGATTATTATATTCTTATTCAGTGGCGTGCAGAGGGGGGGCCGACGGTGCATTGGCCCCGGGCATCCATTGGATGGGGGCATCCAATCAGAGAAGGAAAAAAAAAAAAAAAAAATTTTTTTTAAAAAAAAAAAAATTTTTTTTTTTAATTTAGATTACCCAATTATTTTTTTCAATTAAGGGGCAATTTAGCGTGGCCAATCCACCTACTCTGCACATTTTTTGGGTTGTGGGGGCGAAACCAACGCAGACACGGGGAGAATGTGCAAACTCCACACGGACATTGACCCAGAGCCGGGATCGAACCTGGGACCTCAGTTCCGTGAGGCGGTTGTGCTAACCACTAGGCCACCGTGCTGCCCCAGAGAAGGAAATAAGATAGTAATTTTAAAATTTCAGCGGTGATAAATCAATTTTTGGAGGCTCACCACACTGCAGAGGCAGTTGTTAGCCGTCTATTCCTTTAACATGGTGTACCCTTTCTGTCTAGAGAAAATGGTCCTTCTCCCCATCACCCCCACACGCATGCGCATGATGTACGTGGTGCAACCATCAAAAGCAACAAGCAGACGTGGCTGTTCGTTCCTGCGTTTCCTCGAGTCATAACTCGTCTTTTCTTCAGCTTTTTGTGCATCTAGATTAGTTCTTTTACCTACTCAGGTCAGTGAATAGCTCTAGAACAGGTGCAACTACGGTTTTTGTAGGTTTTTTGGCGATATTTAATGAAATATTTACGTGGGATGTAGTAAGAGTGAAGCCTGGATGATCAGAGGACTGCTATGGCATTTAATCTCGGAATAGGAGACATTTATTCCTTAACATGCTAATATTCGAATACAGATACCACTAATTTGCAAGTCTATGATATAAATTGCACAAAATTATCAGTGGAGAATCAGTGTGAAATAATTTGATACGAAGGAACAAAGAAATGAAATATGGTTTATCCGTCTGCAACTGACCGATTGTTTACCATTTTCTTCCCATTTTCTCTTGCGTCTTACGGTTTTTGAGATAGAAAATGAAATGTTACGAGTATTTTGTGTACAACCGAGTGGAGCACAGAACAGGAAAAAAAAGAGGGCCAGAGTCGAAGAAGAGTCCCATCAAAGAGGGGCATTAGATGCATGGATAAAAAGAAGTAAAGAAGAAGTAGGAGAACCTGGAGAAGTAAAAGATGATGTGGGTGCAGAGAAGGATTTTTCTGATACGGATTCAGCTCGGTCAGAACATAATACTCTCTCTCCTCAGTCTCGTTGTCAGGATGATGATCCATGTGAAGAAAATAAAGAAGATATTTGCATATTTTTGCAAAGAAGCGATTTTGGCTGTTTGAAGAAACCGATTCCAGATCATTTGAAGATGACAATATTACAACATGGCCCTGAAAGATATCAGAATAAAAGTGGTCCATTTGCTGAGAAGGATGGGAGATCATTTTCCAAACAGTGGTTTGATAAAGTTTCCACAAACGGAGAAATTGTGGAGAGAAAATGGTTGTTATACTCTCCATATCGGAAAGCATGCTACTGTTTTGTTTGCTTTTTGTTTTCAAAGGAGCATTTGTTGTCTGTGTCAAACTTTGGAAAGGAAGACGGTTTCTCCACTTGGAGAAAATTAAATCCAACAATACCTGACCATGAGAAAAGCCCTTCTCATAGAGCTCACATGAGGGAATACCTGAGCCTTGTAGTTCGACTCCATCATTCAACTACGATAGATGCTGAACTTCAACAGCAAATGTCTGCTGAAAAGAAAAGATGGAAAGCTATAACTGAACGGATTGTCGAGGTTATATCCTTTCTGGCAAAACAGAATCTGGCCTATCGTGGACATCGAGGAGAAGGAATATCTGGGTTATCAGAGCCAGGGGAGACAGTCAGTGAAAATACAGGAAACTTTCTAGCAACAATCAGACTTTTGGCCAAATATGATGACATCTTAGCAAAACACTTGCAGAGAGGGAAAGAGAAACCAAAAGTGTCACCTACTTGTCCAACAGAATTCAAAACGAAATAATCAATCTTCTTGGTGAAACTGTCAAGAAAAATATAATTTCCGAAATTAAGGACGCAAAATATTTTAGCATAATGCTGGATTCAACTCCAGATATTGCCCATGAAGATCAGGTTTCTGAAATTCTGCGTTACGTTCATATTGATGAAAACAGAAAAGTAGAAATAAAGGAGACATTTCTGGGATTTTTTCAAGTCAACAAGAAAGATGCAGTCAGCCTGGTAAATAAAATTCAGGAAAAATTGGAAGAAGACAAAATTTCCATGAATGACTGTCGTGGCCAAGCATATGATAACGCAGCAGTTATGGCTGGAGTGAGAGGAGGTGTTCAACAAAAAATTCTTGAAGTTAACCCAAAAGCTGTGTTTGTGAACTGCGAGAACCACAGCCTCAATTTGTCCTGTGTCCAGGCAAGTGAGGTGCAACCTGTTGTGACATTTTTTGGCATTCTAGAAAAACTCTACTTTTTTTTCTTCATCTACTTCTCGTTGGGAAGTGTTAAAATCATTTGTCACTCGGACTGTGAAAAGACAGTGTGACACAAGATGGAGTTCCAGCCATGATGCTGTGCAAGTAATCCACGAAGAGTGTGACAACGTTATTGCAAGCCTTCAACACCTGCTGGAAGGAGAATTTTCAAGGGAAACTAAATCTGATGCAGGATCGCTACTGAACTCTATTCAACAGTTCCCGTTTATAGCTTTATTAAATTTTTGGTACTCAGTTTTATCATCAATGGATAAAGTCTCAAAACGTTTGCAGGATCCGAAAATGGGGTTCCATGAAGCTTCTTGTGATCTGAGAGGACTTATTCATATCTTGAATTTGAAGAATGACGAAATTATCCACAATGCAATAGATTTAGCCAATGAATATTGTCAAAATTGGGGAATACCAATTGCACGAACAAGGAGAAGAAGAATAATGCCTGGAGAATCAGCAAGAGATAGTGGACTGACGGCACAAGAAGAAATGAATAGAGTAATGGTAGAGATTGTGAACAGATTAAAAACTGAAATTGAAGACCGCAGTGTCCGTCTTCAAAGACTCAGTGGCCGATTTTCTTTTCTTCTGAACTTGAATTCAGGAGTGATTGAAGATGAACAAGAAAGAGAGAAATTAAAAAAGGAATGTTCAGACTTTGCAAATTATTATGACAATGATGTGGTTGCAATTCAGTTATATGACAAAATTATTGATTTTATGATGCTCCTTCGAGCTGGAGGGAATAGAGTTCCCCCTGATCCTAAAGATGCTCTGGAGTCTTTACTGCAGTATGGGAGGGATGTCTTTCCGACGCTGTGTGTTTCACACAGATTACTGCTTACAATCGCATTTTCAGTCGCAAGCTGTGAAAGGTCATTTTCAAAACTGAAATTAATAAAAACATATCTGAGGTCTTCTATGTCACAGGAGCGACTGACCAACCTGGCTTTAATAAGCATTGAAAATAATTTCTCACAGCTGATGTAAAAAGTGAAGTAGTTCAGGTGTTTTGTGACAGGAGGTATCATTTGGGGAAAATAACTTAATAAATTTGATTGATTTATATTAAAATAGAATAAAGCGTTTATTTCATGTTTCATCTGTGTTTATATATTCAAAATGTTTTCCTTTCTCATAATATTTCTCAGTATATTAGGCCTTATACTTGAGTCCTAGGGGCATACAATCAAGATTTGCCCCGGGCATCACCAGACCTCTGCACGCCACTGGCGGGTGGGTGGGACTCTCTGGACTCTGCGCTGTCTTTCTGCTGGTCAGTCGCTCCTGTGACATAGAAGACCTCAGATATGTTTTTATTAATTTCAGTTTTGAAAATGACCTTTCACAGCTTGCGACTGAAAATGCGATTGTAAGCAGTAATCTGTATGAAACACACAGCATCGGAAAGACATCCCTCCCATACTGCAGTAAAGACTCCAGAGCATCTTTAGGATCAGGGGGAACTCTATTCCCTCCAGTTCGAAGGAGCATCATAAAATCAATAATTTTGTCATATAACTGAATTGCAACCACATCATTGTCATAATAATTTGCAAAGTCTGAACATTCCTTTTTTAATTTCTCTCTTTCTTGTTCATCTTCAATCACTCCTGAATTCAAGTTCAGAAGAAAAGAAAATCGGCCACTGAGTCTTTGAAGACGGACACTGCGGTCTTCAATTTCAGTTTTTAATCTGTTCACAATCTCTACCATTACTCTATTCATTTCTTCTTGTGCTGTCAGTCCACTATCTCTTGCTGATTCTCCAGGCATTATTCTTCTTCTCCTTGTTTGTGCAATTGGTATTCCCCAATTTTGACAATATTCATTGGCTAAATCTATTGCATTGTGGATAATTTCGTCATTCTTCAAATTCAAGATATGAATAAGTCCTCTCAGATCACAAGAAGCTTCATGGAACCCCATTTTCGGATCCTGCAAACGTTTTGAGACTTTATCCACTGATGATAAAACTGAGTACCAAAAATTTAATAAAGCTATAAACGGGAACTGTTGAATAGAGTTCAGTAGCGATCCTGCATCAGATTTAGTTTCCCTTGAAAATTCTCCTTTCAGCAGGTGTTGAAGGCTTGCAATAACGTTGTTACACTCTTCGTGGATTACTTGCACAGCATCATGGCTGGAACTCCATCTTGTGTCACACTGTCTTTTCACAGTCCGAGTGACAAATGATTTTAACACTTCCCAACGAGAAGTAGATGAAGAAAAAAAAGTAGAGTTTTTCTAGAATGCCAAAAAATGTCACAACAGGTTGCACCTCACTTGCATGGACACAGGACAAATTGAGGCTGTGGTTCTCGCAGTTCACAAACACAGCTTTTGGGTTAACTTCAAGAATTTTTTGTTGAACACCTCCTCTCACTCCAGCCATAACTGCTGCGTTATCATATGCTTGGCCATGACAGTCATTCATGGAAATTTTGTCTTCTTCCAATTTTTCCTGAATTTTATTTACCAGGCTGACTGCATCTTTCTTGTTGACTTGAAAAAATCCCAGAAATGTCTCCTTTATTTCTACTTTTCTGTTTTCATCAATATGAACGTAACGCAGAATTTCAGAAACCTGATCTTCATGGGCAATATCTGGAGTTGAATCCAGCATTATGCTAAAATATTTTGCGTCCTTAATTTCGGAAATTATATTTTTCTTGACAGTTTCACCAAGAAGATTGATTATTTTGTTTTGAATTCTGTTGGACAAGTAGGTGACACTTTTTGGTTTCTCTTTCCCTCTCTGCAAGTGTTTTGCTAAGATGTCATCATATTTGGCCAAAAGTCTGATTGTTGCTAGAAAGTTTCCTGTATTTTCACTGACTGTCTCCCCTGGCTCTGATAACCCAGATATTCCTTCTCCTCGATGTCCACGATAGGCCAGATTCTGTTTTGCCAGAAAGGATATAACCTCGACAATCCGTTCAGTTATAGCTTTCCATCTTTTCTTTTCAGCAGACATTTGCTGTTGAAGTTCAGCATCTATCGTAGTTGAATGATGGAGTCGAACTACAAGGTTCAGGTATTCCCTCATGTGAGCTCTATGAGAAGGGCTTTTCTCATGGTCAGGTATTGTTGGATTTAATTTTCTCCAAGTCTTCCTTCTTCCTTTCCAAAGTTTGACACAGACAACAAATGCTCCTTTGAAAACAAAAAGCAAACAAAACAGTAGCATGCTTTCCGATATGGAGAGTATAACAATCATTTTCTCTCCACAATTTCTCCGTTTGTGGAAACTTTATCAAACCACTGTTTGGAAAATGATCTCCCATCCTTCTCAGCAAATGGACCACTTTTATTCTGATATCTTTCAGGGCCATGTTGTAATATTGTCATCTTCAAATGATCTGGAATCGGTTTCTTCAAACAGCCAAAATCGCTTCTTTGCAAAAATATGCAAATATCTTCTTTATTTTCTTCACATGGATCATCATCCTGACAACGAGACTGAGGAGAGAGAGTATTATGTTCTGACCGAGCTGAATCCGTATCAGAAAAATCCTTCTCTGCACCCACATCATCTTTTACTTCTCCAGGTTCTCCTACTTCTTCTTTACTTCTTTTTATCCATGCATCTAATGCCCCTCTTTGATGGGACTCTTCTTCGACTCTGGCCCTCTTTTTTTTCCTGTTCTGTGCTCCACTCGGTTGTACACAAAATACTCGTAACATTTCATTTTCTATCTCAAAAACCGTAAGACGCAAGAGAAAATGGGAAGAAAATGGTAAACAATCGGTCAGTTGCAGACGGATAAACCATATTTCATTTCTTTGTTCCTTCGTATCAAATTATTTCACACTGATTCTCCACTGATAATTTTGTGCAATTTATATCATAGACTTGCAAATTAGTGGTATCTGTATTCGAATATTAGCATGTTAAGGAATAAATGTCTCCTATTCCGAGATTAAATGCCATAGCAGTCCTCTGATCATCCAGGCTTCACTCTTACTACATCCCACGTAAATATTTCATTAAATATCGCCAAAAAACCTACAAAAACCGTAGTTGCACCTGTTCTAGAGCTATTCACTGACCTGAGTAGGTAAAAGAACTAATCTAGATGCACAAAAAGCTGAAGAAAAGACGAGTTATGACTCGAGGAAACGCAGGAACGAACAGCCACTTCTGCTTGTTGCTTTTGATGGTTGCACCACGTACATCATGCGCATGCGTGTGGGGGGGATGGGGAGAAGGACCATTTTCTCTAGACAGAAAGGGTACACCATGTTAAAGGAATAGAGGGCTAACAACTGCCTCTGCAGTGTGGTGAGCCTCCAAAAATTGATTTATCACCGCTGAAATTTTAAAATTACTATCTTATTTCCTTCTCTGGGGCAGCACGGTGGCCTAGTGGTTAGCACAACCGCCTCACGGAACTGAGGTCCCAGGTTCGATCCCGGCTCTGGGTCAATGTCCGTGTGGAGTTTGCACATTCTCCCCGTGTCTGCGTTGGTTTCGCCCCCACAACCCAAAAAATGTGCAGAGTAGGTGGATTGGCCACGCTAAATTGCCCCTTAATTGAAAAAAATAATTGGGTAATCTAAATAAAAAAAAAAAAATTTTTTTTTAAAAAAAAAATTTTTTTTTTTTTTTTTTCCTTCTCTGATTGGATGCCCCCATCCAATGGATGCCCGGGGCCAATGCACCGTCGGCCCCCCCCCTCTGCACGCCACTGCCACCCGCCTTATCAAACACCACCAGCCAAACCTGTGGCAGAATCTGTGTGTCCAGGATTGGGCGATTCAGTCATCGCAGAACCCACCTCCCTGGAGTGGAAGCGAGTCATCCTCGACACTGAGGGACATCCCATGAGAGAGAGAGAGAGTGAGGCATCTGTGATGGTGGGGCCCTCAGGGAGAGACGAAGATGAATCATCCAATCAACATTTCAGGCAGAAGACACTCCAGTCTTGTTTTCCTTTATTCTTTCACGGGATGTGAAAAATGAAATGAAAATGAAATGAAATGAAAATGAAATGAAAATCGCTTATTGTCATGAGTAGGCTTCAATTAAGTTACTGTGAAAAGCTCCTAGTCGCCACATTCCGGCGCCTGTCCGGGGAGGCTGGTACGGGAATCGAACCGTGCTGCTGGCCTGCTTGGTCTACTTTAAAAGCCAGCGATTTAGCCTGGTGAGCTAAACCAGATGTGGGTGTTGCTGGGAAGGCGAGCGTCTGCGGCCCATCCCTAATTGCCCTTGAACTGAACGGTTTGCTCAGCCTTTACAGAGTCAACCATGTTGCAGATCTGGAGCCACATGGAGGTCAGACCAGGTAAGGAGGGACGATTCCCAAAGGCTATTCGTGTGAACCGGATGTTTTTTTAAAAAAAAACAACAATCAATGATAGTCACTACCACTCACATAGTTAATTGCAATTCTGTTAGTTACCATGGTGCGATTTGAACCCATGTCACCAGAGCATTGGCTTGGACCTTGGGAAGATTAATCCAGTGACACTACTAATACACTACCGTCTCCTCATAAAGCTGGCCGATTTGAGGATAACGGTGTCCTCGGAACTTAACCGTCCACCACAATTCCCAACTGGATTTACCAGGGGTGCCGAGTTTGACTTGGGGTCGATGGGCTCTATTTATCACACATTGCACCCACTGTTTAGCGTGCATGGTTACCTGCTCTGTAGCCTCACCCAGATGGCAGCTGGCAAAAGGACCTAAGGCCAGTGCTTATGATGGAATGTACTGCCCAAGAGGGTGGTGGAGGCAGATTCAATCGTGGTTTTCAAAAAGGAATGGGAAAAGCACCTGAAGGAAATATTAAAAGATTTCAGGGCTATGGGAGGAGGGCGGTGGAGTGGTACCAGCTAATTTGTCCTTGCTGAGAGTTGGCATGGACTGCGTGGAGTGAATGGCCGCCTCCTGTGTTGTGATCATCCTGTGAGCCAAATGGTTTCATAGTGACGGAGCAGCGATGGGACATGTGGTCACAGATCGTGGTGGTCCAGATGTGGGTAGTCGAACTGGTTCTGAATCTATCCCTCTTAGTAGGTAGTACTGCTGCACACACAGCAGAAAGTGTCCTCTTTGTAAAGATGGGGGTTGGTCTGCATAAGGGCAATATGGTGGCCATTCCTATTGATACTGTCACAGACAGGTGCATCTGCTGGCACCAGCTCTTCATTTCGAGGCTTTCTAAAGGTTAAATTCAAACTCGGAAGCTGCCAATGGCAACAATTGAATTCATTCTCTGGATTATAAACTACGAGCCCAATGATGTAACCACGACATTGTTGTACCCCATGCCCTCTCAATGCTAAAAGAGAGGACATATTTTGTCTGCCCATTGTTCCACTTAGTCTATACTTGTCTCAGCCGGCTGCAGTTGTAGTATGAGAAAGAACAATGAATCTGCAGCTCTGACTCAGCCGAAGGCAAAGCTGCTTTCCAGCTCGTGTGTGTGAAAGGAAAACAGATTGTGCATTTTGTGATGACAGACACAATTTCACTCAGATCTGAATCAGTCTCGAGATATCTACATGGACAATAGGTTAGAGATAGGTAGATATACATCTATCACTTCTTCATCAAACCCCATATGTCACACATTGAAGTGCCATGCACCATTTCCTGCTGGCATTTCTGGCCTCGATACCCTGGCCTCTCTGCTCAGGCAGGTGTCGAGGTTTAATAAGCTCCCAATCTGCAGAAGCTTCCTGCAATAATTAGCCAGTAATGGACCCCCAGCATGTGCCTGATTAGGATCAGCTTTTCATGCAGGGAGCACCTGGGCCGTGGA
This sequence comes from Scyliorhinus canicula, assembly GCF_902713615.1. Taxonomy (NCBI): domain Eukaryota; kingdom Metazoa; phylum Chordata; class Chondrichthyes; order Carcharhiniformes; family Scyliorhinidae; genus Scyliorhinus; species Scyliorhinus canicula. The sequence goes on from NC_052146.1 coordinate 300,997,878, forward strand.
TTGAAGACCAGGTTAGACAAAAGCTCTCTCTTCCTATCTGACTTCACAGTCATTCTCCAGCCACAGCACTATTTTACACAGAACTCCATGCAAGATACAATATAGGACCAGGCCATTCGGCCCAACCAGTCTGCCCTGCTGTTTATCTTCGACACGACTCTGCTCCCATTCAACCTGCCTCATTTCAGCTTTTCAGCATTTTACCACATAAACTGTGAATATGTGTGGGTTCCAGCCATTTGGACCTGGGGTTTTATCCTCTTTTAACTTTGCTGGTTTGTTAACTATTTTCTCCCTATTTATTGCAACTATAAGAAATCTTACCTCACGAGGTTAACGTTCAACAGGTTTATTTGGAATCACTAGCTTTCGGAGCGCACCTCCTTCATCGAAAGCTAGTGATTCCAAATTAACCTGTTGGACTTTAACCTGGTGTGTAAGGCTTCTTACTGTGCCCACCCCATCCAATGCTGGCATCTCCACAACATATTACAACTGTGATGAATGTGAGAAATTGTCATATTTATATTTTATATTTTTTGCAATAATGTTATTAACACCTGGGTTAAGATGCATACACACAGTATGACAACTAGAGCCATGATTCAGGTGTTGTAAAAGTGAGGTAACCATTGATTTGCAGGTGAAGTGTTCAGTAATAGATTTTGAGAACCATCTACTTATCTACAATTAGCTTGCTAATGGGATATTGTTTAAGCTTGAAGGATTCCTGGGGTGTAGAGAGTTTATGAGGGGCATTGTGCTGGTCCTGGCAAACACGTCAAAGGACATCTTGTAAGAAGTGACAAAAGAATACCTTATGCTTTGGGTACAGATGATGTGTTAATGGGAGGAGTCAGGTCGGCCTGAAGAGTCAGTAGATCCTAGAACTTTAATCTCAAGAGAGGTGTTTCAGTTTGGTCCTGAAAGATTCTCTATCCAAAGCAAGTTAAACACAAGTTATTAACTTTATTCATGAGTGCTATCTAATTAGTAAGAAGTCTTACAGGTTAAAGTCCAGCAGGTTTGTTTTGAATAGCTAGTTTTTGGAGCACTGCTCCTTCCTCAGGGTTCAAGAAAAGATTTAAAATATCTGTACTACAGAGACTAGCCAAGAGTTGTGAGTTTTGATCGACCCTTGAGGACACACTGCGAGACAAACTTGTGTGCGGGTTGAGAAATTAGACAATCCAGAGATGATTGCTGACAGAAAGCTCTTCAACACTCAAACCTATTGTTGAAATATCACTGTCTATGCAATTGGCAGCAAAAGAAAATGACCAAATCTGACCTGGCAGCAAAATAAACAAGATGAATACTGAGAAAAGAAGATCCCTCAACCCACAAGCATGCTCAGATGGGACTTTCTCCACAGGAATGTTGGAGTTGAGATAGCAAATGTCATAATTGTGGCAAGAATAATCACATAACAGAGGTATGCTTGGCCAGACAGAATTCTCAAACCTCTAAAATGGGTAAATACCGGAACGCCCCCAGATCCACGACAACACAAAACTGTGCTACCGTGGGCAGCATGGTAGCACAGTGGTTACCAGTGTTGCTTCACAGTGCCAGGGTCACAGGTTTGATTCCCAGCTTGGATCACAGTCTGTGTGGAGTCTGCACGTTCTCCCCGTGTCTGCGTGGGTTTCCTCCCACAAGTCCAGAAAGACGTGCTGTTAGGTAATTTGAACATTCTGAATTCTCCCTTGGTGTACCCGAACAGGCGCCGGAACATGGCGACTGGGGGCTTTTCACAGTAACTTCATTGCAGTTTTAATGTAAGCTACTTGTGACAATAAAGATTATTATTAAGAGTCTCCGGAATGACCGAAGAGAATGAAAATTCGCAGGAAGACATGATGTCAATGGAGATCAAAGAACTATAACTTGGTTCATTATCGTTGCAAGGTGATACACATAGATTTTGGGTTTATCTGAAACTGAAGGGGAATAAAATACAAGGGGAACAAGTAAATACAAGAGCCATTGTATCTCTTATCTCTGAAAAGATATATCAACAAAAGCTCAAGAACGTACCATTGACGCCATCTGGTATAACTTGGGAGCTTATAATGAAAGGTTATATCAGGGTGCAAGTTGAAATAAATCGTCAATTGAAAAATTGCCATTATATGTGGAAAAAGGAAATTTTCCTGCACTTTTCAGAAGAGCATGGTTGAAAAAAATCAAGCAAAATTGGCAAGCTGCAAACCAGCTGATTGATGGAAAGAACACATTACAGAAACTCTTAAAAAAAGTACAAGAAGTGATTTGAAAACACTTTAGGGGAAATAAGCAGAGTCGAGGCACAGCTCAAAATAAAACCTGGTAGCAGCTGAAATACTCAAACCATAGAATCACAGAATAAATCAGAAGAGGCCATTCGGCCCATCGAGTCTGCACCGACGCTTGTAGACACCTGACCTGCCCACCTAATCACATTTGCCAGCACTTGGTCCATACCGTTGAATGTTATGACATGTCAGGTACTCATCCAGGTACTTTTTAAACGTGTCGCGTCTTTTCGTCCGACGTCACTTCGTCCAACGACACTTCGTCCACGTCTTTTGGTCCAACGTCTTTTTGTCCGCTCGTCTTTTGGTCCAACGTCACTTCGTCCAATTATCCAATTACAAATTAACTCCGTATAAAACCATTTAATTGATAAAATGCAAGTACAATACAGCAAGTGAATTTAGTTGCTAAAATGCAAGTAATTGATAAAATGCAAGTAAAATGCAAGTTGAAAAATGCAGTTTAAAAATCTAAAAATGCAGTTAAAAAATCTAAAAGTTTACTAATTACTTCAAATTCCCGAAATTACATAAAATTGATGTAAATTGTAAGCAACATTCCTCAAGAAATCAATTTTTGTTGTAGAATCATATTCAACGACCAATCTTTTGAGGCGTTCAGTTATTTTCTTATATCGCGTACATGAAGTCGACTGATCTCCCCGAAGAATTTGAGCCTTTTTGCCTATTATGAACCCTTCCTCTTCCTTCAGAGTTTTGATTAACCTCCAGATATTCAAATGAGCTTCACCCGCCGAACGCTTTATGGCAGAATGAAACCCCTCAGCAGCATTATTTGTTCTCGGTAGATCTTGTAGAACACGCTGATTAACATTCCATACAGCTGTCGGGAATGTAGGTGTTTCACTCCTTCGTCTGGCACCACGTCCTCTCACAATGCCTATGTAAGTCAAGTTGAAGTAAACGATGAATTCAGCAGGTATTTCTTCATCGTCTATCAAATCTTCAGATGCCTCTTCGACATCTTCAACGGGGCGGAAAGCTAATGCTGAAAAACATCGAATTTTAAGACAGAATTCAGAGTCTGTATTGTATTTTTCTTTGAGGCCTAAATCGGTAATTTTTCGAAACACAGATTGGCTCAAATGAAACAAACATGCCACGACAGATGAATTAAGGAATGATGAATTAATTGCCTTGTGAACTGCAACTTCGAAATCTGCCATGATATCAATCGGATCTGCATTAGGTTGCATAATTTTCAAATGGTCAAAGAATAATTCATATGTCTGCTTTCTTTTATTCGGCAGTAATGCAAAGACCCGTGGAAAACTGCTTCCTTTAACTTGTACATGAATGCAGAACAGTTGAAACCACTGTTGTGGCACAATCTTGAATGTCCCATCGCATGCCCAATGACGATATGATGCTAAATTCTGAAGAGCACTTTCTGATGCGAATACTAGTAAGCGCTGTTGATCCTCGGCGCCCGAATCGTATCTCAGAAACTGTTCGCCATTGTCAAGTCTACAATAGTTGTCAGGTATTTCAAAACCGTGTCTAGCCGCTGGATTAGCGGGAAATCCAGAATTTTTTTGTCGGCACCTTTGAATAGTTCTTGAGACGACGGGCAACCTAGGGAGTTGAGAGCAGGTATTTTCTGATAGCTGCATAAACTTGGCCGCTAGTATGCAACGCGAACTTGCTACTATTTTTTCCACTGCTTCATGCTTTATTTCTGCAACTGCTTTTCTAGCATTTAACGAATCAACATCAGCTGGATGAAGGTGCTCATTAGAGAAATAAATAATTTTCGGCTCATTGTTTACCATTACCGTGTGAATCCGCACTGAACATAGCCTTCTTTTCTCACATCTCCAGTATTCTTTTCCTAGGTTTGGACTGCTCGAATAAAATTCGTAGATATAGTTATTTCCATCAGCTACTTTCCTTTTACTCTTCGTTGACACAATGAACTTTGCCATTTCGGGATGGGCGAATTAAGAAAGAGAACGATAATATCTATCCTTTAACGAGGCTCGTTAAAGGAAAGAGAACGATAATAACTATCCTTTAACGAGGTAATAAAAATCCTTTATTGCATAAAAAGTTAATGTGGGGAGTGGAGTGGAGTGCTACAAGTTACAAAAAGTCAAGTTACAAAAAGTCTTAGACAAAAAAAATTATTAGTAAACTTTTAGATTTTTTAACTGCATTTTTAGATTTTTAAACTGCATTTTTCAACTTGCATTTTACTTGCATTTTATCAATTACTTGCATTTTAGCAACTAAATTCACTTGCTGTATTGTACTTGCATTTTATCAATTGAATGGTTTATACGGAGTTAATTTGTAATTGGATAATTGGACGAAGTGACGTTGGACCAAAAGACGGGCGGACAAAAAGACGTTGGACCAAAAGACGTGGACGAAGTGTCGTTGGACGAAATGACGTCGGACGAAAAGACATAGCACCCTTTTTAAAGGATGTGAGGTAACCTGCCTCGACCACCCTCCCAGGCAGTGTGTTCCAGACTGTCACCACCCTCTAGATAAACAGGTTTTTCCTCAAATTCCCCCTGAAACCTCCTGCCCCTCACCTTGAACTTCTGTCCCCTCATAACCGACTCCTCAACTAGGGGGGAACAGCTGCTCCCTATCCCCCCTGTCCATGCCCCTCATAATCTTGTCCACCTCGATCAGGCCGCCCCTCAGCCTTCTTTGCTACAGCGAAATCAACCCAAGCCTATCCAACCTCTCTTCATAACTTAAATGTTCCATCCCTGGCAACATCCTGATAAACCTTCTCTGCAACCCGTCCAGTGTAATCAAATGCTTCCTATAATGTGGCGATCAGAACTGCACACAATACTCCAGCTGTGGCCTCAGCAAAGGTCCACACAACTCCAACTTGACCTCCCTGATTTTGTAATCTATGCCTTGATGGATAAAGGCAAGTGTCCCATCTGCTCTTTTCACCACCCTATTAACTTGACCTTCTGCCTTCAGAGACCTATGGCCAAACACGCCATGGTCCCTTTGTTCCTCAGAACTTCCCAGTGTCAGGCCATTCATTAAACACTTCCTCATCAAATTACTCCTTCCAACGTTTATCACCTCACACTTTTTTCAGGGTTAAATTCCATCTGCCACTTTTCTGTCCACTTGACTATCCCGTCTATATCTTCCTGTAACCCAAGACACTCAACTTTACTGTTGACCACCCGGCCAATCGTTGTGTCTTCCGCAAACTTATTGATTCTACCCACCACATAGCCATCTATGTCATTTATATAAATGACAAACAATAGGGGGTCCAGCACGGATCCCTGTGGTGTGCCAGTGGTCACTGGCTTCCAGTTACTAAAGCAGCCGTCTGTCATCATCCTCTGTCTCCTACAGCTAAGCCAATTATGAACCCACCTAATCAAGTTACCCTGTATTCCATGTGAATTAGCCTTCTGTATATGTCTCCCATGTGGGACATTGTCAAAGGCTTTGCTGAAATCTATGTAAACTACATCAACTGCACTACCCTCATCTACACACCTGGTCACATGCTCAAAAAATTCAATCACATTTGCTAGACGTGACCTCCCTCTGACAAAGCCATGCGGACTATTCCTGATCAACTTTTGCCTCTCCAAGTGAAGATAGATTCTCTCCTTCAGAATTTTCTCTGATAATTTCTCCAACACTGATGTGAGACTCACTCGTCTGTAGTTCCCTCACTTATCTCTACAATCTTTCTTAAATAGTGGGACCACATTTACGGTTCTCCAGTCCTCTGGCACTTCCCCAATATCCAGAGAAATAAAAATTTGGGTCAGATCTTCTGCAATCTCATCCATTGCCTCCCACGGCATCCTGGGACATAATTCATCCGGACCTGGAGACTTGTCCACTTTTAAGCCCGCCATGTTGTCGCTCCTTGTGACAATTTGCTCAAGACAGTCTCTCTCCCTAATTTTCATATCTGCCTCCTCATTTTCTTGGATGAAGACACATGTGAAGGCAAGAATTTCTTATATGGTGCAAACCGATGATGAGAAAGTTTGGAGGAGACACACCGATCGAATCTTTGCTTCAAGAAGAGAATTTGCAGTGTCGGTATCTGAAAGGCCAACATCTGGCACTCAAGGTTTGGAAATCCCTGAACCCGTGATGATGACTGAGTCAAATTCAGAATCTTCAACGTTTGAACCAACAGCATCTGTAGAAGCTGAGGAAGAACCAACTTTATTAGATGATGTGCCTCAGCCAAAACCACCGAGAGTGTGAAAATAAAGACTCCTGAACACAGATTCTGCCGAAGCAGAACCAATGTCCACATAAAAGACTCTCATACTGATGTACATACACAATTGTATAATAATAAAAAAAAAATTTAGAGTGCCCAATTTATTTTTTCCAATTAAGGGGCAATTTAGCGTGTTCAATCCACCTACTTTGCACATCTTTGGGTTGTGGGGGCGAAACCCACGCACACACGGGGAGAATGTGAAAACTCCACACAGACAGTGACCCAGAGCTGGGATTGAACCTGGGACCTCAGTGCTGTGAGACTGCAGTGCTACCACTGCGCCACCGTGCTGCCCTACAATTGTATAATAATAACACTTGGATAAATAATCATTGTTCACCATGACTAAACGTTTACGTTAATATTTGTTAACATTTGCTGTTGTAGTACAGGAGTAAAGGGGGAGGGATGTTATGTATTGTAACCAATGTTTCTCTGTATAGTGTGCACATGATTACATGGGGATATCACTGGGGATTTTGAGAGATTTTCCGTCTTTCCATCGAGACTTTGAGCAAGCAACACCTCTGTAAATTAAGTCTGACTATTTGGTTAAGTAATCCTTGGTACGGCAACCTTTCATCAACTGTCGATAAAAAGAACAGAACGCCTCAGAAAACAGAACACCCTCTATTGAGAATTTTTTATTGTTGCTGAGGTGAACTATTTATTCAGCATCCAGAATTACTCTGCTACTTCTTTGGAAGTAGCTGTGCTATTCCTACATTAATGTTCTTGTTATTTTTAGTATCACTTATTGAGATATAGGACTGTTATATTATTTGTGAGCAATGCCATGGTGGGTCAGCTAGATTTAAATAAAAGAAGATTGTTCAGGTTGGAACAAAATTAAAGTGGGCCCTTGGTCCGCTATTTGAAAAATGAAATGAAAATGGCTTATTGTCACGAGTAGGCTTCAATGAAGTTACTGTGAAAAGCCCCTAGTCGCCACATTCCGGCGCCTGTCCGGGGAGGCTGGTACGGGAATCGAACCGTGCTGCTGGCCTGCTTGGTCTGGTTTAAAAGCCAGCGATTAGCCCAGTGAGCTAAACCAGCCCCTTTAAAAAAAATAAAACAATAATAATCTTTATTAGTGTCACAAGGGCAGCACGGTAGCACAGTGGTTAGCACAATTGCTTCACAGCTCCAGGGTCCCAGGTTCGATTCCAGCTTGGGTCACTGTCTGTGTGGAGTCTGCACATTCTCCCCGTGTCTGCGTGGGTTTCCTCCGGGTGCTCCGGTTTCCTCCCACAGTCCAAAGATGTGCAGGTTAGGTGGATTGGCCATGCTAAATTGCCCTTAGTGTCCAAAATTACCCCTTAGTGTTGGGTGGGGTTACTGGGTTATGGGGATAAGGTAGAGGTGTTGACCTTGGGTAGGCTGCTCTTTCCAAGAGCCGGTGCAGACTCGATGGGCCGAATGGCCTCCTTCTGCACTGTAAATTCTATGATAGGTAGGCTTACATTAACACTGTTAATGAAGATAGTCGCCACATTCTGTCGCCTGTTCGGCTACACAGAGGGAGAATTCAGAATGTCCAATTCACCTAAAAAGCACGTCTTTCGGGACTTGTGGGAGGAAACCGGAGCACCCGGAGGAAACCCACGCAGACACGGGGAGAAGGTGCAGACTCCGCACCGACAGTGACCCAAGCCGGGAATCGAACCCGGGTCCCTGGCACTGTGAAGCAACAGTGCTAACCACTGTGCTGCCGTGCCGCCCATATTTAAGAAGATCGTGGCCTTAACTCCATTTTCTTACCTGCTCCACTCCCTTGTCGATCAAAAATCTGTCCAGCCCAACCTTGAGTATATTCAATGACCCATCCTCGACAGCTCTGGGGGAGAAAATCCCAAAGACTAACAATCCTCTGAGAGAGGAAATTTCTCATCATCTCCCTCTCAAATAAGAAATCCCTTATTTCTAGGCTGTTTCCCCCTGGTTCTAGTTGCCCCCGCAGAGGGGGAAACATCCTCTCAGCATCAACCCTGCCAAGTCCCCTCAGAATCTTATATGTTTCAATACGATCACATCTCGTTCCTCAAAACCCCAGTGAGTATCGGCCCTCAGACCAGCCTTTCCTCACAAGGCAACAGCTTCGTCCCAGAAATCAGCCAAGCATATCTTCTCTCAATTGTTATCTCCTTACATAGGGAGGCTAATTCGGTGCTGGGTGTGGTCTCGTCATTGCATGGTTCAAATAGTGTTTTGAATTTCTTGTTTTTTTGTAAGCGGTTGTCCACTCTCCATTCTTGGCCTGTTAACTGACATCATGTTGAGAGATGTTAATATTAAGGCATCACACCCTGGTGAGTGCCATGCAAGGGATGGTAAACTCAGAGAGCAACCCTTCATGAGCGACTGCCACCTCTCACCTCTCTAAGTAAGGTTGGCAATTTAATGCCAATTTAATGTAGAGCCTTGGGAACTACTGTGAGCCTGCCCAAGCTAATCTCTTACAGCCCATAGAACAAAGAACAAAGAAAAGTACAGCACAGGAACAGGCCCTTCTGCCCTCCAAGCCTGTGCCGACCATGCTGCCTGTCTAAACTAAAATCTTCTACACTTCCTGGGTCCGTATCCCTCTATTCCAATCCTATTCATGTATTTGTCAAGATGCCCCTTAAACGTCACTATCGTCCCTGCTTCCACCACCTCCTCCGGCTGCGAGTTCCAGGCACCCACTACCCTCTGTGTAAAAAACTTGCCTCGTACATCTCCTCTAAACCTTGCCCCTCACACCTTAAACCTATGCCCCCTAGTAATTGACCCCTCTATCCTGGGAAAATGCCTCTGACTATCCACCCTGTCAATGCCCCTCGTAATTTTGTAGACCTCTATCAGGTCGCCTCTCAACCTCCGTCGTTCCAGTGAGAACAAACCGAGTTTATTCAACCGCTCCTCATAGCTAATGCCCTCCATGCCAGGCAACATCCTGGTAAATCTCTTCTGCACCCTCTCTAAATCCTCCACATCCTTCTGGTAGTGTGGCGACCAGAATTGAACACTATACTCCAAATGTGGCCTAACTAACGTTCTATACAGCTGCAACATGACTTGCCAATTCTTATACTCAATGCCCCGGCCAATGTAGGCAAGCATGCCGTATGCTTTCTTGACTACCTTCTCCACCTGTGTTGCCCCTTTCAGTGACAAAAAGATAGCCAGAAAGATTTCATTCATTGACACTTCCAAATGTGACAAGCCAGAGTCCAGTCCAATACTCTTTTGGCCTCTAATGGACAATTGCTTTTGGGATGTGGATGATTCTGGACAAGGTTGACATTTATTACCCATCCCTATTTGCCTTGTGAAGGTGGGGATGGGTCTTCTTTTTGAACCATTGCACACTGTGCTCTGCTGATGCTCCGCTCATGATCCATCCCCAAATTCTGACCCAGCAGCAGTGTTGGTCAGGGTTCGGTTTGCTGGTAGCTGCTCTTGTCTCTGAGCTACAAAGTTCCTGATTCAAGTCGCACTGTTGGGCTTGAGGATAACAATTGAGGCTGACACTCTCGGAGTGCTGCACTGCTATCAGAGATACCTTTAGGATGAGATGTTATACTGAGGCTTTCTCAAGTAAAAGATCCCACGGCACTATCTTGAAGAACAGGGGAATTATCTCTCATAGCCTCGTCAATCTTTATCCCTCAACCAACAACACGAAACAGATGATTTAGCCATTACTGCATTGCTATTTGTGGGAGGTTGCTGTGCCCAGATTGGTTACGTTCCTTACATTAGATTATGGATTACATGTCAGAAGTACTTCATTGGCTACAAAACACTTTGATCGATTCTCCGGTATTGAACAACGCTATACAACTCCAAGTCTATCTTTTATTTGGCGCCAAAGAGAAAATGTAAGGTAGGGTTTGTGTGACTTTGAGAAGAGCATGAAGTTGATAGTGTTAGCCATGCGACAAAATGGTGGTGTAGTGGTCATGTCATGAGATCTGAGGCCCAAGATAATGCTCTGGGGACATTGGTTCAAATCCCACCCTGGCAATAGGTGGAATTTAATGGTGATGGTGACCCCGGCAACTTTCATTGCTTGTGTGGTGAAAACACATCTATTTCACTCATTTATTTTAAAGACGGAAATCTGCCTGGGATAAAAAAAGGAGTCCCGTTTTGGGCGCGTTTAGTGGGGTGTTTCCCAGCGCCTGCAGCGCCGAGAACGACCCGGCTATGAAACAGGGGGGGGGGGGGCTTCGACAAGGAAAGCCCTGCTGAAGCTGCACTTACATTCATTTCCTGCACTGGCAAGCTCAGCATAGCCCAGGTGGCACTGCCAGGGTGTTCGAATGGCACTGCCAGGTTGCCCAGGTGGCACTGCCTGGGTGCCCAGGAGGCACTGCCAGGTTGCCCAGGTGGCACTGCCAGGTTGCCCAGGTGGCACTGCCAGGTTGCCCAGGTGGCACTGCCAGGTTGCCCAGGTGGCACTGCCAGGTTGCCCGGGTGGCACTGCCTGGGTGCCCAGGTGACACTGCCAGGTTGCCTAGGTGGCACTGCCAGGTTGCCTAGGTGGCACTGCCAGGTTGCCCAGGTTGCACTGCCAGGTTGCCTAGGTGGCACTGCCAGGTTGCCCGGATGGCACTGCCTGGGTGTCCGGGTGGCACTGCCTGGGTGCCCAGGTTGCACTGCCAGGTTGCCCAGGTGGCACTGCCAGGTTGCCCGGGTGGCACTGCCTGGGTGCCCAGGTGGCACTGCCAGGTTGCCCAGGTGGCACTGCCAGGTTGCCCAGGTGGCACTGCCAGGTTGCCCAGGTTGCACTGCCAGGTTGCCCAGGTGGCACTGCCTGGGTGCCCAGGTTGCACTGCCAGGTTGCCCGGATGGCACTGCCTGGGTGCCCAGGTTGCACTGCCAGGTTGCCCGGATGGCACTGCCTGGGTGCCCAGGTTGCACTGCCAGGTTGCCCGGATGGCACTGCCAGGTTGCCTAGGTGGCACTGCCAGGTTGCCCGGATGGCACTGCCAGGTTGCCTAGGTGGCACTGCCAGGTTGCCCGGATGGCACTGCCTGGGTGCCCAGGTTGCACTGCCAGGTTGCCTAGGTGGCACTGCCAGGTTGCCTAGGTGGCACTGCCAGGTTGCCCGGATGGCACTGCCAGGTTGCCTAGGTGGCACTGCCAGGTTGCCTAGGTGGCACTGCCAGGTTGCCCGGATGGCACTGCCTGGGTGCCCAGGTGGCACTGCCAGGTTGCCCAGGTTGCATCAGGAGTGCCAGGGTGCCATTCTGCCTGGAACCTGACCACCCCGGGGGCTTCCAATCGACTGGGAGACTCCCCCTGGAGACCCACCCCCTCCCCCTGAGGTGGCGTTACACCTGGTCCATGTTTGGACCATCTCTTAATTTTAAATCTTCTCTGCACCCTCTCCAATGCCACTCGACCTTTTTTATAGTGGGCAGCAAGGTAGCACAGTGGTTAGCACAGTTGCTTCGCAGTTCCAGGGTCCCAGGTTCGATTCCCGGCTTGGGTCACTGTCTGTGCGGAGTCTGCACGTTCTCCCCGTGTCTGTGCCACCACGAAGTCTCTAAAGGCGTTGGCGTTCGATCCCAAACCTTGGGAGAACATATTTAGGTGAGCTTAACTGCTCAATGGGCGGGATCCAGATCGAGAGGCCTCTCGCGAGATTTCCCGGCCTCGTTGCGTCACTGAGTTGGGCGCGACGAGGCCATACGATCGCAGCCACTGTTTCTCTGCTGCCTTAGACAGTAAGTGCTCCCCCTAGTGTTGACGCAAGCCATTCAATCCCAGGTTCCCTAAAAACGTGGATCAGCAGCTGATGGGAGTCACAACTGTTTTTATAAACCCGCAGCATGAAAATAGCCAAGGTTCCTGCTTTTAATCGCTAGCCAGTCACCCAGCAACCGCATTAGCAACTTGCATTTCCGTGGGATACACAGTAGAAAAACAGGCCATTCGCCCCAACCCATCCATGTTGGCATTTGCGCTCCACTCGAAACTGTTCACCACACTCGGTGTAAAGAGGTTCCTTCTGAATCCGCTATTGGGTTTCCTGGAGACTCTCCTGGATTGACAGCCTCTGGTGATGCTCATCCCCACAAGAGGAAACATTCTCTCTATTTAAACTCGATCAAAACATCTCTTCATTTTAAATCTTCTCTACACCCTCTCCAATGCCGCGCGATCCTTTTTATAGTGGGCAGCAAGGTAGCACGGTGGTTAGCACAGTTGCTTCGCAGTTCCAGGGTCCCAGGTTCGATTCCCGGTTTGGGTCACTGTCTGTGTGGAGTCTGCACGTTCTCCCCGTGCCTGTGTGGGTTTCCTCCGGGTGCTCCGGTCTCCTCCCACAGTCCAAAGACTGCGGAGGTGGATTGGCCGTGATAAATTGCCCTTCGTGTCCAAAAAGGTTAAGTGGGTTTACCGGTTATGGGGATAGGGTGGAGGACTGGGCTTAAGTGGGGTGCTCTTTCCAAGGGCTGGTGCAGACTCGATGGGCTGAATGGCCTCCTTCTGCACTGTAAATTCTATGAGTGTGGCGACCAGAACGTTAGTGACCTCAATGCAATGAAACGTACCAAGCTTTCTCATCAGACAACAGGTTCACACCGAGCCAAAGAAGGTGACATGAGGAGGGGTTGTCAAAACGCTTGGTCACGTAGAAAGGCACCAGGGAGCTTCTTAAAGGAGGGAAGAGACGTGGGGAAGTTTGCGGATGGAATTCCAAACCTTAGGGAACTGCGTTGCAGCCACAGTTGAACACTTACTGTCGAGGGTTCGACATGAGCAATTATATTTTCAGCCATTAAGACAGCGGGCAGGAGAGGGGTTTGTGGAATTGTCACCCCCCTAACATCAGTCGGTGCCTTCAGGTGAGGAACTTGGAAATGATTTACTAACTGTCCGCAGGAAGCCGTGCAAATGATTCACACGTTGTCTCGGGAATGAAGAATGGATATGATTATGTATCTGCCATCGAAGTCATCTCAAGGACATATTTCATTAGTCTGGGTAAAAAGGATGTTCATCAAAATTATTTTGGAATATTTAATGGTAATTGTTTGATTTAATTAAAGCAGCTGTTTGGTAAGGTATTTGGTTAATCAGTGAGCAGATATTAATGATATCCTAATTGTGCTTTAATAAATCACACAGCGAGAGGGAAAAAAAAAATTGCTCAGAGCGTGCAACAATTAGCACAAGGAGAAACTAGCTTCCTGGACAAGTACAGATAGTTGAGGGCCCTGACTAATCTGGAGCCTAAAAATATTAGGCCGGTTTCCATGGTTTCTGAACCATTGCTCCGTGTTGGTGCTTTGCAGTCTACATAATTGCAGTGACAGCGACAACAAAACAGATCAAATGTTTCAAACTGCAAAAGGTAAGAGGTACAGTAGAATATTTGGAAAGGAAACAAAACACATTATTTTCTCCTTTTCCCACCTTATGATTCGAAGGTACTGAATCACGACGGGATAAAGTTTCCAAAGGTCTGATGGAGATCTGATGCACTACAAATACCTTTTTAAAAAAAAGAAAAGTGCTTCATTAGCTGTAAAGCACTTTCGAATGTCATGAAATCATGAACGACAGTGTGTAAATGCAAGACTTTCTTCTTTCTTTAATTTACCAACGCAGTATTTCATTGGGCGACCCTGCTGTGTCACAGTGGGTGAAAAGCGTGTTCATTTAATATTTCTCAATTTTTTCATTCATTTGTGAGCTCCGGGCAGCACAGTGGTTAGCACTGCTGTCTCACGGAGCCGAGGTCCCAGGTTCGATCCTGGCTCTGGGTGGGGTTTGCACACTCTCCCCGTGTTTGCGTGGGTTTCGCCCCCACAACCCAAAAGATGTACCGAGTAGGTGGATTGGCCACGCTAAATTGGCTATCAATTGGAAAAAAATGAGTTTGGTACTCTAAATTTATATTAAAAAATAGGTGAGCTGCCTGCTTGAACTGCTGCAGTCCTTGAGGTGTAGGTACACCCACTGTGCTGTCAGGGAAGGAGTTCCAGGATGTTGCTCCAGCGATAGTGAAGGGTGGTGAGTGACTTAGCAGGGAACGTCCAGGTGGCGGGGTTCCCAGGTACCTGCTGTTCTTGTGCTTCTAGATGGTAGTGAACGTGAGTTTGGAAGGTTCTGTCTAAGGAACCTTGTTGAGTTACTGCAGTAGATCTTGTAGATGGTGCACACGGCTGCCACTTTGTCGGTGGTGGAGGATTTGAATGTTTGTGGAAGGAGGGGCAATCAAGCGGGGCTGCTTTGTCCTGGATGGTGTTGAGCTTCGTGAGTGTTGCTGGAGCAGCACTCATCCAGGTAAATGGAGAGAATTTCATTACACTCCTGACTTGTGCCTTGTAGATGGTGGACAGGCTTTGGTGGGGTCAGGAGGTGAGATACTCGCCATAGGATTCCTAGCCTTTGACCTGCTCTGGTAACCCCAGTATTAAAGTGGCTAGTCTAGTTCAGTTTAAGATCAATGGTAACCCCCCCAGGATGTTGATGTGGGGGATCCAGCGATGGTAATGCCATTGAATGTCAAGGGGCGATGATTAGATCCTCTCTTGTAGGAGATGGTCATTGCCTGGCACTTGTGTGGTACAAATGTAACTGCGTTCCCCACTGCGGCCCCCTATCTAACCCGAGTAATGGTTGACAGCGTTGTGTTTCTCGGCGCGCCGAGCGCTGGGAACACATGTCTAAACACGCTCGCTATGGGACTTTATTCCTATTTAGTTAAATCGCAGTGATTTTTTCACTATCTCTGCCTGGACTGCCTTCTGACCTCCAGACAGGAGACTCTGTTATGGAGGGATATCTGGTGGGGGCTCTCTTATGGGGATTTCTGATGGGGTCTCTGTTGTAGGAGAGGGGGTTCTCTGGTGGGGAGCCTATCTTCTGGGGGGGGGGGGGGGGGGGGCTCTTTTACGGGACGTCGTTTATCGAGGGTTCACTTGTTGAACAATAGAAAAGTCACAGCACAGAAGGAGGCCATTCGGCCCATGTTGTTCATGCCAGCCCGAGGACACCCAGGTGCCCTTTCTAATCCCACCTTCCTGCACCCGGTCCACAGCACTTAAGATGCAGATGTACCTTTTAAAAGACTTTAGATTCTCTGCCTCCCCCACCAATGCAGGCAGCGAATTCCAGACACTCTCTGGGTAAAACAGTTCCTCCTCATGTCCCCTCTGCACCTTCTGCCACTTATTTTGAATCAGTGTCCCCTGGTTCTAGAATTCTCCACCAAGGGAAACAATTTTATCCTGCCCACGCTATCTCTTCCCTTCATAATTGTGTACAACACAATTAAGTCACCCCTCGGCCTTCTTTGTTCCAAGGAAAATAACCCCACTCTATCCAATCTCTCCTTGTAGCCCACCCCATCTCCCCCAGCCCCCGACCCCCGCATCAGACACCCCCATAAGAGAGCTCGCCATCAGAGAAGGTGGGTCTCTGGTGGCGAGCTCCCTTTTGGGGGTGTCTGATGTGGGGGATGGGGTGGGCATTAGTTGCATTCTGGAGAGGAGTGGGGCCCTCCGATGGACGTTTGAACACCCATCTTGAAGACCTCCCCCCTGTAATGTTCTCTGTATACCCGGATGGCGAAGTCTTTGTAGTTGAAGTGATCGGAGAACATACGGCTTTGTAAATGAACAAAACTGTTTATTAATTAACTAAAACACTAAAGGGTTTCCATGATGTTTACTAAGATTACAGATGGATACGACAGCTAAATACAAACAACTGTGATTAACTATTATTAATTATTGTTGATTATTATTAATGGCTGCTCGATCTGTGAGTGCTCTCTGTGCCTCCGTCCAGCTTGTGTGTCTCTCTATGCTTTCCAGGAGAATACATCGCCCACATGTGGGTGTTTAGGGGCTGGTTTAGCTCACCAGGCTAAATCGCTGGCTTTTAAAGCAGACCAAGCAGGCCAGCAGCACGGTTCGATTCCCGTACCAGCCTCCCCGGACAGGCGCCGGAATGTGGCGACTAGGGGCTTTTCACAGTAACTTCATTGAAGCCTACTCGTGACAATAAGCGATTTTCATTTCATTTTCATTTCATTTCATTTCATTTTCTTCCAGTGACCTTCTCCTGTAGCTACGCCACCTGTGGTCGGATGCTAGAATACTCATCTATACGACAGGCACCAATGTTGACATATGGTTTGGTTATTATATTACATATATAGATGATAGTTCACATATCATCACACCCCCTTGGCCCACCGCGAGGTCCACTGTGCCAGGGCCAGGCTGGGAAATATCTGCACCAATTGTCACCCACGTGAATCCCAGTCCCACGCGGGCTTGGTGAATCCAGTGTCCAGTCTGTTAATAGGATGCCAATTGGTCAATTTGACCTATTTTCATCATCCTGCTGTCGCCAGCGGTGGACTGGAGCAATTGGAAACAGATTTACAACCTGGCACCGTTCCCGTTTTTTCCCCGATGCTGGATTCCCTGCCTCATTGAGGACTCCACTGCCAGCGCCGGATGACGGAGAATCCATCCCAAGGTGTTAAACGGGGGTGCGTTCCCAAGTTCTCAACGAAGCTCAAGGAACAACACATTTGGGCAGCAGGGTAGCATGGTGGTTAGCATAAATGCTTCACAGCTCCAGGGTCCCAGGTTCGATTCCCGGCTGGGTCACTGTCTGTGTGGAGTCTGCACGTCCTCCCCCTGTGTGCGTGGGTTTCCTCCGGGTGCTCCGGTTTCCTCCCACAGTCCAAAGATGTGCGGGTTAGGTGGATTGGCCATGCTAAATTGCCCGTAGTGTCCTAATAAAAGTAAGGTTAAGGGGGGGGGGGGTTGTTGGGTTACGGGTATAGGGTGGATACGTGGGTTTGAGTAGGGTGATCATGGCTCGGCACAACATTGAGGGCCGAAGGGCCTGTTCTGTGCTGTGCTGTACTGTTCTATGTTCTATGATCTTTCGACTGGGCACTCTACAGTCTACTGAGTTTGACAATTTTAGGTCACAACCTCTGCCTCCACTGTGCTTTCATTTTTGTCTGCTGGATTGTTTGTTTCTCTCTCTCTTGCTCGTCTCCTACATCTGTTTCTTCACTTTCGGATGGCGGCCATTCAGGATCCCGCCATGCACACCTCCTCTAGACTCATCTTCTTTTTCTCCCATCACCACTCTCTTTGGTCCGGCGCAGAGGGCTGAATGGCCAGCTCCTATTGCTGATGTTATTTTCTTCCTGAGCACCCACTGAGCCACAAGACAGCCATTATTTGCAAGAGAGGGTGTGAGTGAGCGTGTATCTGAGAGGGTCTGAGAGTGTTCGAAATAAGTGTGTGCTTGAAAGAGCGTTGAAGTGCGGGCGAGTGAATGTGTGCATGAGAGCGAGTATTAGAGTGCGTAATTGAAGAGGGACAGTATGGTGTTTGTGTGGTTGAATAAATACGAGTATCTGAAGTTGTTACGTTATAAAGAGCCTCTTAGGCAAGGTACTGGAGACTGGCGTCACACAACAACATGACTCAACTCCATCAGGGCCAGTGGGAAACTGAGAAAACAAAAGGATAAATTTATTAACTGAGTGGTGAACAGTATCAGAAATGACACACTCTCAGAAATTAGCAAAGCCCGTTGCGAACATGAACCTCGTCATGAATTGCGAACACGATGGTTTAAGGCTTCATTGTCTTGAGCGAGCTAAAGATGTCATCTGTTTCGTATCACTTCTCTTAGAACCCACTGTTTACGTGGAAAAAAAATTGTCAACAGCTGCTATAAATAAACCAGGAAGAAGTGCTGAGTGCAAAGCACTGCTGATTCCGTGCTGCTGTCATCGAGCAGCTCTGATTTGTTATTGTAATCATAATACGACAGGGTTGCGGGGAGCTTTGTTTTGTTCGGATGTTCTTGAACCGTTGCCATATATGACTTCGACTGATCCGGAATCATAACCACCTCACATTGCGGGAGCACTTCTGCGTATGAGATACAAGCACGTACGCTGACATGACCCCCTGTGGCATTGTTCCCAGGAGAGGCAGGGGTTTCTGTTGTGTTCTATAGCAGGGTGGGTATGTTTCTGGGCTGGTAATCCTGAGGTCTGGACTGATTCTCCGGAGATACAAATTTGGGCCCCACCACAGCATCTGGGAAAGATCAAATAGGTAAATCGATCAGGGACTGAAAGCTGGCGCCTGTAAAGGTTGAGCATGACACCACCATGTCGACGTGAGAGCCCATCTCATTTGCCCACGTCCTGGAGGAAAGGGAATCTGCCAACCTTCCCCAGCCTGGCCTACATGTGATTTAACAGTGCTGTTAGCACAGTGGAGGAGGGTGCAGGGCGCGGTATATGAGTATGGGGAGAAGGCGAGCAGGATGTTGGCGCATCAGCTCCGTAGGCGAGATGCGGCTAGGGAAATTGGTGGAGCGATGGATAAGGGTGGGAATGTGGTGCAGAAGGGGGCAGAGGTAAACGGGGTCTTTAGGGACTTCTACGAGGAACTGTACCGGTCGGAGCCACCGATGGGGGGGGGGGGGGGGGGGTGGAGAGCTTCATGAACAGGCTATGTTTCCCAAAGGTTCAAGAGGAGCTGGTGGAGGGGCTGGGGGCGCCGATAGAGTTGGAGGAGCGAGCCAGGGGGATTGGTCAAATGCAGTCAGGTAAGGCGCCGGGGCCGGATGGGTTCCCGGTGGAATTTTATAAAAGTATACGGATCTGGTGGGCCCCCTGTTGGTGCGAGCCTTCAATGAGGCATGGGAGGTGGGGGGGCTTTGCCCCCGACGATGTCGCGGGCGCTGATCTCTCTGATCCTGAAGCGGGATAAGGACCCCTTGCAGTGTGGATCATACAGGCCTATCTCGCTCCTCAATGTTGACGCTAAGTTGCTGGCGAAGATCCTGGCCACCAGGATAGAGGACTGTGTGCCTGGGGTGATACACGAGGATCAGACAGGATTTGTCAAGGGACGGCAGCTCAGCACGAATGTGCGGAGATTGCTAACTGTTATTATGATGCCGGCGGTGGAGGGGGAGGCGGAGATAGTGGTGGCGCTGGATGCAGAGTAAGCGTTTGATAGAGTTGAGTGGGGGTACCTGTGGGAGGTGCTGGAGCGGTTCGGATTCGGGGAGGGGTTCATCAAATGGGTGAGGTTGCTTTACGCGGCTCCGATGGCGAGTGTAGTTACCAATGGAAGGAGATCGGAGTACTTCAGGCTCTACCGTGGGACCAGGCAGGGGTGCCCCCTGTCCCCCTTGCTCTTTGCACTGGCGATTGAACCTCTGGCTATGGCGTTGAGGGAGTCAGGGAGGTGGAGGGGTCTGGTGCGGGGTGGGGAGGAACATCGGGTATCGCTGTATGCGGACGACCTGCTGTTGTATGTGGCGGACCCAGAAGGGGGATTGCCGGGGGTGACGGAGCTGTTGGCGGAGTTTGGGAGCTTCTCGGGCTATAAGTTAAATTTAGGCAAGAGTGAGGTATTTGTAGTACACCCAGGTGATCAGGAGGAGGGAATTGGGAGGCTCCCGTTTAAGAGGGCAGTGAAGAGTTTCAGATACCTGGGGGTGCAGGTGGCCAGGAGTTGGGGGACTCTCCATAAGCTTAATTTTACCAGGCTGGTGGAGCAGATGGAGGAGGAATTCAAAAGGTGGGACATGGTGCCGCTATCGCTGGCGGGTAGAGTGCATTCCGTCAAAATGACGGTTCTCCCGAGGTTCCTGTTCCTCTTTCAGTGTTTGCCCATCTTTATCCCTAGGGCCTTTTTTAGGAGGGTGACTAGCAGCATCATGAGCTTTGTTTGGGCGCATGGGACCCCGAGGGTGAAGAGGGTCTTCTTGGAGCGGGGTAGAGATGGTGGGGGGCTGGCATTACCCAATCTCTCGGGGTATTATTGGGCGGCCAATGTGTCGATGGTGCGCAAGTGGGTGATGGAGGGGGAGGGGGCAGCATGGAAATGGATGGAGAGGGCGTCCTGTGGAGATACAAGCCTGGGGGCCCTGGTAACGGCGCCGTGGCCGCTCCCTCCTACGAGGTATACCACGAGTCCGGTGGTGGCGGCTACCCTCAAGATTTGGGGGCAGTGGAGGCGACATAGGGGAGAAGTGGGGCTCCGTTAAGGGGGAACCATCGGTTCGTCCTGGGGAACATTGATGGGGGGTTCCAGGGTTGGCACAGAGCGGGCATCAGACAGCTGAGGGACCTGTTCATTGATGGAAGGTTTGCGAGCCTGGGGGAGTTGGAGGAGAAATTTGGGCTCCCCCCGGGAAACATGTTTAGATATCTGCAGGTAAAGGCGTTTGCTAGGCGGCAGGTGGAGGGATTCCCTTCGCTTCCCGCTAGGGGGGTGAGTGACAGGGTGCTTTCGGGGGTCTGGGTTGGGGAGGGGAAGGTATCTGATATCTACAAGGTAATGCAGGAGGTGGAGGAGGCGTCAGTAGAGGAACTGAAAGCTAAGTGGGAGGGGGAACTGGGGGAACGGATCGAAGACGGGACATGGGCTGATGCCCTGGAGAGGGTTAACTCTTCCTCCTCATGTGCGCGGCTTAGCCTCATCCAATTCAAGGTGCTGCACCGGGCCCACATGTCCGGGTCTAGGATGAGTAGGTTCTTTGGGGGCGAAGACAGGTGTGTCAGGTGTTCGGGGAGTCCAGCGAACCATGCCCATATGTTCTGGGCATGCCCGGCACTGGAGGAGCTCTGGAAGGGGGTGGCGAGGACGGTGTCGAGGGTGGTAGGATCCAGGGTCAAGCCAGGCTGGGGAATCGCGATCTTTGGGGTTGGGGTGGAGCCGGGAGTGCAGGAGGCGAAAGAGGCCGGTGTGCTGGCCTTTGCGTCCCTAGTAGCCCGGCGGAGGATCTTGCTACAATGGAAGGATGCGAGACCCCCAAGCGTGGAGACCTGGATCAATGACATGGCGGGTTTTATTAAGCTGGAGAAGGTCAAATTCGCCCTGAGAGGATCGGTACAAGGGTTCTTTAGGCGGTGGCAACCTTTCCTCGACTTTCTGGCTCAACGATAGGGTACGGGGACAGTAGCAGCAGCAACCCGGGGGGGGAGGGGGAGGGGAAGAGGGGGGGGGGGGAGGGGAGGGGAAGAGGGGGGGGGGGGGAAGGGGAGGGGGGGAACGATGACTATGTTTGTTTATTTAATTTTAATTTATTTTTAAGTTTTCTTGTTTACTGGATTTGGGGGGGTGGGGTGGTGTGATACATGCATTGATACGGTCTTGGGGGTGTTATAGTTATTATGGGGTTATTTTGTTGCTTTTCATTGTTTGTTGTTATATTTTCTGTAAAAAATTCCAATAAAAATTATTTTTAAAAAACCAAAAGAAAAGTGCTGTTAGGGAAGGAGTTACAGGATTTTGACCCAGTCACAATGAAAGAACGGCGACATATTTCCAAGTCAGGGTGGAGAGTGATTGGAAGGGAACAGGGAACGTCCAGGTGGTGGAGTTCCCATGTGTCTGCTGCTTTTGTCCTTCTGGTAGTGGTCGTGGGATTGAAAGATTCTGCCAAAGGTGAGTTCCTGCAGTGCATCTTTTCGATAGTACATACGGCTGCCACTGTTATTCAGTGCTGGAGGGGGTGAATATTTGAGGAAAGGGTGCCAATCAATTGGGCTGCTTTATCCTGGACGGTGTTGAGCTTCTTGAGTGTTGTTGGAGCAGCACTCATCCAGCCAAGTGTCGAGTACTCCATTATATTCCTGACTTGTGCCTTGTGGATGGTGGACAGGCTTTGGGGGTCAGGAGGTGAGTTATTCGCCGCAGGATTCCTAGCCTCTGACCTGCTCTGTAGCCAGAGTATTTTTATGGCTAGTCCAGTTCAGTTTCTGGTCTATGTTAATCTCCAGGATGTTAATCGTTGGGGATTCAGCAATGGCAATGCCATGGAACGTCAAGGGGTGATGATTAGATTCTCGCTTGTTGAAGATGGCCATTGTCTCGCACATGGGGCAAATGTAACTTGTCACTTGTCAGCCTAAGCCTAGATATTGTCCAGGTCTTGCTGCATTTGGACATGGACTGCTTCAGTATTTGAGGAGTCGTGAATGGTGCTGAACATTGTATAATCATCAGCGAGCATCCCCACTTAAGAACATAAGAACTAGGAGCAGGAGTAGGCCATCTGGCCCCTCGAGCCTGCTCCGCCATTCAATGAGATCATGGCTGATCTTTTGTGGACTCAGCTCCACTTTCCGGCCCGAACACCATAACCCTTAATCCCTTTATTCTTCAAAAAACGATCTATCTTTACCTTAAAAACATTTAATGAAGGAGCCTCAACTGCTTCACTGGGCAAGGAATTCCATAGATTCCACTTCTGACCATATCATGGAAGGGAGGTCATTGATGAAGCAGCTGAAGATGATTGTGTCGAGGACTCTACCCTGAGGAACTGCAGTGATGTCTTGGAGCTGAAATTAGCATTAATGAGCAGGTTATTGCTGTGTAAGTGCTGCTTGATAGCACTGTTGATGACCCCTTGGCCTGTTTCCTGTGTACAGGACATACCTGAGCAATTTTCCACATTGACGGGTAGATACTAGTGTTGTAGCTGTACTGGGACAGCTTGGCTAGGGGCGTGGCAAGTTCTGGAGTGCAAGTTTAAGTGCTATTGCTGGAAATATCCTCCAGATGAGGATATTTGTGGAGCCTCCTTCTCCAGTTTAAGTGTCCACCATTCGCAGCTGGATGTGACAGGACTGCAGAGCTTAGATCTGATCCGTTGGTTGTGGAATTGCTTAGCTCTGTCTATTGCTTGCTGCTTATGTTGTTTGGTCCACAGGTAATCCCATGTTGTAGTTTCACCGGTTGGCACCTACGTTTTAGGTATGCACGGTGTTGCTCCTGGTATGTCCTCCTGAACTTTTAATTGAATCTGAGTTGATCCCCTGACTTGGTGGTAATGGTAGAGTGGGGGATGTGCCAGGCCATGAGGTTACAGATTGTGGTTGAATACAATTCTGCTGCTGCTGATGGCCCACAGCGCCTCATGCATGCCCAGTCTTGACTTGAGTTGCTAGATCGGTTCAAAGTCTATTGAGTACACAACACAGTGGCGGATAACTTAATCTGAAGACAGGACTTTGTCTCTACAAGTGCTGTGCGGTGGTCTCTCCTATCAATGGATAGTGTTGGAGCGGCTTCAAGACCTGTGTATTGAGTCAGCTTCCACGTGGCATTATTCCCAGTGGCTCAACTCAGTTCCGAGAGGGAAAAAACACATCGACAATCTGGCCAAGGTGGCTATTTAATCAAGCTTGTTATGTGTACACGGAGAACAGACCTGGATAGCTGCCAAGACCTATTCTGCTGAACACAGTACTTATACAAGGTTCAAAAACCAATAGCCCACCCCAGTTGGTCGCGATCCAATCCCTGAAGCTGCTACGTTTAAACTTACCCAATTGAATTGCAAGCAATGTTTAAACTTCACTTGATTGCGCTTGATTGATCCTCATCCTGACAGCTTTGCTTACTAGTAATTTGCAATGCATTTGTTGCTCGTGAGAAGCAAAATCAGCTTCCTGCATTGTTTCACAAAGACAAGATATCAGAAGTGATGTCCTTCCGGACAAGTTAGCTATCCTAAATCCCATTCGATTGCTTATTACTGCTATGTCCCAAAAATACATATTTAATGGTGAATAATGATTACTCAGTCCAATAATTCATCTCAATCCTTGAAGTAACTTACGTAAAACTACTCTAGTGAATAGAAAAATAGAAAATAGAAAATCGCTTATTGTCACGAGTAGGCTTCAATGAAGTTACTGTGAAAAGTCCCTAGTCGCCACATTCCGGCGCCTGTTCGGGGAGGCTGGTACGGGATGCTAGTGACATGCTGACTATTCAGTTTTCAGAGGTATCATCGCTGAACCCCTCCCTCCCCCTTCAGATAGAGGTATCTGCGACAGGCAGGTAACTTCCTTTCCTCTTATTGGTTCCCCACCAGCTGCCACAGACCCAATCTAGCAGCTATGTACTTTAGGACCTGACCAGTTCGGTCTACTGAGCCACTCTTATTGATGAACATTGAAGCCAACGCTCCAGAGTATATTCAACACCTCTGCCACGTGGTGTTTAACATGGACGAGTACTGATTCATCAGCTGAGGGTGGACAGTACATGGTAATCAGAAGGAGGTCTCCTTGCCCATGTTTGACCTGGTGCCATAAGACAGCATGGGATCCAGAGTCGATGTTGATGACTCCCAGGTCAACTCTCTCCTGACTGTATACTACTGTGCTTCCCAGGGATCGTGAAGATGGTGGGCGGGATTCTCTCACCCCGGGACCGGGTCGGAGAATCGCCGCGACTGCTGCAACGACGCCGGGGTGTCATTGGCGCCGGCTCAGTCGGCGCGGTGCAGGTCAGGGGCCACTCTATGGGGCCCGCCCAGCAATTCTCCGCCCGGGATGAGCCGAGCAGCCATACAAAAAAAGCCGAGTCCTGCTGGCGCCGTTCTATCCTGGTCTTACCCGGCGGGACCTCGGCATGGATGGATCCGGGGGCGGCCTGGTTGGGGGGGGGGGGGAGGGGGGTCAGACCCCGATCGGGGCCCACTGATTGGCGGGCCGACATCTCGGGTTGGGGGCCTCCTTGGTTCTGCGCCGATCCCTGTAGCCCTACGCATGTTGTGTCTGGGCCGGCGCGGAGAAGGGAGACGCCGCGCATGCTCGGAAATCGCGCCGGTCCCACTGCGCATGTGCAGAGCCGCGGCGCCCATCTCACGTCGGGATCGGCAGCTGGAGCGGCGTGGGTCACTCCAGTGCCGTGCTGGCCCCCTGTAGGGGTCAGAATTGCTGCTCCTGAGGCCACGTTGACGCCGTTGGGAAACGCGATGGTATTTACGACGGCGTCAACACTTAGCCTCAGGATCAGAGAATCCCGCCCCTGGTCTATTCCAATCCCAGACCAGAGCCCAACAATGTCTGGGGTACTTCGCAGAAACTCCAATATTTTATTTCAAGTTTGTAAGACTGTGACAAAAGGATATATATGCTCCATTGATTGATTGCCAAAAGAAATAGGGATATGATATATGAAAACAAACTTTATTACCAACACTATCTTTAACATCACACCAGAAAATAGCTTACAATAACCTCTTGAACAATACTATTCCACACAGTGAGTGTACAATATCCTTACTTGCTAACTTTATTCCCACTTATACTACAAGGAAATAAACCATCTCAGCTCTCAATCCACCTTAAATACCAATGGCGCAGAAGAATACTTGCTTTGAGAGTTCTTCTTTGAGAAAGAGATCTCTTGACACTGCCTTCCAGATCTGACTCCGGTCTGAACCCCTGTAGAAACACTGGCTGAATGGATTCAAAAGCTGTTTTGACTGGTTTGTTTCAGCTCCCCCAAGCCCTCAGACAAGTCTGTACTGCTTTAAATACAGTTACTTTCTTTTAACTAACCTACAGTGAGAACAAACTGCCTTACTTGGTCTCAGTTCAGCCAGATCATAACCCAACTGAAAATGCTTTCTCAAAATGCCTGATGCCTTAGCTCCATCCAGCAATTACATCATCTCACCAAGCTGAAACTAATTAACTCCCCAGGGAATCCCCCGTAATCAAAACAAAATTGCATTAGCCCACACTTTTACAATGGTTCACTTCACCTCAGGCTCCCAAAAGCTTTGTTGTCTTTCAAACCCAGATTATTTTTAAAACGTGGCCGCAGCAGTCAAACACACCGTAACCCGGGCTTTTAATCCTTACTTCATCAAATACTTATAATCCAACACATCTAAAATCCTATATTCATCACATGTCTGGGACATTATCTGGAAGGTATGATTCTGTGAGTATGACTCTGTCAGGCTGTTGCTTGACTAGTCTGTGAGACAGCTCTCCCGACTTTGTCACAATCCCCCAGATGCTCGTAAGAAGGACTTTGTCCGTGACAGGTTTGCCCTTGTTGTTTCCGGTGCCTGGGTAAATGCCAGGTGGTCTGTCCGATTTCATCTTTGCAGCGTTGGATACAACTGAATGGCTTGCTAGGCCATTTAAGAGTCAACTGCATCTCCGTGGTCTGGAGTCATCTGTCAGACCAGGTAAGGACACGAGTGTTTTTTTGTTTTGACAATCATTTCATGCTCGTCGTTGGCTTTTAATTCCGGATTTTTATTGAATTCACATTTGAATTCCACTCTCTCCTGTGGTGGGATTTGAACCCAGGGTCCCCAGAACATTACCCTGGGTCTTTGGTTTACCAGGTCCAGCCACAATGCCACTGCCTTCCCCATTCCAGATCCTGAGCTATGTAGTTGACTCCGAAATGGCCGAGAAAGCTACCACCTTCCCAAGGGCAATTAGGGATGGACAATGAATGCTGATCTCGCCAGCAACATTCGCTCTCTGTGAAGGAATAAAAAGAAATAATAATCAATAATCTTAATTATTGCCACAAGTAGGCTTACATTAACGCTGCAATTAAGTTACTGCGAAAAGCCTCGAGTCGCCACATTCCAGCACCTGTTCGGGTACACCGAGGGAGAATTCAGAATGTCCAATTCACCTAACAAGCACGTCTTTCAGGACTTGTGGGAGGAAACTGGAGCATCTGGAGGAAGCCCACGCCGACATGGGGAGAACGTGCAGACTCCACACAGCCAGTGACCCAAATCGGGAATTGAACCTGGGACCCTGGCGCTGTGAAGCAATAGTGTTAACCACTGTGCTACCGTGCCACCCAATAGCGGTAGGAGCATTATCAAGCTATCAGGAAATCAGTACAGGAGGTAAGTGTGAGACTTGGCGATGGTTGTGTCATGTTGTGATTTTACAAAGAGATCAAATAGAAAAGCAAAAGAGGGAACGATATAGCTGAGGAAGGGAAAGCTTCGGTCACAGAGTGTTGTACAGTGTTAGCTCTGGATGCTCTATTGCAGAAAGGGCAATAAGGACACACTTGACCTTTTGTAAGAACATTACAAATAGGACAAGAGTAGGCCATTCAGCCCTCTGAGCTCGCTCTGCCATTCAATAAGATCAATGCTGATCTTTTCCTTCAAAACCATTTTCCTGCAC
Organism: Scyliorhinus canicula; assembly: GCF_902713615.1. Classification (NCBI taxonomy): domain Eukaryota; kingdom Metazoa; phylum Chordata; class Chondrichthyes; order Carcharhiniformes; family Scyliorhinidae; genus Scyliorhinus; species Scyliorhinus canicula. The sequence continues at coordinate 301,025,431 of NC_052146.1, forward strand.
TATTCCCATACCCCTTGATGTTTTTAATGTGTAGAAATCTATCGATCTCAGTTTTGGACAGACTCAATGACTGAGTCGCCACAGCTCGAAGGGGCTGAGAATTCAAAAGAAATTCCTCCTCATATCAGTCCGGAATGGCCCACTCTTTATTCTGGAGACCGCATCCCCAGACTCTAGACTCATCAATCAGGGGAAACTATCTTCCTGCATCCACCTCGATGGGCCCTAAGAATTTTGTATGGTTGAATGAGACTGCTTCTGATTCTTCTGAACCCCAGAGAATAATGGCCCAGTCTATTTAATCTTTCCCCATCAGACAATCCCTCCATTTCAAGAATTAGTTTAATGTATAGCACAAGTTAAATAATAGATTCAAGAAGATTATTCTAACCTGGCCGACCACCCACCTCACACTCTCAGTGAACCTCAGCTTATCTATAACTTTGCTGCCAATTTCCTAGCCCGCACCATGTTCCACTCACCTGTGACCCTTGTTGAGTCAGTGTGACCCCTTTAAGGGGCGATCCTTCGCAGGCCATGTGATCACAAATCTGAGCCTATTGGGTACCAGGGCATGGAACCAGGTAGCTGGGTATTTAGAGAATAAGCTTGGGCGTCGTGGGAACTAGCCCTGTGTTGGAGTTGTGCTGATCTGTCCTATAAAGTTCTTCCTTTGTTAATAAATCACCGCTGTGATTTATCACCGCCTCAAAGTATTGCCTCATGCTTCAACATTTGCGATGAGGATAAATCGATCCAGTTGAAGGAAAGTCGCTGCTTTTTGGAAGAGGGGAAGAGCGGCCTCACGGTAGATAGATAGAATAGATAGAACAGTACAGCACAGAACAGGCCCTTCGGCCCTCAATGTTGTGCCGAGTCGTGATCACCCTACTCAAACCCACGTATCCACCCTATACCCGTAACCCAACAATGTAAGGCTTCTCACGGGGTTATATATTTGTCGATCCGCAAACTTGTTCAGCTTCTGCTGTTATTTCATTGGCAGCAAAAATATACCAAAGCCTTTCAATTAATGGCCACAACTTTCAACGTCCGGATCAAATGGTTCGATTTTCCAGAATAGCGGCTTTGCTATTCAAATGCATTTGGTTCTTTACCTTTTAGCAGAACACCGGGCAGCAGGTTAGCACGGTGGTTAGCATAAATGCTTCACAGCTCCAGGGTCCCAGGTTCGATTCCCGGCTGGGTCACTGTCTGTGTGGAGTCTGCACGTCCTCCCCCTGTGTGCGTGGGTTTCCTCCGGGTGCTCCGGTTTCCTCCCACAGTCCAAAGATGTGCGGGTTAGGTGGATTGGCCATGCTAAATTGCCCGTAGTGTCCTAATAAAAGTAAGGTTAATGGGGGGATTGTTGGGTTACGGGTATAGGGTGGATACGTGGGTTTGGGTAGGGTGATCATTGCTCGGCACAGCATCGAGGGCCGAAGGGCCTGTTCTGTGCTGTACTGTTCTATGTTCTATTTACCCACAATGGCTTCATATAGTTAAGCCTCAATGTTAAAATTCTTATCCTCATGTTCAAATCCCTGGACAGCCTCAACCCATTCCTATCTCTAACTTCCTCCACCCCCACAGCCCTCTGAGGTCTCTGAACTCTTCCGGTTCTGGCTTCTTGCATGGCTCTGCTGTTCTTGGCGGCCATTGGCGGCCGCGCCTTCAGTTGCCTGGGTCCTGAGCACTTGAATTCCCCTCAACCTTACTCCCTTCTTTTAAAGTGCTTCTCAAGACCTGCTACTTCTGCCCCCCCCCCAGCTAACATCTCCTTTATTGCCTTGTGTTAAATTCCACCTGGCAATCTCTCTTTTGAGGTGCCTTTACATTACAAGTTGTTTTTGCTGTTGTTGTTGTAAAGCGCTGTGCCATATCCTGACAATGTGAAAGGTGCTATATCAACGCAATTATTTCATTTTGTTTGAAACTTGAGGCACTGGGACTGTATACTGGAGCAAAGAAGGCAAAGAAATAACCCCTTTCTTAACCTTGAAGATGATGTGTTTTCAATCTTTGATGTAAATGATTCTAACAAATGGAAGGGAAGCCTGACAAAGGTATTTTGACAAGAGGCTGGCCCTTTTATTTGTAAAGAATTAATGCATAACCCAGAATATTTTTGAGAGAGATGCCTGCACACTTACTGGTGCCTCTCAATCACTCTTGCGTCGCTGGGGATTTGAGCGCTGAAACATTGCTTGTTAGAGACAGTCTGAGAACTGAGCTTGTGTGTGTTCCAAGCCAGCCCTTGTCCTTGTCGGTAGATGTCTGTGTTGGAGAATAAGAGCATTCCAACACCAAATCACACGTAATTGCTCCTGTGTACAACCGTGTCGTTAGATGCGAAATACAAGTTCGAACGACATGCCTTAAACTCAGTCTCACCAGAGAGCCCCCATACAGCGCCAGCATGATTTTCTATCCAGTAACCCCAATGTGCCAATTGCATTGAGTATTGTGCAGGCTCCTTTCATCTGAGGGTGGGGGTTCGGGTAGGGGTGGGGTGGGTGGGAGAGGATCACTCCACATGGTTGGAGGCAGGTCAGAGATAGGTCCACGGTTCCCTCTGAACACTAACATCATACCTGAACGGCTTATCCAGAGATATCGGGCTCTTCCGTAGAAAGAGGTTTTGGTTAATGCACAAACAACATTTGGGGCCTCACGGTAGCATGGTGGTTAGCATCAATGCTTCACAGCTCCAGGGTCCCAGGTTCGATTCCCGGCTGGGTCACTGTCTGTGTGGAGTCTGCACGTCCTCCCCGTGTGCGCGTGGGTTTCCTCCGGGTGCTCCGGTTTCCTCCCACAGTCCAAAGATGTGCGGGTCAGGTGGATTGGCCATGCTAAATTGCCCGTAGTGTAAGGTTAATGGGGGGATTGTTGGGTTAGGGGTATACGGGTTACGTGGGTTTAAGTAGGGTGATCATTGCTCGGCACAACATCGAGGGCCGAAGGGCCTGTTCTGTGCTGTACTGTTCTATGTTCTATGTTCTATGTTCTAACACTTGTTTAAGGATCCCTCTGGTAAATTGGTCTGACCTTACCTGAGTGAGCACATATTAAATGTGTCGCCAATTATAGTCCACAAGCTGTGTCAGTGTAAATTAAGAAAATTGGGAGGTTTGTTTTTTAGGAGAATTTAGCTCCTGAAAAAACAAGGCCGGGATTCTCCCGCAACCAGCAGGGTAGGCCGCACCGACGCCGAGGAGTGGCGTGAACCACTCCGGCGTCGGGCCGCCCAGAAGGTGCGGAATCCTCTGCACTTCCGGGGCTTGGCTGGCGCTCGAGTGGTTGGCGCTGTGCCAACCGGCACCGAAGGGCCTCTGCCAGCCGGCATGAGTTGGCGCATGCGCAGAACCGCTGCCGTGTTTCCTGCGCATACGCAGGAGGTTTCTTCTCCGCGCCGGCCTGTGTACAGCTCCGCCACGGTCGGCGTGGAGGGAAAGAGTGCCCCATGGGGCCCGCCTGCAGATTGGTGGGCCCCGATCGCAGACCAGGCTACCGTGGGGATCCCCCCGCGCCCCCCCCCCCGAGGACTCCGCAGGCCGCCCTCCAAGCCAGGTCCCGCCAGTATGGACCTTGTTCATTTCACGCCGGTGGGACTGGTCGAAAATGGGCAGTCGCCCGGCCCATCGGGGCCCGGAGAATTGCCAGGGGTGCCGCTGCCAATGGCCCCCGACTGGCGCGCTGTGATCCCCGCCCCCGCCGAAATACTGGCACCGGAGAATTCGGCAGCCGGCGTCGGAGCGGCGGGGCGGGATTCACGCCGCCTCCCGCCGATTGTCCGACCCGGTGGGGGGTCGGGGAATCCCGCCCTTATCTCTCCCAGTTGGTCCCTTGTTCAGCCTGGTTGCCCCTTTTCATAGAATCCGGAGGAAAATACAGCCTGGCTGAGACCATTTGGCCCACTGTGTCGGCAGTGACCGACACAGAACCATCCAGCCTAATCCTACTATCCAGCTCTTGGACCATAGCCTTGTAGTCTCTGGCATTTCAAGTGCATACCTAAGTATTTTTAGATGGTAAGGGGATTTCTGCCTTTTTCAGGTTTATGCTTGAGATTTAAACAAATTATTCTTTCATGGGGCGTGAGCACCTGGCTGGCCAGCATCCTAATTACCCTTGAGTGTTTGCTCGGCCCTATCAGAGGGCAGTTAAGAGTCAACCACACTGCTGTGGGTTTGGAGTCACATGTAGGCCAGACCGAGTAAGGATGACAGATTTCCTTCCATAAAGGACATTAGTGAACCAGATGGGTTTTTAGAACAATCGATGGGAGTTTCAAACAGCTTATTGTTAATTGAATCTTAAAAACTCCACCAATCACCATGGCGAGATTTGAACCCAGAGTATTGGTCTGAGGGATAGACTTTTGGGTCCTGCCCGCAGGAATCGGTGCCGGAGGGATGGAACATTTGACAGACCATTTACAGGTGCGTTGACCTCTGGCGGGAATTTCCTGGTCCCGGGGTGGGCCCGACCCAGAAATACCGCCCAAGGGTCTCTGGCCCCCTCAGCCAGTGACATTACCGCTGCACCACCATCCCCCTAGGGATGCTCTTACGGCATCCCTGGGCCAGTACGCAGTTAATTCCAGCTGGCACTTGACCTGGAGTCACAACATAGAGACTTTTATTTTAAAATACCCGTGGCCTGCGGCTGCCCAGTCACCACAACCACCAGTGACGCAATCGGATGGCCTCATTGCCCATTCCAGGGATCGGGCCAAGGGGTGCCCTGTCTTTAAGAGGTGGAGTGAGAGGGGACTCGAGGATCCCCTAAGAGGTAATTGGGGCAGTAGGGGAGAGCGTCTGGAGGCCGCAGGGGAGTGGGGTACATTCACCCCCTGAATGTACAGATCCTGTGTCACCACAGCCTCAGGACTATGTACCTGTGTGCCCGCTACCCTGGATCTGTGCATGGTAACTACACCCTGGAACACTCGGAGATCACAAGGGTCTTCGAGGAACACCCCAGAATGACTGGTTGGCTCATGGGGGACAAGGGATACCCGTTGAGGGCATGGATGACGACATCTGTGCTGAGGCCCCAGACCGAGGCTGAGGCCCAGACTTCTGAATGGACCTACCTCGTATTGAGTTGATCTTTTCTCGACACCTTGCTATAACTGTAACATTGTATTGTGCAGTCTCTCCTTCCTTCCCTATGTACGGTAATGCATTGTTTGTACAGCATGCAAGAAACAATACTTTTCACTGTATACTAATACATGTGACAATAATAAATCAAATCAAAAAAGATCCCCCTCCCCCTAATCGCCCAAATCCCACTCCCTGCTCACCCTGATCCCCCTCCCCCGATCACCCTGATCCCCCTCCCCGATTACCCAGTTCCACCTTCCCCAAACATAATTCCCTATTCCCCGATCAGCCAGTTCCCTCTTGCACGAAACCTGTTCCCTTCCCCCGACTATCCAGCACCCCCTTTCCCAATCACCCAGATCCCCCTCCCCGATCATTCCGTTCCTCTTTCCCAATCGCCCAGTTACCCCTTTCCACCCCGCTTCTTCTGCCCGATCCCCCAGTTCTACCTCCCTCACTCCAAGCGTCGATGTGACATGACCCCAGGGTGATGGGCCTGCATTGGCAATGTCAGCGGATTACTATTCAAGGCAGGAGGCTGGTGACCACTCGCTGTGAGGAAAGCTGTGTTGCACCTGAGGTTCTGCTTAAGTCTGACTCCTGTCTTCCTGCTGACAGCGCGCTGACTCCCATCCTCACGCCTGAATGTACGTCAGGGGCACTTTATTTTGGACCACAATTGTAGGTGGTGGGAGAAGGAAGGAACGGACAACTCTGTATCCAGTGAGCGATGGGGAATGAATTCCAGAATTCCGTCACTGTGGGTTTCATCGGCTCTCACTGGTGACGTCTCTTTTGGGGCCTGTGGCAGATATAGATATAGAACAGTACAGCACAGAACAGGCCCTTCGGCCCTCAATGTTGTGCCGAGCCATGATCACCCTACTCAAACCCACGTATCCACCCTATACCTGTAACCTTACTTTTATTAGGACACTACGGGCAATTTAGCATGGCCAATCCACCTAACCCGCACATCTTTGGACTGTGGGAGGAAACCGGAGCACCCGGAGGAAACCCACGCACACAGGGGGAGGACGTGCAGACTCCACACAGACAGTGACCCAGCCGGGAATCGAACCTGGGACCCTGGAGCTGTGAAGCATTTATGCTAACCACCATGCTACCCTGCTGCAGGATGTGACTCCAGATGGGCAAAGTGACCCACTTTGTTGTAAAGATTAAAATTGCATGTTTCAGGCGTGACTTATTTCAATGGTGAATATTTCATGTGAGTTATGATTACTGACCTTACCAGTTCCCACTCGGTGCTCCTTTAGCGTCTTGATCTTCCGTGGCCTAGTGCTTCGTCTAGATGTCTCTCATGGATGCACATCATAGCTGGAGGCAGCCCGCTGCCTTCTACATCCTGCGGCCTTTGACACACTTGGCGGTCATCCTTCGGAGGACATGGAGCTGAAGGGTCCTGCCACCTTACCGGTGTCACAGGTGTCATGTGCCACCCATGCTGTTAAGATGCGATGCTGTCAAAAAGGGGGAAGTCATAAGGAATGGAGACTGCCTGAGTCTATTTGGTGGAAGGCCCCGGGATGGGCTCCAGTGCTCTCTCTCCTTCTTTGGGGTGCTCATGGGTCCCTGGGTGACTCCATGGGATGGGATGGAGGGGCAGCTGGAGTGAGCTCCAGAAGCCTCTGAGTCATCTGGCTCTGCCAGTCCTGGAGGCTCCTCATTGTCTGCACCCATGGTGCCTCAGCCCTCAGCCATGGTCTTCTGTGACTGGGCCAAGTTGAGGTGTGTCTTGGCAAAGTCCACCTGTGCCTGGGACATGTCCCTCAGCGAATGGGACATGATGTCAAGGCCCTCAGCCATGATTGCCAGAGACTGAGTCATGCCATGGACTCCACCACTCATGCTCCGGAGGTCATGACCCAAGCGTTCCCCTGCGGTCGCCACCCTTGTAGTATTGGCCTGGGCACCACGCAATGCCAGCACCATCTCCTGCCCCTCAAGCCATGCAGTTGCTGGAGTGTTGCTGACACCCTCTCCTGGCTTATCATCGTAGCTCTGGCTTATCACCTCGAGAAGCTCAGGGAGACCTTTGTCCAGAGGCTTGGCATCTGGCTGGGGGACAGCTGAATCCTGGGATCCATCAGACCTCTGACTGCTGTCTGCCCCGGCAGTTCTTGCCTCCGCCTGATGTGCACCAACAGCTGGGTGGTGCTCAGCAAATAGTGACCCAGAAGCCCGTCTGCTTATGTGGCCCACCAAAGGTGTGTGTCTCTGCGATGGTGGACGGGTGAAAGCTATGCCACATTGTTGGTGTTCTCCTCGAAGCTCTCCTCCGAGGTGGTCTGCTGGGTGGCCGGGAGAGGTGGAGAGCGACTCCAGGTGTCCCGGCCTCATCAGATGTTGAACCTGTAAGACAAGGAGCATGGGTTCAGTGAAAGGGGAGGACAGGGTCTGGGACATCAACAACTCACCTCAGACAGGTCACCTGGATGAAGATGCAGTGAACCCTCACTTCTCTGGTGCACGCCAACCTCGCTTTCAGTCACTGCTCACTCCTTGACCACGCCCTCAATTTCCAGGGCACTTTCCTCACAGGGGGTGAGGACTCACAATGTGGGTCACCCACTCCACGCACCCCCCTACTGGTCTTCTCCCTCTTATTATGGCCTATTTTCTCCAGTGGGAATAAAAATAGGACATTCTGAGCTGCATGCCTGGTGGGTTGCGGACTCTCCGACACGGCTCCCAATAGCCTGGTCACGCCTACATTCAGAAATCGAGGAGTAGGTCACCGTGCTGCCACCCTCCCGGGCTAACTGGGAGTGAGTGCTGAGGGTCCACTTAAACGCTGCTCCCCCTTGTTAGCAATGAACAGCGGAGCCCCGTGTTGGGCGAATCAGATGCCTGGGGCCTCAGGCTTGGTGTGATTTACGCGGGGGAATCGTTGTTTGCATTAAGTGTGGGTGAATTGCGATCTGGATCATGGCCATGCACCCAGCGGGAATCACTCTGCGCTTCCCGTCCAAAGTGGCACATTGTCATTTTTTGGGAGAATCGCGCCCTGTAATTTCTATCTGACATCTGTCACACACGCACCTGGGGCGGGATTCTCCCATTCCCTGTGGGGCGGGGGTTCCCGGCGGGACGGAGTGGCGTGAACCACTCCGGCGTCGGGCTGCCCCAAAGTTGCGGAATCCTCCGCATCTTCAGGGATTAGGCCGGCTCCGGAGTGGTTTGCGCCCCGCTGGCCGGCGTGGAAGACCTTTTGGCGCTACGCCAGCCGGGCCGAAGGCACTCCACCGGCCGGTGTGGGTCCGCACATGTGCGGGAGCGTCAGCGGCTACTGACGTCATCCCCGCGCATGCGCTGGGGGGGTTCACCTACGCATCGGCCATCGCGGAGGCTGACACGGCCGACCCGTAGGGAAAGAGTGCCCCCCATGGCACAGGCCCGCCCGCGGATCTGTGGGCCTCGATCGCGGGCCAGGCCACCGTGGGTGCACCCCTCCTGGGGCCAGATCGCCTCGCGCCCCCCCCCCCAGGACACTGGAGCCCGCTTGCGCCACCGGTAAGGGACCTAGTCTACGCCAGCAGGACTGGCTCATCGCGGGTCGGAGAATTGCCAGGGGGGGCCGCTGCGAGCGGCCGCCAACCGGCGCGGCGCGATTCCCGCCCCCGCCAAATCCCCAGTGCTGGAGAACTCGGCGGACGGCGGGGACGGGATTCACTCCGCCTCCCGGCGATTCTCTGACCCGGCCTGGGGTGGTGGGGGGGGGGGGGGGGGTCGGAGAATCCTGCCCCTGTTCTTTTTCATCTTCACCTCTGCCTCTCTGGGCTCCAGGGTGCTCTCGATTTATTTATCTGCCTTGCCCCGTCAAGGGAATATACCTTGGCATTACCGGCAATACTCTCTCTTTGAAGATGGCCCAATGTTTTGCCAACGTCTTTCCTGCCAACATTTATTCCAATTTCCTCGACTCAAATGCATTCTCATCCCACCCAAGTTGACTTTCCCCCAATTAATTATCCCTGCTCTGGATTGCTCTTTGTCCTTTTCCACAGTTAACCTAAACCTTACGACACAGTGGCCACTGATCTTAAATGCTCTCCCACTGATATTTAATCCACTTGGGTCAACTCATTCCCCAGAACCAGGTCCAACAGTGCCTGCCCTCTCGTTGGACTGGAAACATTCTTCTGACAGAGGGTCATCAATCTGTGGCGAGAGGTAGAGAGGCTGGGTCATTTTATGTTCCAAGCTGGGATAGACAGATTTTTAATCAGTAAGGGGATTAAGGGTTTGAGGATAAGGCGGGGAAGTGGAATTGAGGATCATCATGTCAGATCTGTCACAATCTCATTGACTGATGGAGCAGACTGGAGGGGCCGAATGGCCTACTTCTGCTCCTACGTCCTATGGTCTCAACATACTTCTGCAGGAAATGACCTTGAACACCTTCCAGGTAATCTTGTCCCTTTGCGCTGTTCCTATCCCAGTCTATATTTGGAGAATTGAAGTCCCACAATATAATTACCCTATAATTCTTGCACCTCTCTGTAATTTCTTTGCGAATTTGTTTCTCTCCATCTCTTCCACTAGTTGGCGGTCTATATACCACACCGATCAATGTTGTTGCACATGTTCCATTCTTCACCTCCAGCCCGAGAGAATCCATCCTTCACCCTTCTGGAACATCCCCTCTCTCCAAAGCTTTAATGCCATCTTTAATCAACACTGCCATTGCCCCCCCCCCCCCCCCCCCCCCCCCCCGGCTGCTTTCCTTCCTTCTCCCATAAGCCCTGGAGTGGTAGGATAAGGAGTCAATTTATCTCACCCCTCCAACCCCTGTGGTTGTAAAACTTTGAATTGGCCTGAGGTTATTATACTGACCAAAGATACATGTTACCAAAGTTTTTCACATTGCAACTCATCAGGACAAATACAGAAATGCTAAATTTCAAATGAACGCTACCATTTATACTGCAGGAGAAAAGGACTCTGTTTGGCTGACAGGTCAATGCCATGGCAACGCCTTGGCCAATCAGTGTCAACTGACCAATTGACCTCTAATTTCCCCAAGAAGTGGGGGGGGGGGGGGGAGTAGAATTTATTTCTTTTGACCATAACTGGGCATGCCAACCTTCACCCAGAACAATATATTGTGCATCAGATGGTGTGGTGGTCCTGCCCTTCTGAAACATTTCCTCTCACTAAGCAGAAGAAACAAGGGTGAGTCACGAATAGACGGATAATGTTATTTATCTATTTAAACTCATCATTGGCAATGGGCAGGCCGGCACGACCTCTGCACCCCTATGAGTTCAGGAGACTGAGCGGTGATCATGTTGAAATTGAAACATGTAAGGTTCTGAAGGGGCTTGACAGGGTAGGCGTCGTGAAGACGCACCCTCTCATAGTCCTCAATACCTGGGCCCCGCAAGGCTGTGTACTTAGCCCCCTACTCTACTCCCTGTACACACACGACTGCGTGGCAAAACTTGCTTCCAACTCCATCTGCAAGTTTGCTGACAATACGACCATAGTGGGCCGGATCTTAAATAACAACGAGTCAAAATACAGGAGGGAGATTGAGGACCTAGTGGAGTGGTGTAATGACAACAATCTCTCCCTCAATGTCAGCAAAACTAAAGAGCTGGTCATTGACTTCAGGAAGCAAAGTACTGTACACACCCCTGTCAGCATCAACGGGGCCAAGGTGGAGATGGTTAGCAGTTTCAAATTCCAAGGGTTACACATCACCAAAAATCTACCACCAAGAAAGCACAACAGCGCCGATACTTCCTCAGGAAACTAAGGAAATTCGGCATGTCCACATTAACCCTTACCAACTTTTACAGATGCACCATAGAAAGCACCCTATCGGGCTGCATCACAGCCTGGTATGGCAACTGCTCGGCCCAGGACCGCAAGAAACTTCAGAGAGTCGTGAACACAGCCCAGTCCATCACACAAACCTGCCTCCCATCCATGGACTCCATCTACACCTCCCGCTGCCGGGGGAAAGCGGGCAGCATAATCAAGGATCCCTCCCACCCGGCTTACTAACTCTTCCAACTTCTTCCATCGGGCAGGGATACAGAAGTCTGAGAACACGCACGAACAGACTCAAAAACAGCTTCTTCCCCACTGTCACCAGACTCCTAAATGACCCTCTTATGGACTGACCTCATTAACACTACACCCTGTATGCTTCACCCGATGCCGGTGTTTATGTTGCTACATTGTGCACCTTGTGTTGCCCTATTATGTATTTTCTTTTATTTCCTTTTCTTTTCATGTACTTAATGATCTGTTGAGCTGCTCGCAGAAAATTACTTTTCACTGCACCTCGGTATGCGTGACAAGAAACAAATCCAATCCAATCCAATACGGGAATGGAGTACGAAGGGGCACAGTTTGAAAATAAGTGGCCTCCCATTTAATTTGGAGATGAGGAGGAATTTCTTCTCTCCTGCGGTTGTTTGTGATTGGAATTCTCTTCCTGAGAGCAATGGAGGCTGCGCCATTGAATATGTTCAATATTTGATTGGCAAGGGAGTCCAGATTTAATTGGTGCGGTGAAAGTGGAGCTGAGGCCACAGTTTGATCAGCTATGATCTTAATGAATGGCGGAGCAGGTGCGATGGGCCGAATGGCCTACTCCTGCTCTTATTCCTTATGATGTAATGGTTAAGCTTCCATGCTGGCGTGTGCTGGAAATCTGCCAGATTCCTCGGTGTTCCTCATTATACAAAGCCATGCTCTGGAATGGGCTACACATGGGGGCATCAGTCGAGGGCAGCATTGGCTTCAGCTTAGCCAGCAATGCTCTCCCCTGTCGGATAAAGCTGCCTGCACTCACTCTCTCAGCTTGGACTCGAAGATAATGAGTGGGTGGGAGTGGGTAGGGGAGAGTTTGACTTTCCCCCCCTCTCCCCGCACCCCCCCCCCCCCCCTTCCCCATGGAAAGATATCCCAGTAAGGTTAATTGCTTTGAAGAAAGATGAAAAGTTTGGAAGCCAAACATGGTTATGTACCATCAGTATTTTCTGATGATTGTTGCCCAGAGTTTGTGGAGAACGCAGTCAGTACACAGCTCTATTAATAGAACTGGTCTGCCACAGTGTTCAGCAGGATGTGTTGGCTCTGCCTTCGAAATGCAGATCTTGTTTCTCTCTCTCTCTCTCTCTCTGTTGATTTTTTTTTTGCTTGAAGGATAAAAGGTCATTTGTAGCAAGGAAAGATGTCACATGATTGCCAGGAGGAAGAAACGAACGATCTAGCCGGGTCCTGAACTAGCCAATCTAGCGTTCAGTCAGTTTGCAGAGGCGGGGGACATTCAGGCTCTGTCACCCCCCCCACCCCCCCCGCCACACACACTGTCCCTCCAGTGACTCTCAGATGCTGCCTCACTCTCCGAGATACAGGCACTGTGCAACGTCCTGCTCCATCGCTCGAGTGGCCATTTTCCAAGTGTGAGTCTTAACAGTGAAGGCAGACTATTCGACTGCAGGAGGCCGGCATCCACAGCACATGGACTGTCCAGGAGAACCTGCTGGACTGGAGCAGGAGCCATGGCTGATTCCCTGTACCCCACCAACCCAGGGCATTGAGGACCATTGCTAAACCCCAGCAACTAATGTCTTGTAACAATTTTGTTTCTGTTCTCTTTAACTCTTTCTTTTGAGCAGTCGTAGCCCGCTCTTTACTTTTAATAACAAACAGTTTTTTATTTTATGACTGCTCATTGCCAGGATGTGGGCATCACAGGCAAGCTGTGCATGATGGTTGTTGCCCATCGACAGTTGCCCTTGAGGAGCTGGCAGTGAGTCTCGTTCTTGACCCACTGCAGCCCATATGGTGGGTGTGGTGATATGCATCACTCTAGATACACAAGGGGTTAATGTAAGAACACGTAGACTAGATAAACACTAGAGGGAGCACCAGAGACATGACACACAGACACTCAACCAATAGGCCAGTAAGATAGGACACGACCAATGGGCATTCACGATACACACAGAGGTGACACAACCACAGGGGGGCATTACACCAACCCATATATAAAGGACACAGCACACATGATCTTCCTCTTTCCAGCGGAGACTCTCAGTGAGTACAGACACAGGCTTGATTCAATATCACACCCACCACGTGGATTGTACCAGACTGGTTCGTCAGTCTGAGTAGCGATAGAAGGATTAACAGTAGTGGCGAACCTAAGTAAGAGAATTGTAAATAGTTAAATAAACGTGTTGAAGTTATCGCCACGTCTGAACCTTCCTGTGTCAGCGTGCACATCGAGGAAGCCGCTTATGCCAAGTCAAGAGCATAACAAGACAGTGGGTAACAGAGATGTTCTGGTGAGATTCTCACTTACTCAAACCCATTCACTCACTGTGCCCGTTGACTCTGAGGAGTTTGATGATTGCGTCCGGGGAACTGGGGAAAATGATTAACCTGAGGAACCCGAGGGAATCTTGACATTTTACGTGTGTTCAATTGTTTGTGTGTGCACGTTTGAAAGTACAAACATTAAAGATTGGGCTGGAGCGTGCTTTCTATTCAATAAGATAATGGTTGAACCTGTGACATAAAGAACGATTGGCGGGTAGAAAGAGCACGGGAGAACCAACAACTTAGAGATTCCAATGACATACCTGGCTTCTTCAACACAGTCATGATTATCTAAGGGCCAAGATCTCAAGGGGCCCAACCCCAATGAGAGCCCAGCATGGAGGGGAGCTCAACAAGGTCAGGAAGGCAGTCAGTGCTGACTGGGGAGATCATTTTAAGGAACTCCACAGTCGAGGCTCTGTCCTTGATTCGAACACCCTCAACTCCATTCCTTAATGCCCCATCCACTCAGTCTCGGTGCTTCCCCAGCGAAGCGCAAAAAAGCCATTCGACAGCTGGAAAAAGACTGAGCAGATGGAATGCCTGCTGCGATTCTGGGACACCGTGGTGATACACTCCTGGCACGGCTGCACAACCTCAGATCCCTCGCCTGGGAAGAGGAGCACATGCCGGGGGTCCTCGTGGACGCTGTGATGGTTTCTATATTCAAGAAAGGAAACAATCCCATTGCGGTAACCACAGAGGGGCCTCCCTGTTATCTGCCCCAGGGAAGATCATTGCAAGAATGCTCCTCAATTGCCTCCTCCCTATGGCTGAGGAACTCCTTCCAGAGTCACAGTGTTGTTCTCACCCATTGAGACGCACCACAGACATGATCTTCACCACAGGGATAAATCCAGGACAAATGCAAGGATCGGCACCAACCATTGTACCGGGCTGTTTATGACCACGTAAAAGTCTGTCAAGTGAAAATGAAATGAAAATCGCTTATTGTCACGAGTAGGCTTCAATGAAGTTACTGTGAAAAGCCCCTAGTCGCCACATTCCGGCGCCTGTCCGGGGAGGCTGGTACGGGAATCGAACCGTGCTGCTGGCCTGCTTGGTCTGCTTTAAAAGCCAGCAATTTAGCCCAGTGAACTAAACCAGCCCCTAGTGCAAAGGCTTATGGGGTATCCTCCTCCAATTCGGCTGGGCCCAGAAATTTGTCATCGCCCTCCAAAACAAGGTGAAAACTACAATCCTCACCAACGTACCTGCCGCAGGCACTATCTCAGTGAAGACTGGGGTCAAACAGGGTGTCATCTCAGCAACCCCCTTCTCCATTTTCACCTCTGGAAAATTCCCCTCAGGCCATAGAGATGATCCATGGAACAGGCTGAGAGTTGTTCGACCTGCAACAACTTCAACCCATGACCCAAACACTGCAACCTCAGTCATAGAGCTCCGGAATGCAGACGACACACATGGGAGTGCGTCGTGCTCACTCAGCCACTCAGCCCCAGGTCATTGTTGACTCCTGAGCTGTGTTAGGTGTTATAATTGAATGGGAAATTCGCAGAATGGAACGAACCCCAGCTCAAAGACCAGAACCTTTACTCATTTTTGAATAAAACACGGAGGAACAGGGTCACGGGGCCACTAATTAGTTTTAACAGCGAGAAAGAAAAAAATTATTAAACTTGAAAAAATTAGATTATAATACCATACTCCTTTACTTCACTCCTTATCTTAACTATTACACACATGTTTTAGAGTAACATGGATTACAAAGTATATCTTACTCTACAATGGGCTCATTAATACAAAGTCCCTTTTAAGCATACAAGATGACTGTGGTCAGACTCACTCCTCTCTGAACCCAAGTTAATGTTTGTGGATTTTTCCTCAGAATCCCTTCAGATGATTCTTATATAGTGAACTCCGGCTTCCACAACAAAAGACCATAAGTCATAGGAGCAGATTAGGCCACTCGGCCCATTGAGTCTGCTCCGCCATTCAATCATGGCTGATATTTTCTCATCTCTATTCTCCTGTCTTCTCCCCATTACACCTGATGCCCTTATTGATCAAAAACCTATCTATCTCTGTCTTAAAGCCACTCAGTGATTTGACCTCCACAGCCGTCTGCGGCAAAGAGTTCCACAGATTCACCACCCTCTGGCTGAAGAAATTCCTCCTCATCTCTGTTTTAAAGCATCGTCCCTTTCATCTGAGATGGTGTCCTCTGGTTCTAGTTTTTCCTACAAGTGGAAACATCCTCTCCACATCCACTCTATCCAGGCCTCGCAGTATCTTGTATGTTTCAATAAGATCCCCTCTCATCCTTTAAACTCCAACGAGTAGAGACCCAGAGTCCTCAACCGTTCCTCATACGACAAGTTCTTCATTCCAGGGATCATTCTTGTGAACCTCCTCTGGAACCTTTCCAAGGCCAGCACATCCTTCCTTAGATATGGTGACCAAAACTGCTCACAGTATTCCAATTGGGATCTCACCAGAGCCTTATACAGCCTCAGAAGTACATCCCTGGTCTTGTATTCTAGCCCTCTTGACATGAATGCGAACATTGCATTTGCCTTCTTAACTGCTGACTGAACCTGCACGTTAACCTTAAGAGAATCATGAACAAGGACTCCCAAGTCCCTTTGTGCTTCTGATTTCCTAAGCATTTCCCCATTTAGAAAATAGTCTATGCCTAAATTCCTCCTTCCAAAGTGCATAGCCTCACACTTTTCCACATTGTATTTCATTTGCCACTTCATTGCCCACTCTCCTAGCTTGTCCAAATCTTTCTGCAGCCCCCTAGCTTCCTTAATACTAGCTGTTCCTCTACAGACCTTTGTATCATCTGCAAACTTAGCATCAGTGCCTTCAGTTCCTTTCTCCAGATCATTAATGTATATTGTGAAAAGTTGTGGTCCCAGCACAGACCCCTGAGGCACACCACTAGTCATCGGCTGCCATCCTGAAAAAGACCCTTTATCCCCACTCTCTGCCTTTTGCCAATCCCCTATCCATGCCAGGATCTTACCCTGAACACCATGGGCTCTTAACTTATTTAACTGTCTCCTATGTGGCACCTTGTCAAAGGCCTTCTGGAAATCTAAATAAATCACGTCCACTGGTTCTCCTTTGTCTGACTTCCTTGTTACCTCCTCAAAGAACTCTAACAGATTTGTCAGACATGGACGAAGCCGTGCTGACTCGGTCCTATTTTACCATGCACTTCCAAGTACTTTGCGATCTCATCTTTTCTAACAGACTCTAAAATCTTACCAATGACTGAAGTCAGGCTAACCGGCCGATAATTTCCCATCTTCTGCCTCCCTTCCTTCTTAAACAGTGGTGTTACATTAGCCACCTTCCTGCCTCCAGTGATTCTTGAAAGATCACCACCAATGACTCTACAATTTTCTCAGCTATCTCTTTTAGGACCCTGGGGTGTAGTCCATCCGGTCCAGGTGATGTATCCACTTTCAGACTTCTCAGTTTCCCCAGAATCTTCTCCTTAGTAATGGTCACTGCACTCACCTCTGCCCCCTGGTTCTCCTGGAGCTCGGGCATCTCATTGGTGCCTTCCACCATGAAGACTGATGCAAAGTAATTGTTCAGTTCCTCTTCCATGTCTTTGTTTCCTATTATTACTTCTCCAGACACATTTCCCAGTGGTCCAATGTCTATTTTTGCTTCTCTCTTACCTTTTATATGTTGAAAAAAATCTTCCCATCTCCCTTTATATTACTAGCTAGCTTGCACTCATACTTCATCTTCTCCCCCCTTATTGCTTTTTTAGTTGTCCTCTGCTCACTTTTAATGGCTTCCCAATCCTCTGGCTCCCCACTAATCCTCGCCACTTTGTATGCTTTTTCTTTAGCTTTTATGCTGCTCTTGACTTCCCTCATCAGCCTTGTCCTCCCCTTAGCATGTTTCCTTCTCCTTGGGATGAATTTCTGCTGTGCCTCCCCAATAACCTCCAAAAACCCCTGCCATTGGTGTTCCACTGTCTTCCCTGCTAGGCTCCTTTTCCAATCAACTCTGGCCAGCTCCTCCCTCATGAATGATTTCAAATTCCACTTTCAAACCTCACACTTTCAAATCTTCTTTTAAATTATGATTTCGCTCTGCTGCTTCTATCTGAAAAATGAAAATCGCTTATTGTCACGAGTAGGCTTCAAAATGAAGTTACTGTGAAAAGCCCCTAGTCGCCACATTCCGGCGCCTGTTCGGGGAGGCTGTTACGGGAATCGAACCATGCTGCTGGCTTGCCTTGGTCTGCTTTCAAAGCCAGCGATTAGCCCTGTGAGCTAAACAGCCCCTGGCTTCCACTTTCAGGTTTAACACCCCTCCCTTTAAGGTTCCCTTGTCTTAAAGGCTTTTAATCCATCTCTGAGGCCCAACTACCGATTTCCACAATTATTTCAAATAATGTCTCCTGAACTGTGCTAATTTCTCACAAAACCTTAGCAGCTGCCAATATCTTTGTGTCCTGTTATGGGACCGGCATTTTCAGAACCCCAAAATGTATCATGGAGTTCAATCAACCCCTCTCCCTTTAATGTATTGTTGCTTTTGAAGCACACAGCTTGGTCTCCAGGTGTGGTATTACAATTATGGACACGTGGGTTTTTAAACATAAAACAATGTTTATTCCATGAATTCAACTTAACCTTTTTAAATAAACATTGGATCCCTTAACACCACTTACTTCAAAGATAACCCCGGAAATAATACAACACTAAATAATCCCTCAAAATGTTCCTTCAAACCTCCAAAAGACTTAACACCTTTAAACAGAAACACATCAGGTTAAAGACATTACTATTATGAGTTTAAATCACCCAAATGATTCAGAGATAGCCTTTCCTGGTAGAGATCACAGCAGATCCAGCTCACTGCAAACACAGACACACCCAAGCTCTTTTCCTTCATGCAGCTCTCAGCAAACCAGCCAGGCACTTTTTAGCTGCTCTCTCAAACTCAAACTAAAAGCAGAAGTGAGCTCAACTCAGCTACCTCTACCCTCTGACATCACTTCAGTAATATGAGCGGCTCCATTTCTTAAAGGTACATTGCTTAAACATCCATTTCTTAAAGGTACTCTCACATGACAGGCCCTTAACAATCCAATGCCTTATCAACTCTGATTTTACTGAACAGTAATCCGTTCTGGTTAACTCCAGACTTCTTGGAAACCTCTCTTCATTTCTCTAGTTTCCTTAACTAGCTGGACTTTAGATTTCCGGCATCTTCCCTTAACCATTACTCCATAGTATTGCTTTTCTTCTAGCAAGGCTGAGAAAGATTTTCCCTCTTTAGCCTTCTAAAACCAACTGTTTCTAGCGCAGCTGTGAAAACTGCCTTTTCTCTCACTACATATCTCCAAGTGCTTTCAAGTTAGCTGAATTAAAACTTTAAAGCTTCTCTAACTTCCCTGTTGCGAATCAACCCCCACATGCTTATGCCTTTTACTTATTCTTCATGTCGTAGCCCTCTAACCACAGTAGAAACACTGCCTGAACTTAACATACTCCCACACATACAAGCAGCAGAATCTAACTATAGATTTTACCCTTCCAGGCACAGGAGTATTAAACTAAACCCACTTAAAACCAAACCTTATTGCTAAGCAGCACGGTGGCGCAGTGGGTTAGCCCTGCAGCCTCACGGTGCCGAGATCCCAGGTTCGATCCCGGCGCTGGGTCACTGTCCGTGTGGAGTTTGCACATTCTCCCCGTGTCTGCGTGGGTTTCGCCCCCACAACCCAAAGATCTGCAGGTTAGGTGGATTGGCCACGCTAAATTGCCCCTTAATTGAAAAAAATGAATTGGATACTCTAAATTTATGAAAAAAACAAACAAATAATAATAATATTTCACCATGCTAAAGCCAAACTGTGGAGGCAAAATCTAAGTGGGCATTCCTGGGCAGCACTGAGGGACTGCTGCCCTGTCAGAGGTATTGTGCTTCAGGTGAGGCAATAAACTGGGTGTCTGTCCTCCCGGGTAAAGGATCCCATGGCACCAAAGAAGGAGCAGGGAGTTCTGTAGCAATTGCCCTGCCTGATATCCAGCTCCACTTCAGAGGTTCACATTTGAACGAAGCATTTAAGAGGTGATCAGAGTAATAACATCCAAGGACAATGTCTGCTCTGGTAAATCTGGAACACAAAGAAAAGGGTGACACGGTGACAGAGTGGTTAGCACTACTGTCTCAAAGCGTCAGGGTCTCGGGTTCAATTCCGGCCTTGGGCGACTTTGTGGAGTTTGCACTTTCTCCCCTTGTCTGCGTGGGGGGGGGGGGGGGGGTTTCCTCCGGGTGCTCCGGTTTCCTCCCAGTCCAAAGATGTACAATATAGGTGGATTGGCCGTGCTAAGTTGCCCCCTAGTGTCCGGGGTTAGTTTATGGGGATAGGGCGGGCTGGATGGGGGGGTGGTCCTCTGTAGAGTGCTCTTTCGGAGTGTCGGTGCAGACCCGGTGGGCCGAATGGCCTCCTTTTGCGCTGTAGGGATTCTAAGAAGCCAGGTTATGAAATTGCTTCTGAGCGAGCACTTCAGTTACTCCTTTGTGGGTTCAAAGCAATGCTGGTTCTGTTACTAATGTGTGAACCTACAACCGGATGGGTTCCACCCATCTGCATTGTCCCGTTTAGATGACAGGATAAGTGACTCCAATACTCTTCTTTATCTATTCAAGAACTGAATGAAGGACCAAGAGTGTGCGCGTGTGTGGGGTGTGGGGAGATGGTGGTAGGGGGGTCAGGTGTAGGGTGGTGGCTGGGACAGCCCTGTGACTTGACATGTTTCTGGGGAAGGAGTTATTTGTACTGACAAACTCGTTGACTGGTGTCACACTGATGAGAGAGAGCAGTCTTCGCTCTGCCCTGTGTTGCTCCAACCTTTCTCATTACAGATGGAGGAGACAGCTTTAAAAAAGGACTTGGATTCTGAGTGAATGTTAAAGACACAAGTAAATAATTGAGGGGACGCTCCAAGGGGCTGTTAGCGCCTGTTTGTGACGATTCCGAGCTACATCAATCGAGATTAATCGAACAGCTGTCCTGACATATGGAATCCAGTTAAAATGTTGAAGACAGAGGGAACTGTACATTGAATTAATTCGACCAACTCAAAATAATTGATTGATTGCATCTTGGGCAGCCATTCAGCCCATCACCCCTCTGCTGGACGTTAAAAGATCTATCCAATTAGTCACACTGCTTGCCACCCTTTCTTTAAAGACCTGCAAAATGCTTTTGTCCAATTAAAAACAACAAAAAGAGTCAAACAGAAGATGATGACGGAATTTGGTGAAGGGAGATTATTACCGAAAAGAGAGTCATGTCGCTGACTGTTTTCATCTTACATCAGGACAAACACAAGAATACCAAATTTCAAACGTTCACTACAATTTATACGACAGGAGACAAAAGGTTATGATTGGTTGAGAAGTCAACTTTGATTGGCCGAGAGGCTGCAGCTCCCATTGCTTTCTCCATGGTGGTGCCTCAGCCAATCAGAGTCGACTTGCCAACCAATCAGCAGCTTTTTCTCCTGCAGCATAAATTGTGGTGATTGTTTGAAATTTGGTATTCTACCTTTTGTCCTGATGCGCACCAAGACAAAAGATTGTGGCAAGGTTCTCTCTTTTCAGCAAAGCTCAGGTTTGGACTATTACCAAATATGTGGCATTGCTGTCTTTGTCCCAGCCAGGTCTATCATTGTAGTGTTGTTCGCAAAAGGTAACATCAGTGAGGAAATTCTGAAGCCCTCCCTACCTCTTTTCCGTCATCCAATATCAGGGTGAACCAGCATTACTGTGAGCTGAGGTTCTGGGGATATGAACCCCAACTCGGTCAGTTGCATCTTTACGACTGTGCCATAAAACTGTGGATCCCACTTAATAATAATAATAATAATAATAATCACTTATTGTCACAAGTAGGCTTCAATGAAGTTACTGTGAAAAGCCCCTAGTCGCCACATTCCGGCGCCTGTTCGGGGAGGCTGGTACGGGAATTGAACCCGCACTGCTGGCATTGTTCTGTATTACAAGCCAGCTGTTTAGCCCACTGTGCTAAACCAGCCACTTCAGAGTCCAGAATGTTTATTTAAGGTTGTCACTTGCTACAATCCCACTGATGCTATAACTGGATAAGAAGATTCCAGAATGGAACCCTAGCTCAAAAGTCCGTAATGTTTACTTTTTTTATAAAACAACAAAACTTTTGTTTTATTAAACTTGGAAGAAATGGATTATGATCGAACACTTCTTTAACTCCCCCATTATCTTAACAAATACACACAGATTTTAAGATTAACATGGATTACGAAGTACATCTTAAACTACAGTAGTCTCAGTAACATAACATCCCTCGAGAAACACAAGACGACTGTGGTCAAACACACTTCACTCCGAACTCAAGTGAATGTCTGCTGATTTCTCCTCAGAATCCCCCCAAATAATTATCACATGAGAGTTTCCCAACTCCCCTCCCAAAAAACACACTTTAAAATCTTTTCTCATAATGAGTCTATCCTTAGCGATTTTCATTCTGAAATCCAGTCCAGGACTTACAAAGCTTCCGCTCCACTTTTATCAGAAAATCCAGTCCAGGACTTTCAACTCCCCCGTTGGAATTTCTTTGTCTTGACTGATGTACAAATTGTTCACAACTGGAATAGAATAGAACATACAGTGCAGAAGGAGGTCATTTGGCCCATCGAGTCTGCACCGACCCACCCAAACCCCCACTTCCACCATATCCCCGCAACCCCTCCCAACCTTTTTTGGTCACTAAGGGACAATTTATCATGGCAAATCCACCTAACCTGCACGTGTTTGGACTGTGGGAGGAAACCGGAGCACCTGGAGGAAACCCACGCAGACACGGGGAGAACGTGCAGACTCCGCACAGACAGTGACCCATCAGGAAATCGAACCTGGGACCCTGGCGCTGTGAATCACTTGTGCTACTGTGCTGCCCACCACTACCGTGCTGCCCACACAAACTAAGTTCACCCTCGATTCCAAGACTCTTGTTAAAATGGCATCAAATGATTCATTTACCTCTGAAGTCTGCTGTCCCAATTTAAATCTGATTTCTACAATTGTTTCTTTAATTCAGAACACTTTGTTTATTCTTCCTTGAATTTTTCTGAACTGTACCTCGGTCTCGTGTCCTTTGAACTCCAGTCATCTTAAACATTCTTTCTGAGCCAATTCCCTGGTTATCCGGATTAAATTACGTTCCTTAGAAAGTCTGCATCGCTGCAACTCCCTTGTCCTGTCCAGCTCCTTCTGGCAGAGCTGGGAAATGTTCACTCCCCTGTTCCCTGTCTCCAACTGCAATATATCCAGCTAAAACTAAAACTTAAAAAGCATTTTTCCCTTAGAAGGGCTTCCAGTTGATAAGCAATATCCACATGCTTATGCTGTTTATTTATTGCTCCCGCCGTAACCCTCTCTAAGCACAATCGAGTCACAGTTGGAATGGAACCAACCTCCACCTTTGTCCAGCATGAATCTAACCACAGGTTTTACCCTTCAAGCACAGAAACATTAAATAAAACACACTTTAATCTAAACCTTATTTCTAATGATTACCAATACAAATATAAGTCCCTTAAAAGTACCTTTTGTTTTCCTAACATCTTCTGTCATAGATCACAAAATAACCCATTGCACTATTTTGAAGAAATAGTGGGTTAGCGTTTGTTCCTCAGCCAATTTAGAAGGAGATTAACTGGTCATAAGCAGATTGCTGATCATGGGAGCTTGCTGTGCACAAATCCGCTGCCATGTTTCCTATATTGCAACAGGATGCATTTCAGTTCTGGAAAAAGACTGGTTAGACTGGGGTTGTTTTCCTTGGAGCAGAGGAGGATGAGAGGAGACCTGACATTGTGCATTTTATGTTTGCCCTATTATGTATTTTCTTTTCATGTACGGAATGATCTGTCTGAGCTGCACGCAGAACAATACTTTTCACTGTACCTCAGTACATATGACAGTAAACCAATCCAATCCAAGGAGACGTGACTGAGGTGCGCAGGGCTGAGGGCTTCTTTCTGTGCTGTTAAACTTTATGTCTCTATGACTCTGTGCGTGCAATTTATCGGCCTTGTCACGCTCCGATTTGGTGTGACAATGCCGTTGAATCTCGTGAGGTGCCAGGAACTAAACGGCCAGGCCTCAGACACCTCGCCAGGGTGCTGTTTATACTGCTCCACACAAATGTGGATCAGTCATAATGGCAGCTGGGTGTGGGGGCGGGGGGTCTCCGAGGCTATTGGAGACCCCCGGATGGTTGGGGACAGGGCAGGTTGGCATCCTGGAACTCCCGCTGGCACCCGGTCATCCTGGCAGTGCTGGGTGGCAGTGCCAAGGTGCACGGGTGCCAGTGAGGGTGCCATGGTACCACCCTGCCAAGAGCCCGAGAGAACCCCCAAGGTGCGGCTACACCTGGTTCACGTTTGTGTCTGGACCAGTGCTAAACGGCGCAATGACGAGGTCTGCCAGGCGGGGGCGTCTGTTCCTGGGCCCCAGGAGAATCGGGAGCGACATATTTGAATGAGCCTAACGACTCACTTAAATATGCTAATCTGGATCTCACCCAGCGGGGGCGAGATCCAGGTCGCGGCGTCTCGCGGGGTCTCGTTCGATCATGCGAGACGTTCCGAGTGTTTCAAATCTTGCCAGAGGGCTCTCACCAGATTGAAAAGCCAGACGTGATGAGGCCGTTTGATCGCGCCCCAGGTTTCAATGGCTCTATGTCTCCATGGCTACACTATATTCTCTGGAGGTGAGGAGAATGAAAGGTGATCTCATTGGAACCTGCAAGATTCTGGAGGGGTTTGATAAGGTGGGCCCTGAGAGGTTAATTCCATGGTCGGGGAACCTAATCCATGGGGCATGGGACACAGTCTCAGGATAAGGGGGCCAATCAATGAGGACTGAGATGGGGAAAAATTGCTTCACTCAAAGAGTTGTGAATCTTTGGAATCCCTGAACCCAGAGGGTTATAGCTGCTCCATCGCCGATTTGATTTGATTTATTGTCACGTGTACCGAGATACAGTGAAAAGTATTGTTCTGCGTACAGTCCAGACAGATCGTTCCATGCATGAAAAAACACAGGGCATACGATAAATGCACAATGTAAATACATAGGCACAGAGCTCGGGTGAAGCATACAGAGTGTAAGACCACTCAGTTGAGAAGATGTGTGGAGAGATCAGCTCAGTCCATAAGAGGGTCATTCAGGAGTCTGGTAACAGCGGGGAAGAAGCTGTTTTTGAACCTGTTAGTGCTTGTTCTCAGACGTTTGTATCTCCTGCCCGATGGAAGAGGTTGGAAGAGAGAATAACCCGGATGGGAGGAGACTTTGATTATGCTGCCTGCTTTCCCAAGGCAGCGGGAGGTGTAGACAGAGTCAATGGATGGGAGGCGGGTTTGTGTGATGCACTGGGCGGTGTTCACGACTCTCTGAAGTTTCTTGCGGTCCTGGGCCGAGCAGTTGCCATACCAGGCTGTGATGCAGCCAGATAGGATGCTTTCTATGGTGCATCTGTAAAAGTTAGTAAGAGTCAATGTGGACATGAGAAAGTAGAGACGCTGTTGTGCTTTCCTGGTCATCGCGTCATAGTGGGTGGACCAGGACAGATAGGAATTTGAAGCCGTCAACCATCTCCACCTCTGCACCATTGGGTTAAGGCTGAGATAGACAGATTATTGGTGTCTCGGCGAATCATGGGATAGAGGGAGCGGGTGGGAAAACCTAGTTGAAGCTGAAGATCGGCCATGTTCATAGGGAATGATGGAGCAGACTCAATGGGATTTGTGATCTCCTCCTGCTCCCGACACTTTCTGTTCTTCCACACTTCAAAACAATACTTAGATCAGCTGCAAAGGACTTGAGGCCGTCTGGCAGCTGTGAAAGAAACTAGATGACTTCCAGTACTGTTCCTTTTCTCTTTCGCAACAAGACTGGCACTGTCTCAATGTACGTCGTAGCTCTAACAGGGTTTGCTGGCACACAGCGGCCCCTTTAATTGGATAGTTGGGTTGTTATGGTGACCTGGTGTGTAATGGGAACGATGACTGCCTTGTGCCTGGCAGCCACCATTAGTGTTGATATTTGTCAAACTGGGTCATACCTGCTGTTTGGACAGATGACATGCTATTTTTCGCCCTGGCAAATAATAAGGTAACAAGAGCGAGGTGTATTTCGAGCCAGTCACAGGAAATGGAGGACGATAAAGCAACAAAATTAAACTGCTCAGAGCGAAAGATGCGAGAGACCAGGTGAGACGGTCCGCAGTGCTTCTTTAAGAGCAGAACGAGCGAGGAGTCAAATCTGCCTTTGTCAAAAGCAATTGACTCACCTTCAGAAAAGGTTACCGTTTCTTTTTTTTTCCCGGTTTTGCTCAAGGGGGACAGTGAGTCAGTTGGTCCTGTGAAGAGAGATCAATGGCTTCAGTTCCACCAGGAGGGGACAGTGTGATGATGCTCAGCGGGGGTCTGTTCCAGGGACCCTGCAGTTCGCGTTGCTCATAAACAACATTGTGGGTGGTTGTGGCTGGGAGAACTGATGAGAGAGAACTTTTCTAATGACACTGAGCTGTGTGACCAGATGACAGCTCAAAGGGGGATTGATAATGTTCACAGGGACTGAGTGATGGAAGGGAGATCAAGGTAGAATAGGAACTTGCATTTATATAGCATTTTCTGTTACTACCGGACATCCCAAAGCACTTTGCAACTGCTGAAGCACTTTTTGCAGTGCAGTCACTGTAGAAATCACAGCAGCCAATATCCTCTTGGCAAACAGCCGCGTCGTAATGAATGGCCAGATAATAGTTTTTTTTAAAGTTTTTTTTCTTTTAAATTTAAAGTACCCAATTTTATTTTTCCCAATTAAGGTGTGATTTAACGTGGCCAATCCACCCACCCTGCACATCTTTGGGTTGTGGGGATGAGACCCACGCAGACTGTGCAAACTCCACAAAGACAGTGACCCCAGGCTGGGATCGAACGCGGTCCTCGGCGCGTAAGGCAGCAGTGCTAACCAATACCCCGCCCTGCCGCCCACAATCTATTTGTTTTGTGCGACGGTGATTGAAGGATAAATATTGGCATGGGGAAGAAATCTTGTTTACAATAGGGCCGGCATCAGTGTCATCTACCTTGGGATGGGTCTCTGAAAGGCAGGACCTTAATACATGAATAGGATGGGAATAGAGGGATACGGATCCCAGAAGTGTAGAAGATTTTAGTTTAGATGGGCAGCATGGTCGGCGCAGGCTTGGAGGGCCGAAGGGCCTGTTCCTGTGCTGTACTTTTCTTTGTTCTTTGTCCTTTGTTCAACAGGTCAGCGCACCCACGGCAAGGCACTTGAGTTTCAACCTTGACCTTTGCACTCCAGCTCTGGAGTTGGACACAAGCCAGGAACTCACTGGCTTCGAGACATGTGGACGATCGACTGAGCCACAGCTCCTGAAAGTGATGAAAGAGTATGCACAACACGATATAGAGTAGCACCTATGGAAGTGGGCAATGCGAATCCAGTGAGCCTTTCTTCAACCCTCTTGTAGACCGGACGGTCAAGTGGACGTTGGGTCGATGCGGGTACCTGAGGGGTCACTTGAGCAAGAGTTCTCTCCAGACTGTGGGCAGACACATAGTGTGTAAGAGCTGTTCAGAGCATTCGATAAACTGTTACGTTCTAAGCCCTTGGTCACCAATCATTGGAACCCAACACGTCTCTGATCCAATCTTGTCCTAGTCGAGGGGGTTTAGACAGAGCGAGATGTCGCAGTAACGGTGATGTCACTCGGCTATTAATTCAGAAGTCTTATTTATGGCTCTGGCGCCACAAGTTCAACACCATCATAACAGCTCGGGGAATTTAAGCTTCATTCAAGGAATTACTCTAGGAATGGCTGGAATGAAATTTAGTAATGGTCATCATAAACCCATCATTTTGTTTTGGCTGAAAAAACCCATCAGGCTCACTAATGTTCTTTCAGGAATGTTAGGATCCCGGGTGAGATCCCAACCATTTTCAATGTGTAAAACTGTGAGGAAATGTTACTGCCCCACAGGAGTAATGATCTGACCAATAGGTATCTTTTATGTTGAAACAAACTTTCATTTAAACACAGCATGAACCACATTAACAACAAAGAATAACTTTATAGTTAACAGCTCTTAACTCAAAGAAGGAACTCTAAGTTACTTCCTAATTCTGACACTAAATATTTCAGCCAGACGTCTTACAACAGCAGGTTAAAGTCCGACAGGTTTGTTTCGAATCACGAGCTTTCGGAGCGCAGCTCCTTCCTCAGGTGAATGTTTCACCTGAGGGAGGAGCAGTGCTCCGAAAGATAGTGATTTGAAACAAACCTGTCGGACTTTAACCTGCTGTTGTAAGACTTATTACTGTGCTCACCCCAGTCCAACGCCGGCATCTCCACATCTTGACTAAATATTTCAATCAAGCAAGCTAATATAGTTCAAATACCACTTATAAGTAAAGTTAACAGTCAGGTTGTACTTGCTTTTCTTTGTGAAGAGTCCTGGGAAAGAACTTTTCAGAAGCAAACGTAAGATATTTCTTGTCAGACTAAAATCCTATGGCAAACTGAAACTACAGACAGACCTGGCTCCTTCCCCCAACCACAGCATTTTCACCCAAACATAAGGCATTCTTCTGTCTCCTCCATCAAAATGTCCCATGACCTGTTTAACCAGGACCAAACATAATCCATCATAAATTATCTACAAACCAAAACAACATTCCATTAGCCAACTATCTGTAAACAATTAAATGCTTTTCAAATCTATCAGAGGAACACTCCCCCTGGAAAA
This sequence comes from Scyliorhinus canicula, assembly GCF_902713615.1. Taxonomy (NCBI): domain Eukaryota; kingdom Metazoa; phylum Chordata; class Chondrichthyes; order Carcharhiniformes; family Scyliorhinidae; genus Scyliorhinus; species Scyliorhinus canicula. The sequence goes on from NC_052146.1 coordinate 301,053,737, forward strand.
TAACATCAAGGATTATCTCATTTTTACAACACCTTAATCACTTCTTAAGTAGACATACTGGGCAAATTTCTCTGTTTGAGAGACTAAGTGTTGATGCCGGGACTGAATTGCGTGCTGTTCCTGTTCCCGTTGGGAGTCCCTGGTTCCGGGGCAATTCAGGACATGCTAATTAACCAGCACTCTGCCCACCTGAACCCGGAGCAATTCTCATTGCCGCCGGTGTCGGATTCACTGGGGCCAGAATTGGCACTGGGGAGCTTGAAAAGCTGGAGCTGCTTCTGAGCACTCCACTCCCAACACGCTCTCATTCCAGCCAAGAAAATGACCCCGTAAAAAGCAGCACCAAGAATCACTGATGGAGAGCTCAACCAGATGCTAGATGCAGTGGAGATGAGGTGGGACACCCTCTTCCTCAGGGTGAGAAGGAGGCTACCGCCCGTCAACATCAACCGGGCCTGGGCAGAGGTCAGAGAGGCAGTGAGGGCTGTGGGCCTCACCAGGCGGACTGGCCTGCAGTGCTGCAAAAAGATGAATCACCTCTTGAGGTCAGCTCGGGTGAGTTCCCATCTCTGTGCCCCTGGCATCTCTCCCGCCCGTCCCCCCTAACCCTCACCCCATCCCTAGAGGCCAACAACAACCCATCTGCCTGAGTCTCCCTCACAATCACCATGCACCAAACTCCAACACCTGCATTGTCCTCTTTGCTCAAGTGCCTGGCACACACATGCCACCATCTACAGACCATCTGGTGCGGACATCACACATGCTGCAGGACATCAGTTGGAGGTAGGGACCCTGGAAGGAGCGGATAGTCGGAGGGCTGCCTGATTCCAGGAAGCAGCTGTAGTCTGGACAGGTGTAGAGCTGCTGGAAAGGATAATTGGGCATTCTGAATTCTCCCTCAGTGTACCCAAACAGGGGCCGGAGTGTGGCGAATAGATCAAGAGATCCAAGACCTGGGCACACTGTTGATGCTGAGGCTCAGGACAGGGGAGCACAGCCAGAGGCAGCCATGTAACGGGCCCACATGGACATTGCTGCGGCGCTCCAGAGCTTGGCCCAGTCACGAAAGGTCATGGCTGAGGGTTGAAGAGAAAATGCTGGAAAATCTCAGCAGGTCTGTCAAAGGATCTCCTGGACCTGAGACGTTAGCTCTTTTCTCTCCCTACGAATGCAGTCAGACCTGCTGAGATTTTCCAGCATTTTCTCTTTTGGTTTTAGATTCCAGCATCTGAAATAGTTTGCTTTTATTCAAGGCTGAGGGCATCGGGAGCATTGGCCGAGCGTTAATAGACATGGGTCAGGCACAGAGGGACCTGGTATGGTGTCAGGGGGACACGACGGAGGCAGTGATTTGATTTGGTACAGTGAAAAGTATTTTTCTGCGTCCAAGGGTATAATCGATATATCATATTGGTGTACCGGAAACAACCTCTCTCTGAATGTCGGAAAGATCAAGGAATTGATCATCGACTTCAGGAAGCGTAGTACGACTCACACTCCCAACTCCATCAATGGCTCCCAAGTGGAGATGGTCGATAGCTTTAAGTTCCTGGGGGTCACCATCACCAACAGTCTGTCCTGGTCCACTCACATTGATGCAACAGTCAAGAAAGCCCAACAACGTCTCTACTTCCTGCGGAAGCTAAAGAAATTTGGCATGTCTGCATCGACTCTCACAAACTTCCACAGATGTGCCAAGAGAGCATCCTATCCGGCTGCATCACAGCCTGGGTATGGCAACTGCTCGGTCCAAGATCGGAAGAAACTGCAGAGTGTGGTGAACTCAGCCCATGTATCACACAAGCTTGCCACCCTCCCATTGATACTGTCTACACCTCCCACTGCCTCAGGAAGGGAGACAGCATTATCAGAGACCCCTCCCACCCAGGCATTGCCCTCTTCCAGACCCTTCCATCAGGCAGAAGGTACAGAAATCTGAAGACTCGCACATCCAGACACAGGAACAGCTTCTTCCCCACAGCTACAAGACTCCTCAACGACTCCCCCTCAGACTGATCTGTTTCCTGTAAGAACACTATTCACGACGCTCTATGCTGTTCGAGCTCATGTATGTGCTTTGTTTGGCCCCTTGTTCCGCACTGTAACCAATCACTGTTTGCCGATGTACCATTTGTTAATGTCCTCTGTCGATTATTCTTTTTGTCTCCCATGAACGTACTGTGTACGTTCCCTCGGCCGCAGAAAAATACTTTTCACTGTACTTCAGTACATGTGTCAATAAATCAATCTATCGATCAATCAACATTCATCCATCCCACAGGAAATGAGAACAACCACCCACCCCTCAACTGCCAAATTGACTAATAGCAGTTCAATACCAAGAAATGGAAGAAGAGGATAGAAAGATACCCAGATGCCAGAACAAGAAATGGAGTTTATCTGCAGTGACAGAGTCTTCTACTCCTGCGACAATGGTGGGAACGAGAAACGGATGGAAGGCCTTCAGAAACCTGAACCGATGAACTCAGAGACTTGAATGGGGGAGATAGGGTGTTAATACCAATGTAATTACATGGGGTAAACCAGAATATATCGGATAAAGACTTTGGGGAAGGTGTAAATATAATGTTGATGTGGGGCTGAGTATAGTTTTGTGGACACAGTGATGTAAGAGCACAAATGACCCATACCGAGGGGTCAGTTATGTCTTGGACAGAGCTGCGTGTACAAACAAACACGGAGACAGATCGTAGCTTGAACCCTTTACTGTATCTATGTAAAAGGTTCTTGTTGATAAATACAGTTAAGCCACTGAAGAACACAAAGACGTAATTAAGATTTACCAAATGGTGTCCAACATCCTACAATACACATCAGACAGGGCTTCATTAACGAAGGCAGGAGTGGACGAGATTTGGAAGTGAAGGCTGACCCTCCAGGCAAGTTTGAGGTAAGGTTATCGAAATGTCAGGATACATCTTCAATGCATTTGGTGATATGTCCAAATAGGTTATCTCAACATTGTGAGGATGAAAGGTTGTTTGGAGCATGCCGGGCTGGATTCTCCTCACTCCGACGCCGAATTCCCGGCTGGCACAGGGGCGGAAAATCCATTTTCCCGCACGGAATCGGGACCGTTGCCGGTTCCCCATTTCAGCGGGCCCCGAAAACGACGTACTCTACGAGTATGCTGCGCCGCCTCAGTCCTACCTGGGCCCGTTGCCAGAGGTTCACTCCACCATTCTCCACCCCTGACCGACCGAAGCCACAACGCCGTGGATGTAATGTACTCCAGTCGGTCGGGATACACGCGTGGACAGCTGTGGGCTCAGTCCGCGGCTGCCCTGGTCGGGGGGCGGGCCGATCAGAGGGCAGGGGGGGCCTTAAAGGCGGCCGGGAAATGTTTGTGCGGGCGGACAGGGTCGGCCGGGCGGCCGATCGGGTGGGTTTATTTTTAGGGTCCATCTCCGCTGTCGAAGTCCACTTTGGAGCACAGCGCGGCCGCTGGAGGCCGGCGTCGTGCGCACCTGCGGCCTCCGACCCGGAAGTGCGGGGGCCGGTATCTGCAGCAAAAGCTGTTGTATCTATGTCGGGTCCCAGCTCGCCACCTGCAGGGCGAGGAATATGTGGCCCTCTCACGCCAGTTTTCTGACGTGAAACTCCATCGTTTAGACGCCGGCGTGGGGACATAGTCCCAATAATGGAGAATCCAGCCCAATTGTGTGGAATTTGGGACAGTCTTGTTTCAAGTGGACGTCAGTCACCATCTCTCTGCGTTCGACAGAAGGCTGAAGTAGGTGCAGTAAATATGCTCCTTGGGCTTAAAGTGCAAAACTGTGAAGAACGATTCATGAAACTGAACTTCTGCTGCAGAGCGAAAAAGAGATCGGGAAGGAATGATGCTTGCCTTTAAAATGGTGAGAATGGTGTAAATAACAAAAGAACTTTAATTGAAGGGGACTTTAAATGTGGAGAAGTCTGACCACAACTGAGCAATACATTGTGGAGCTTACACCGACAGTACTGTCTACAGTTTGATCTCCTTACTTTAGGAAGGATTTACTTGTATTGGATGCAGTTCAGAGAAAGTTCACTGGGCTTATTCATGCGATGAAAGGTTTTAAAAAATTAATTAATATGGATATGGACGTCGCTGGCTAGGCCAGCATTGGTTGCCCATTCCTAATTGCCCTCGAGAAGCTGGTGGTGAGCTGCCTTCTTGAACCGCTGCAGTCCATGTGGTGTGGGTACACCCACCGTGCTGTTGGGAAGGAAGCTCCAGGATTTTGAGCCCGTGACAAGTGGGGGAACGGCGATACATTTCCAAGTCAGGATGGTGGGGAGCTTGGAGGGGAACCTCCAGGTGGTGGGGTTCCCATGTGACTGCTGCCATTCTTCTTCTAGGTGGTGGAGGTCGTGGGTTTGGAAGGTGCTGCCTCAGGAACCTTGGTGAGTTCGTGCAGTGCATCTTGTAGATGGTACACACGGCTGCTCGTGCGAGTTGGTGATGGAGGGAGTGAATGTTGGTGGAAGGAGTGCCGATCAGGTGGGCTGCCTCTTGAGTGTTGTTGGAGCTGCACCCATCCAGGCAAGGGGAGGGTATTCCATCACACCCCTGACTTGTGTCTTGTGAGGAAAGTCTGAGCAATTGGGACCTATACTCTGAGGGGTTTGAGAGGCGATCTTATTGAAATATAAAGGATCCCGAGGGGGCCTTGACAGTATTGACGCAGGGAGGATGTTCTTCCTTATGGGGGATCTAAACCGGGGGCGGGGGTGCGGGCAGAGTTTAAATGTAAGTTTAAGACAAAGACAAAGAGAAAGTTCTTGTCTCAGAGGGGGATAACCTTTGGAATTTGCAACCTCAGAGAGCAGTAGGGTCTGGGCCACTGAATAGATTATCAAGGCTGCGTTAGGCAGATCTTTGAGCTCCGAGGGACTCAAGTGTTATGGGGGAGGGGCAGGCAGGAAAGGGAATTGTGGAATTTACAGTGCAGAAGGAGGCCATTCGGCCCATCGGGTCTGCACCGGCCCTCGGAAAGAGCACCCCACTCAAGGTGAGGTCACAATCTGACCAAACACGATCCGACGGAATGGTGGAGCAGGCTCAATGGACCGAATAGTCACATTTCTATTGGCCGGGGACAACTGGTTATCCCATTAGTCTTGGGGAATAGGAGCTCTGTTAATGAGGGGGTGTGAGGTGGGATGATTGGGGGGAGGGGAGGGGGGGGGCGGGGTGACAATCACTAGTAGTTGCAGCTGTATGAATAGAGTTGGCCAGTGTGGTACCGGTTAGTGAAGGAAGCAGTGGGGAACTACCGCTGCTGTTTATACAATGATGTAAATAAAGTTACTTTCTGTTCGACTCGACCAACACGTGCTGGATTCATCATGACTCTCACAAAACTAACCAAGGGCGAGATGAGGAGACGGTGGGCGAGATTCTCCATCGGCCGACGGCAGAATCATGAAAAGTGATTGGGCGGAGAATAGGTTCCGACGGTAAAATCGCAGCGGCCGCCGATTTCACGCCAAATCATAATTCTCCGTCACCTCTACAGCGGTGCCAATGCGCACCAAACACACGTACAGTAAACACCGTTTGCATATCATTAGCGAGCCTGACCCGGTATTCAGCGGGGCCTCCGTGATTCTTCGCCTCTGAGGGGCCGGTGAAACCGGTGCGGTGGCTGCTGAGGGAGAGAGAGAGAGAGGAGGTAGGACACAGAGCGGGGCGATGGTGGGCTGACAGGCTGGACATTGGCTGGGTTGGCTGAGGTAGGGGGCTCCTGCCAGGACCAGGGTGGTGGGGGGGGGGGGGATAGGGTAGGGGCGTGTGGCCGTTGTGACCTCCCCACAGGACTGGGGCACGGACCGCCATTGCCGTGGACTGCAAGGCAGCCATCTTGCTTCGCACCCCACTGACCACCCTCCTTGGCTCCTAGTTCCGCAGACTGACACCATCCTTATGGGTTCCCCCCCCCCCCCCCCCCCCTCCTCACCCCTGCAATATCCCCCCCAACCCGGCTGCCACCCGGTGTTGGGGAATCAGGCAGCCCAGCCAGGGCAATGCCCACTGGAGCCCATGTGGGGGCGCTGGGCGGGAGCCATGGAGCATACCGCTGGCAAGGGCATGCCGTCGAAAACTCCAGCTCAGCAGCGAGACAGTGCGGCATATCTGCCAGATCATGGCACACCTGGCACCGCGCAGGTATGGGGGAGGACACCTGTTCCTGGCGGTCGTCAAGGTGATGGTCACCCTGAATCTTTACGCCACGGGATCCTTCCAGGCGCCGAATCGGGAACTGTCGGAGACCTCACGGCCTTAGTGCACAGGTGCATCTGTGCCCTCCCGGACGCCTTATATACCCCGGTGGTTTCAAAGCATCCATTTCAGGCTGGGTCACCACATGTGGCCTAGATCCCAGTTGTACAGTTAGTTATTGTCACTGAGTTACTAGAGTTATATCAGTAGACTGTCGAACTCATTTATCTAGTTGTTGTTACTGAATAAATCCTTTCAACTTACTTCAAGGACTGGAGTGTCTTTCAACGCCGTCTATGGTCAGTAGCAACTTATGTTAATCAAACAGCAGAACATAACAGCCCCGAGCGTGTAAGACTAGAGCGGGCCTCCAGCACTGGCAGTGGCAGGTGGTGGAGGAGCCTCAGGGGATAGCTCCACTCGCACCCCCATCCCATGGAGTAGCCCACGGGCCATCAGGCACCCCAAGGGAGGAGGTGATGACGGGTCCCGTGCCGGTGACACCCGCAGGGGAGGTGCCTCAAACCCGCAGCACCTCGGACTCTCCCTCATCCTGTCCCTGGCGCACCTGGTGAACAGCGGCAGAACAGGGTGGCACCATACCACCTGGGACACCAGGCAGCAGTGGGGCCCATGCAGGCCCAGAAGACGCCCATAAACGCCGACCCCAGGGGGCAGGGCTGGAATCAAAGCAGGCCGCCTCCACTCATGCTGTTCCGTCTGGGGATCCACCAAGATGTCGCATTAGGGTCCGTAAGGCCAGAGAGTTAGGTTGGCATGGGTGCAGGGCAAGTGTGGCAAAAAAAAAATCAGTGTTGTCACAAATAGGCTTACATTAACACTGCTGGCATTGTGCCCACGCCAGGGGCAACTAAATAAGACAGAGTGCAATAGATGTAGCGCTGGGAAGGACCCTGGTAATCCCACCCAGAACAGCACTCTGTTTTATTTTGGGTTAGATTGCACCCAAAGCTAATTAATTTGAACTGTGAGTACAGAGTAATTTCTAAACAAAAATAAGAAGTCTCTGTAGAGATTAGACATCGCAGGAGATAGTTCTCGGACTGAGAGAGAAGGACTGAGAGACTGAGAGAGACTCAGAAAGCTGCCGTGGAATTCTGATCACTAGTTGCCAGTGGGACCTGGCAAACCTCTTAAGGCATTCCAAAACTTTCCGTGGCCCTGTGGTTATGTCATTTTGTGGTTTAACCTCTTCAACATTCTCCTCCATCAGGTCTAACACTGTCCACCACACAAACCGCACTCATCCAGGATGCTGGGCTTGTAACCTGTCCTTCACAAACTCTTGCATTCCAGTCTGGCTGAGCTGCTTCAGCGATACCTCGCTCTTAACAGCCATTCGCAAATCACCTCCTGCCTGTCATCTTCTCCAACCCATGCTCAGCCTGCCCTCCTCAAACCTACTGCTCCACCATTAGTCTTCAGACGTTAGCCTTTCTCTGGAAACTCCCTACTCTCCTCCAGCTGCTTTTCCCCCACCCAGACCTTCCGAACCTGCTCGGGATGCAAAAAAAACACAACAGGTGCTATGAAAGTGCAGGATATTTTATTGGGTCATATTCTGGGGAACGGAAGACAACAAACCTCTCATGGAAAGTTTGCTGATTGCCTCGGCCGAGAAAATGGATCGTGCTTTGCTATGTTTACCAAGCAGAAATCTGGAGCTGACAGGTCCAATCTGATGGTTGCTGCATATGGGCCCCTGACTCGCAGCTCATTGGCAACTATTGGCACCCTTGAAACAGGCACTGGGACTTTGCATTTCCAAATGGAAGGACAAACACCTGTTTCGAGGCCCCCGCCCTTGCAAAAATTTGTATGTGCCGCAGTCCGTTCCTTCCAGAGATGTACAAAGGCTGGCACTGGAGATGAAGCTTGGCCATTCTTTGATATGTGCTCTGACTCAGGTGCTAGCACATTGGCCTCTCAATTACAATAAAATTGTGGGTTAACATCCCACTCGAGCACAGAATGATCAAAACTCGTGAGGGAGTGCTGTCTTTCTGGTTTGATGTTAACCTGAAGCCCCATCTATCCTACAAGGTGAGCTTTGGCGATCCAGCAGTATTATTTTGAAGAGGAGGAGGGAAGTTGTCCCCGGCCTCCTTGGCCAATATATATCCTCTAACCAACATCACAAAAACAGACTATCTGGCCGTGATCACATTGCGATTGGTGGGAGCATGCTGTGCACAAATTGGCTACATTCCAACAGTGACTACATTTCCAAAGTGCTCTTCATTTCATTGGCTGGAAAAGCACTTTGAGACGCCTGCTGGTAGTAAAATGTTCTAGATAATTGCAAATCTTTCTTTTTATGTTTTTGTGGAGATATTGCCCCAGCACCTATTTCTGGTCTTCAATAAGTAAAGATGATGGTGAAGTAAAAAAGGACCTGCAAAGGTGGAACACACTCCCACTCTCCCACGTGAGGAGAGTCCAGACAATCAAAATTAACGCGCTGCCCAGGTACATCTTCCTATTAGATCCATCCCGATCTAATCCGTGGGCAGCAGGGTAGCACAGTGGTTAGCACAATTGCTTCACAGCTCCAGGGTCCCAGGTTCGATTCCGGCTTGGGTCACTGTCTGTGCGGAGTCTGCACATCCTCCCCGTGTGTGCGTGGGTTTCCTCCGGGTGCTCCGGTTTCCTCCCATAGTCCAAAGATATGCAGGTTAGGTGTTGCCCTTAGTGTTGGGTGGGGTTACTGGGTTATGGGGACAAGGTGGAGGTGTTGACCTTGGGTTGGGTGCTCTTTCCAAGACCCGGTGCAGGCTCGATGGGCTGTAAATTCTATGATATGATCTACATCCCCAAAGCCTTTTTCAAAGCACTGAACAAACTAATCATGGTGTTCGTATGGGGGGTGGGGGTGGGGGTGAAGAATCCTCGGATCCAAAAGAAGGTCCTACAAAAAACAAAATCCATTGGGGGGGGGGGGGCACGCCCCCCCAAACCTACAATTCTTCCCGTACCAGGCGCCGGAATGTGGTGACTAGGGGCTTTTCACAATAACTTCATTTGAAGTCTACTTGTGACAATAAGTCATTTTCATTTACCACTGGGTTGCGACGGCCAAGCGAATAAAGGGATGGATCAAGGAGCCAGAAGCCGAGGGGGTGCGCGTGAAGGAGGCCTCCTGCATGGGCACCTCCCTCCGGGCCCTCGCCACGGTGGCACTCCCATCCCCGCCGAAAAAGCACTCCAGCAGCCCGGTAGTGATAGCCACCCTCCAATCCTCGAACCAACTACGGCAGCAATTTGGCCTGACCAAAATGTCGGACAAAGCTCCCATCTGCAACAACCATAGAACCTATGCAACAGCGCTGACTGACGCCACCTTTAAAAAGTGGGGAAAGGGCAGAGGGACACTGACAATCAGGGACCTATACACGGCTGCAGGATCGCAACACTGGACGAACTGACAGAGAAATTTCAGCTAGCCGGGGGAACGAGCTAAGGTACCTGCAACTCAAAAACTTCCGAGAAAGGAGACAAGGATGTACCCACAACCGCCACGACAGACATTACTGGAAGAACTACTGGACGCAAGCATCCTAGATAAAGGAAATTGTAGCAACATGTATGACCGAATGGTAGAAAGGGCCGACACTGTACTTAACGCAACAAGAAAGAAATGGGAGGAGGACCTGGGGATTGAGATAGGGTGGGGACCCTGGAGTGAGGCACTGCATAGGGTCAACTCCACCACCACGTGTGCAAGGCCCAGCCTGACGCAGCTAAAAGTGGTACATAGAGCCCACTTAATGAGAACCCGTATGAGTAGGTTCTTCCCCAGAGGTGGAGGATAGATGTGAACGGTGCCAAGGAGGTCTGGCCACGCCCACATGTTCTGCTCTTGCCCCAGACTGGCGGGTTACTGGACAGCCTTCTTCGAGGCTATGTCCAAAGTGGTGGGGGTGAGGGTGGAGCCATGCCCGAATGTGGCGGTCTTCGGGGTCTCGGACCAGCCAGATCTATTCCTGGGGAGGAGGGCGGACGCCCTTGCCTTTGCCTCCTTGATCGCCCACCGTAGAATCCTGTTTGGCTGGCGGTCAGCAGCACCGCCCAGAGCTGCAGACTGGTTGTCCGACCTCTCGGAATCTCTCCAAATGGAGAAAATCAAATTTGCCATCCGAGGGTCAGACGACAGCTTCCATAGGGAGCCATTCACCCAATTGTCCCGGGAACTGTTTGTGGCCAACGAACAAGCAGAAGAATAGCCAGGTAGCCAAGAATCAGGGGAAAGTAGCCGAGGTGGGGAGGGAGGGATAGACCGGGAGGGGGGGTTGGGGGATAGCAGCTAAACCTATGAGAAAAGAAAGGCGAACCACAGGAGAAGGGGAGGGGGGGGGGGGGGGGAGGGGGGGGAAGAAGGAGGAGACAGGGAACAATAGAGGGGAACCAGTGAGGAGGGGGGAGGCAAGGGAATGACAGCCGGAAGGAGGGCACGGGAAACAATAACAAACTTGAAAATGAAAATGACTTATTGTCACAAGTAGGCTTCAAATGAAGTTACTGTGAAAAGCCCCTAGTCGCCACATTCCGACGCCTGTTCGGGGAGGCTGGTACGGGAATTGAACCGTTCTGCTGGCCTGCCTTGGTCTGTTTTAAAGCCAGCTATTTTGCCCAGCGTGCTAAACCAGCCCCTACAGGAGTATCTACAGGAGCAGAGAATAAGAAAATTCCGGGCGAAAGACGGGACGAACGGCTGAAGTGGAGGTGATCGTGAGACGTCAACAGCAGCGAAACCACCCGGGAGAAGCAAGCAACAACACCAACACCAGATCCATTCGCGTATTGCCCTCTGTAATTGTTCTGTAATTGTTTCCCCGGCGCCCAGATGTATATGTACCCCACAGTTTCCCCCCCCACACAAACAGATGCTTACTTATCTGCTAAAAACAATACTGCCAATTGTACAGAGCTGCCGTTGTTGAGCTAGCACATAATACCCTACCAGTTATTTTATTCTAACTTTTTTTTGTTGCTGATTGTTTTGTTTTTTTGTGCATGTTCCCTTCTCTTCTATGTATAGATATATATATATATATATATATTCTATTTTGTGTACATAACGGTAAATATATTTTATTCAAAAACCCAATAAAAAACATTTATAAAAAAAAAGATGATAGTCCAATTTGCGACCTTTTCACCAGGCTTATCAAGCAGGAGCAGTGTGTTCCACACCAGGTTCCAATATCCAGGCCACTCTTCAAACTCTGATCACAATTCTACCCCCCCCCCCCCCCCCCCCCCCCCCCCACTCCCCTCTTTGAGTCCAGCGTTTGTGGGTTCCATTCCCAATTCAGCACAGAGGCAAAACAAATCTCCAGTGCAGGGCTGAGGGAGCGCTGCACTGCCAGAGATGCCGTCTCTCAGATGGGATGCCAAGCCGAGGTCCCCTCCGCCCTCTCAGGTGGGTGTTCAAGATCCCATGGGAGCTATTGCAAAGAAGAACAACAAAGTTTACCATTGCTGTGCAAGACATTTTATCTCTTAACCAACAGCACTGCAAACAGGTTACCCGGTCATTAGCTCATTGGTGTTTGTGGGATCCTGCTGTGCGTAAAATGGCTGCCAAGCTTCCTATGGGAACAGTGTAGAGGGACTTTAGAGGGGTTTCACAGGAGGGCGCAACATCGAGGGCCGAAGGGCCTGTACTGCGCTGTAATGTTCTATGTTCTACATTTCATTCCTAAATTTAATTGGCTGTGGAGCACTTTGGGACGTCCTGGGGGTATAAAAGGCACGATATATATAAATGCAAATCTTCCTTTTGTTTCCATCGAGGGCCTCGATGACCCATTGGGACACAGCAACCCTCCGGTACCAAGAGCCCTCCAGTACTTCCTTTTTAAAAATAAATTTAGAGTACCCAATTATTTTTTCCAATTAAGGGGCAATTTAGCATGGCCAATCTACCTATCCTGCACATCTTTGGGTTGTGGGGGTGAAACCCACGCAGACACGGGGAGAATGTGCAAACTCCACACGGACAGTGACTCCAGTACTTCCTAGCCATTCGTCCTAGCTATGTCAGCCTGGCCAACGATACCTTCCGGCAATTCAACCAGGTGGGGCACTGGAGCTGAACCCGGACCTCTTCTTATCTTAAGTCCAAACATACACGGCAAGCAAATCGCCAAAAAAAAAATCAAAAAAAAAATCTGCTGCATCCCTCAGCAAACCTTCCTGAAAATGTACTGCTGGCAGAGACCGGCATGTGGAAGAACCCTGCATTCCATTTGGGATCACATCCAGCACCATAGGTTTGGCAGGATTTCTGAGGACAGGGAATAGCACCATTTTCACTGGGTTCCCAGTGAGGCAGCAGGCGGGAGGCTGGACAAACATCCCTGGGTCCTCAGCTTGGGCAGCCGTTTGCCCATTGAAGGGGTTGGCTCAGACCCAACGGGCGCGATTCTCCGCAACCACGATGGGTGGGAGAATAGCGGGAGGTCCGCTCCCGCACCTCCCGCTATTCTCCCAACCCCCCCAAAATGCCGTGTCCGGTTTTGCGACACGCCGCTCGGAGAAACGCGGGCCGCCGTTTTTCACGGCGGCCCGCGATTCTCCAGCACGGATGGGCCGAGCGGCCTGCCGTTCCCGACCTGTTCATGACGGCGGCAACCACACCTGGTTGCTGCCGTCGTGAACATGGCGCGCCAGGTAAGTGTGGGGCCTGTGGGGGGCAGATCGGGGATCGAGCACCATGACCGTGCTCGGGAGGGGACGGGCCCGCGATCGGTGCCCACCGATCATCGGGCTGGCGTCTCAAGGGGACGCACTCTTTCCCCTCCGCCGCCCCGCAAGATCAAGCCGCCACGTCTTGCGGGGTGGCCGAGGGGAAAGACGGCAACCGCGCATGCGCGGGTTTGAGCTGTCCAACCCGCGCATGCGGGGGTGACGTCATTAGGCGTCGCCGCGGCATCATTCTTGGCGCACCGGGCCTTGAAGCCGGGGACAAGGCCTGGCCGCTGAGTTTCCCGGTACGGCCCGCCTATCCCCCCCGGGTAGGGGAGAATAGGGGGCCGGGAGAGGCTTCCGACGCCGTCGTGAACCTCTCCGGGTTTCACGACGGCGTCGGGCCTTGCGGAGAATTCCGCCCGTGGTCTGTAATGCAACAGCTCCCTCTGTTGGATACTGTTGGTATAACAGTGAAAGAAGTGCGACGTTGCGTTTGGAAGAAAGATGGGGTGTGGAAAAAGTGAAACCATGGGGAGTTAGAAGGAGGGTAAGAAGACTGGGAACTTACAGCAGATGAGTTGGCATCTGATTGTTCAGATGGGACTCACCATTGAAATTGATAGAGGTATGATTCAAAGGATGGTTCCTAGAGTTAAGATTCATTGGTGTGATGACCTTGGTGCAAAGAAGGTGTGGTGGAGAACCTTGAAGGCACTCGGACACTACCCTGAGGAACTCCTGTAGTGATGTCCTGCGACTAAGATGATTGACCTCCAACCACCACAACCATCTTCTTTTGCATTAGGTATGACTCCAGCCAGTGGAGTTTTCCCCCTGATTCCCATTGACTCCAATTTAGCTATGGCTCCTTGATGCCATACTTGGTCAAATGTTGTCAAGGGCAGTCACTCTCACCTGACCTCTGGCACTCAGCTCTTTTGTCCACGTTTGAACCAAGGCTGTAATGAGGCCAAGACCTGAGTACCCTGGCAGGACCCAAACTCAGCGTCTGTGACCTGGTTATAAGCGCTGTTTGACAACACTGTTGACAGAATCATAGAATTTACAGTGCAGAAGGAGGCCATTTGGCCCATCGAGTCTGCACCGGATCACCGCATTTAAGGCCCATGCCTCCACCCTATCCCTGTAACCCAGTAACCTCACCTAACCTTTTTGGACACTAAGGGGCAATCTAGCATGGCCAGTCCACCGAACCTGCACATCTTTGGACTGTGGGAGGAAACTGGAGCATCCGGAGGAAACCCACGCAGACACGGGGAGAACGTGCAGAGTCCGCGCAGACAGTGACTCAAGCCGGGAATCGAACCTGGGACCCTGGAGCTGTGAAGCAACTGTGCTAACCACTGCGCTACTGTGCTGCCCGATGATGGCTCTTTCCATCAGTTTACTAATGATCGATGGGGCAGTAACTGGCTCGGTTGGATTTTCCCTGCTCTTTGTGAAGGATTAGTGTGGGGATGCTCAAGAGGCTGAAGGTATATGACTGCAGGTATTTCAGAGAACATAAAATATTCCCAGTACCAGAAAGGAAGGAGTAAAATATCGCTCAGAACATCGATGAACCACAGAACGTTAGACTTGTGAATAATTGAGCAGGGAAGGTGATTGAAGTCAACAGTATAAATAGGTAGAAAGGTCATTGTACTGAAACATTAACTCGAGTTCTTCAGATTTCCAAAGTTTTCTGCTTTAGTTTCAGATATTCAGCATCCACTTGCTTGGGCTGCACAAGTGGCAAGTTAAATTCGCGCCTCACAAGTGCCAGGCAATGACTATCTCCTACAAGAGAGGATCTATAAAAAAATCTTCATTAGTGTCACAAGTAGGATTACATTAACACTGCAATTTACAGTGAAAATCCCCTGTGAAAATCTAACCACCACCCCTTGGCGTTCAATGGCATTACCATCGCTGAATCCCTCACTATCAACATCCTGGGGGTTACCATTGATCAGAAACTGAACGGGACTAGTCATATTAATACTGTGGCTACCACGGCAGATCAAAGGCTAGAAATTCTACATTGAGTACCCCACCTCCTGACCCCCAAAGCCTATCCACTAGCTACAAGGCACAAGTCAGGAGGGTAATGGAATACTCTCCACTTACCTGGATGACTGCAGCTCCAACAAAACTCAAGAAGTTCGAAACCACCCAGGACAAAGCAGCCCCGCTTGATTGCTCCCTCTTCCACAAATAATCAAACCCTCCACCACCGACGAACAGTGGCAGCCGTGTGTATCATCTACAAGATGCACTGCAGTAACTCACCAAGGTTCCTCAGACAGCACCTTCCAGACCCATGACCACTACCATCTAGAAGGACAAGAGCAGCAGATACCTGGGAGCCCCACCACCTGGAAGTTCCCAGGTATCCACCCTGCCTTGGAAATATATCGCTGTTCCTTCACTGGGGGTGGGGCAACATCCTGGAACTCCCTCCCTAACAGCACAGCAGGCGCACCTACACCTCAAGGACTGCAGCGGTTCAAGAAGGCAGCTCACCACCACCTTCTGAAGGGCAGCTAGGGATGGGCAATAAATGCTGGCATAGCCAGCGACGCCCACATCCTGCAAATGAATGAAAATAAAAACTGTATTTTGCTTTTGAGAAAATTTCACTTCATGAGGATGAAACCAAAACCTCACCTTCAAAGAGCTACCCAGTGAGTCTGTGCATGTATAAATCACAGAATTGTGACTGCAGAGGTGGCCATTCAGCCCATCGTATCAGCAGAAGGTCGACCAAATCAGCAATTCACCTCGTGCTATTTCCCTCTCCTACCCGGCGGGGCGAGGGGTCCCGGAATTCTCCGCACCTTTAGGGGCTAGGCCCGCGCCGGAGTGGTTGGCGCCAGGCCAACTGGCGCCAAAACCGGCGCCAACGGCCTTTGACGCCCGCCGCCCAGCGTCGGGGCTGGCCATAAGGCCTTCGCCGGTTCGCGCATGCGCCGGTGCGCCAGCGGCCGCTGACGTCACCACCGGCTCATGCGCGGTAGGGGGGTTCTCTTTCATCTCCGCCATGGTGGATGCCGTGGCGGCGGTGGAAGAAATAGAGTTCCCCCACGGCACTGGCCCGCCTGCCGATCGGTGGGCCTCGATCGCGGGCCAGGCCACCCTGGGGGCCCACTCGCGCCGCCAATCCCGCCGCCACCAGAGGTGGTTGAAACCACGTCGGCGGGATTGGCCTCTCAGCGGCGGGACTTTGGCCCATCGCGGGCCGGAGAATCGCCGCAGCGGGCACGCCGATTGGCGCGGCGCGATTCCCGCCCCCGCCAATTCCCAGGTGGCGGAGAATTCCGGCCAAGGCGGGGGCGGGATTTACGCCGGCCCCGGGCGATTCTCCGACCCTGCGGGGGGTCGGAGAATTTTGCCCCTTCTCTGTAACCCAGCACACTCTTTCTTTCCAGATACCTGTCTCATTTCCTTTTGAGTGCTTGAATTGAACCTGCCAGCACCACACTTTCAGACAGTCCATTCCAGACCTTAACCACTCGCTGTGGAAAAGAGTCCTAACTTTTCATGGCTGAAACTGGCCACACCTGGAGCCAATCTTGTGAATCTTTTCTGTACCCTTGCCCAATGACTTCACATCTTCCTAAAGTGCGCCCGACAAGAACTGGGCACGATGCTCCAATTCAGGCTGAACGAGTGTTTTATATGAGTTCAAACTACCATTATGTTGTCGGGGATTTGAACTCAATTTCAGGCCTCTGCATCGCTAGGCCAGCATTATGAGACTTTTGGGAATCTCCGTGGTCCCAGCCAGCCAGTGATTTCCCATCTGTTACAAATTTCTGGGTGTGGTTCACCAAGATGGAATGTCTTCTCTTGTGTCTCGGAATAAGTGCAGCACTGCCATAGCCTCTCTGGCCTTAGCTAAGTGGGGTGTGGCTAGCTAAGGGAAGAACGCAATTACAAGCATACGAACATACAAATTAGGAGCAGGAGGCCCTTTAGAACTGCAACACCATTGAGTAAGATCATGGCTGGTCGCCCCACATTCCTGCCTTCCCTCAATAACTGGTCACCACCCCCCCCCCCCCCCCCCCCCACCCCCCCCCGCCCCCCCCCCCCCCCCCGCCCTTGTTAATCAAGAATCAACCTACTTCTGTCTTAAAACATTCAAAGAATGGGAGCGGTTCAATTAAGAGGGGACAAAGTCCCATAGCGAGCGCGTTTAGCTGCGTGTTACCTGCCGTTCGAAGCGCCCAGAAAAACAGGGCTATAAAACGCCACTCACGTTAAAAAAAAGGGCCTAAGCCGGGAACGCGCGGGAGAGGCCGGACGTAGCCCCATTTTGTACACTGAGGGGCTCCGCTCGCCGCAACTCCCCGGTTCAGCGAGAGATCGGGACTCCATTTTTAAATGGCGTTCTGATCTCTGAAGCCCACAACGCAATCCCACCCCCCACCCCCCACCACCAAGCCCCAACTCACTATGGGAGGGTCCCCAGTCCAGTCCTCCCACCCGCCCCCCCCAATACCCGTGCAGGACACCTCCAGCCCGTTCGCCAGCCCACAAGAAAATGCCAGCTTGGCACATTGGCAGTGCCAACCTGGTACCCTGCCCCTACACCTCAGGATCTTAATGGCTTCGATCAAGTCGTCTCTTGCTCCAGTGGATACCAACCTAACCTCTCCAACCTTTCCTCACAGGACAACCCACTCATTCCTTGTATTAGTGAACCTGAACGGCTTCCGATGCATTGACATCTTCCTTAAATAAGGAGGCCAATGCCGTGCGCAATGGGCTGGTCCCCCAGCCATGTGTTCCACGGTGGCGTGCCATTCGCTGGCGGTGGGGTTATGTCTTCCCGCCCTTTGCCAATATTCCAGATATGGGACCGGATTCCCTGGTCGCTCAGCCGTGTGTTTCTCGACGGAACGGCGTTGGCTGGTGGCGGTATTCACTACTCCCGCTGCTTGTCAATGGGATTCACCATTGAAGCCACCTCAAGCCGCCGGAAAACCCACGGGCAGTGGTGGGGGGATGGGGGGGGGGGGGGGGGGGGGGAGGGGGTGCTTCCGGCGGGATCAGGCAATCCCAACGGCTGGAGAATTCCGGTCAATGTCTCACTAATGCCCTGTGCTTCACAGCTTAACCTCTCCACATTTGTATTGAATTCCCCTCACTACAAATGATAACATTTTATTAGCTTTCCTAATTACTTGCTGTTCCGTCCACTAGTCTTCCGTGATTCATGCACTGAATCATCCAGATCCCTCTGTACCTCAGAGTTATGCAATCTCTCACCATTTAGATTAATAACCTGATTTTAATTCTTCCTGCCAAAATAGACGTCTTAGACGCCAAAATATTACGCTCCATTTGCCAGATTTCTGCTCACTCGCCCAACCTATCACTGTCTCTTGGTCGCCTCCTTATGTCCTCTTCACAATTTACTTTCCTACCTAGCTTTGTGTCATCAGAAAATTTAGTAAGCTAACCTTCTGTCCCCTCATCCAAGTCATTTATATCCATTGAGGTACTAATCCCAGGGACACCACTCGTCACATCCTGCCAACCTGAAAAAGGTCAGTTATGTCTACTCTCTGTTTCCTGCCAGCCAATGTTCAATCCATGCCATATGTTACCCTCCGACAACATGAGCTTTTATTTTCTGCTAAAATCTTTGATGTGGCACCTTGTTAAATGCCCTCTGGAAATCTAAGTACAGTACATCCACCGTTTCCCCTTTATCCACTGCATGTGTGACTCCTTCAAAGAACCCCAATAAATTGGTTAAACATGATTTCCCTTTAACAATGCGATAATGGGTAGCACTGTTGCTTCACAGTTCCAGGGTCCCAGGTTCGATTCCCGGCTTGGGTCACTGTCTGTGTGGAGTCTGCACGTTCTCACCGTGTCTGCGTGGGTTTCTTCCGGGTGCTCCGGTTTCCACCCACAAATCCTGAAAGACGTGCTGTTAGATGAATTGGACATTCTGAATTCTCCCTCACTGCACCCGAACAGGCGCCGGAATGTGGCGACTGGGGGCTTTTCAAAGTAACTTCATTGCAGTGTTAATGTAAGCCTACTTGTGACAATAAAGATTATTATTATTATGTCCACATAATCTGTCCTTGTGACGTTGATTGAGGCATTGGCATTGGCTGGGACCTCGGGGAGAACAACCCAAAGAGAAAGATATGCTTGTGGGATGACATAGGCTGGTCATCCTTTTGGTCCACTGGAGATTTAGGAAGATGAATTTGCGGTGGCTCATTATGTCCCGTGACAGATTTCTCCTGCTCTACTCAAGGTTTAATCAGAACTGTAGAGGGAAACCCCATTGCAGTTGCTCAGGTAGAGAATTCGAGACTAACCCGATGTTTCTGCTCCTGGTGTTTCCGAAGCAGGGTCTTGTTCCATTGCTGATTTGGAGCTTTCTCATTCTTTGTTCTATAGAGTTACTGTCTCCCTTCCCTCCCCGGACAGCATATTTTCCAGCGGATGAATGCCCGCCGTTGGCCTGCGGTTCTTCCAGTCCTGCCGATGCCAAAGGGTTTTGCCTGCCCCATACCCACCTTCAGCTGCCGGGGAATGTGCTGGAAAGTTTCAGCCCCGTTTCCGTCACGTGACCAGAGATTCCCTTTCTATCGCCCTTGTAAACAGCTTCTTGTGTCAAGACCATCGGCAACGTGGGGTTGAGCTTCTTCCACTCACGTAGCATCAAGATTGAACAGTTATTTTCAAAACACAGGGTGCGATTCAGCGGACTAGCGTTAAAGTCTGCTTTCGGGCACCTTTCGCGTCGGCCGCGTTGATGAGGTCGTGTCCGGTATTCAAAGGCATTTGGTCCCAACAATGAGCCCCCCGTGTGAATCGCGTCGTTCCTGGCTTCCTCGCTGTCTGATTCGCGATTCGCATCTCAGCGGCTCGCCGCCAACAGGTGGGAGCTACGTTTACACGCTCCCTCAGCATAGGGGGAGGGGGTGGCATTGTGGTATTGTCACTGGACTAGTAATTCAGAAATCCAGGATAATGTTCTGGGGACCTTGGGTTTAAATCCCACCACGGCAAGTGATGGAATATAAACTCCATAAAATATCTGGAATTAAAAGTCTAATGATGACCATGAAACCATTGTCGATTGTCGTAAAAACCCATCTGGTTCACTAATGTCCATCAGGGAAGGAAATCTGCCGTCCTTACCCAATCTGGCCTACATGTGACTCCAGACGCGCAGCTATGTGGTTGACTCTTACCTGCACTCTCAAGGGCAATTAGAGATGGGCAATAAACGCTGGCACAGCCTGCGACGCCCACGTCCTATGAATGAATAAATAAAAACTCACTCCAGTCAACACACAAGCATGGTGGCACGCAGAACTGATCCTCGCTTTGGCGATACCGACATCTCCAGGCTTCTCGATGCCATCGATGAGAGTCACATACTCCACTGGTGCTCAAGGCCCAGTTGAACACCCTTGACTGCCAGCGTGTTTAACCCGCGGTGACGTGCCTGTTACATGCAGCACTCACCACACCAGCAACAAAAGCATCAGCAAATATGCAAAAGCATTTCTTCAACGCCCTCATCAGGTGGCCCATTGGGATCGATGTCGCGCACCAGGTCCCACAGCGTCTTCTTGCTTCAAACCGGATTGCCTTCTGGACTCATACATCCTTCTCAGCCCGGTGTTCCTGGACTCAGGTATCTTAGAAAAACTTCTTTCCAGCTACGGAAAAGGAAGGAAACAGCAGCAGCCTCCAGGTCTCTGCAGCCACCAGCAGGAGCAGCAGCAAACACCATCTACAGCTGTGAAGTGCTCTCAGAACCAACAAGGCCAATTCCTCACTTGAAATAGCCTTCAGCTGCGAAGCTGGAGGCAGCTCACAGTCAAAGGGAGTGAATTTGGCTTTCAGGAGAGAAGCTGCAGCAGGGCTCTGCCTTGGGCAGGTTTGGTCGGACAGACAGGCTTCAGCTGTCATTGCCCTTCTTATGGGTCTCCACAATATTTGAAGATGGCTTGAAGGCATCAGAGATGCAAAGCCCCGATTTTGCCCTCTCCCGCTATTCGCCCGGCGCACCCGCATTCGCGCCGGGCACAACGCGGTCGCTGAATCGCGCTCACATTCTCTGGGTTTCAACTCTGAATGCAAAAATGGTATTGTGAAAACAGTGGGGTGAATTCTCGGCTTGCCCAGCCACATTTGCTCGCCGTTGTGCCGTCGCCGGCAGCGGGATTCTCCGTCCCAGCTACCGGCCGTGCGAGTTCCCATTGTGGCCAGCTCATGCTGCCGGGAAACCTACGGGTGGAATGCGCTGCCGGCGATTGACCAGAGAATTCCGGGCTATAAATCCACGGGCAGGATTGTGCAGCCTCCCAGCCGTGTGTTTCTGGTGACGGTGTGGCGTTCGCCGAAGGCAGGATTCCCTGCTCCTGCCGCTTGTCAATGGGATTTCCCATTGATGCCATCCCACAACGCCGGGTAATCCACAGGCGTGGGTGCTCTGCCGCCGGGAACAGAGACTCCCACCTTCAGCGAAAAGCTGGAGAATTCCAGCTCACATTGCACGAGCATTACAATCCTTGGGCGCGATTCTCCTTCGGCCGACGCTGGAATCACGAATCGCGATCGGGCGGAGAATACGGCGTCAGCTGAAAATTGATCACCAAGCTCTGGCGCCTCAAGGGCAGCGTGAATACATTATACGCTGCATGCTGGCCTGGGCATACAAAGCACACATAGCATTCATTAGCACCTCATGAACGGGCCTGACCCCACCGTCTCTGGCCCTCCGCAATTCTCCGCCCCCGTGGACCAAGGACTAATTGTTATCACCTGCTTGGGGTGACTCATAAATTCACAAGTTCATAAGATATAGGAGCAGAATTAGGCCATTCGGCCCATTGAGTCTGCTTTGCCGTTCTATCATGGTCGATATGTTCCTCATCTGCTACCGACAATGTTACAGACCAAGAGCTGGCTTGCAAAATCAACCAGGGCATCTCCTCCCTCGAACACATGACCTCGGAGCGGGAGTAATGTAGCCGCCCGAGCCTAACACCCTCAATGTGATCATGGCCGATCCCATCCGAGCCTCATCTCCACCATCCTGCCCGTTCTCCATAACACTGCAACCCAT
The DNA here is from genome assembly GCF_902713615.1 of Scyliorhinus canicula. NCBI lineage: Eukaryota > Metazoa > Chordata > Chondrichthyes > Carcharhiniformes > Scyliorhinidae > Scyliorhinus > Scyliorhinus canicula. The sequence goes on from NC_052146.1 coordinate 301,075,801, forward strand.
TACCAATTAAAAATCTGATTAATTCCTCCTTAGATTTGCTCACTGTCCCTGCATTCACCGCCCAATGCATCACACAAGCTTGCCACCCCCACATTGATTCTGTCTACACCTCCCGCTGCCTCAGGAAGGCAGACAGCATTATCAGAGACCCCTCCCACCCAGGCTTTGCCCTCTTCCAGACCCTTCCATCAGGCAGAAGGTACAGAAGTCTGAAAACCCGCACCTCCAGACATAGGAACAGCTTCTTCCCTACAGCTACTAGACTCCTCAACGACTCCCCCTCGGACTGATCTGTTCCCTGTAAGAACACTATTCACGAAGCACTATGCTGCTCTTGTTTGGCCTTGTTCCACACTGTAACCAATCACTGTTTGTTGATGTACCATTTGTCAATGTACTCTGTTGATTATTCTTTCGTCTGCTATGTACGTACAGTATACGTTCCCTCGGCCGCAGAAAAATACTTTTCACTGTACTTCGGTACATGTGACAATAAATATCGATCAATCGGTCAATCAATCAACTCTCGGGTAGCGAATTCCACAGATTCGCAACCCTTTGGGAGAAGTAGTTTTTCCTCAGATGTGTTTTGAATTTGCCACCTCTTATTCTAAGGTGACGACCTCTCGTGTTCGACTCATGCTGGCTCTGGGTGAGGGTTGCCTTACAGTAATGGTTAAAGAAATTGTGCACACCCCAGTGATTCCCTCTGCCGTGGTTGGGAAGACTGAGAGCGGTTGTCGCCTCGATCGAGCGGAGAGGAGGAAAGCTCAGTCCCAATTTGTCCCCAATTTGGGGACTGAGCTGGGGACCTCCCAGTGTGTACGGGTTTGGAGTGTTGCAGAAGCCCACGAGGGAGTTGCTCTCAAACGCTTAATTGAAGGCAGCATCTGGCCCCATCTCCCCACCCGATTCGACTTTCAGTTGCACTCCAACCTCACTTGCCGCAATTGACGTAAATGCTTTGTAGTTGTGTTGTTAAAGAGCACCAGAGGACACTGATTACTCATATTCCACATCCTCTGCGCGTTGACAATGCAACTTATGCTACACGGCATCATGCAGCCCATATGAACAAAACACTTCCTCATGTAATGCTGCAATTAAGTGCTTCTGCATGGTTTTCCCTTCAGCAGAAGACTGTGATTTCAAAGGATATTAAATCCAAGACATAACAGTGCTGAAAATACACATGTGGGACAGTATCATGGCCAAAACTACTGAGTCCCAGGGACTGGCTTCAGTTGACCCTCATAGGAAAAAGGGGGAGATGGGGGACACACAATTTCTCCCCCCCACCCCACCCCCCCCCCCACCCCCCAATCCCCCCCACCCCTTTATTGAACTTGTTAAGCAGTGCACACAGTTCGCTGTGGGTTTGACACTCTACTAATCTAAGCGTGCTTACTATAACTAACTCGACCAGACTAGCTCTGAGCCACGTGTAGAAGGTGCTAACTGATATATACACCCTGGGCAGAATTCTCCGACCCCCCGCAGGGTCACGCCGCACCGATCGGCGTGCCCCCCGCGGCGATTTTCCTGCCCGCGATGGCCCTCTGTGCCAGCGGGAGCAGGTGGCCCCCGGGGTCCTGGGGGAGCGCGGGCTGATCGGAACCCGGGGGATGCTCCCATGGTGGCCTGGCCTACGATCGGGGCCCACCGATCGGCAGGGGGGCCAGTGCTGTGGGGGCACTCTTTTTCTTCCGCCGCCGCCACGGCCACCACCATGACGGAGGCGGAAGAGAACCCCTCTACCGTGCATGTGCCGGTGGTGACGTCAGCGGCCGCTGACGCTCCGGCGCATGCGCGGACTCACGTCGACCGACGAAGGCCTTTCGGCCAGCCCCGACGCCAGTCGGTGTGGCGCCAAAGGTCGTTGGCGCCAGTCGGCGGAGCGGGAGCCACTCCGGCGCAGGCCTAGCCCCTAAAGCTGCGCCGGGACCCCCCGCCCCGCCGGGTAGAGATGAATACCGCCCCCTGAGTGTCACTACAGTTGTCACCAGTGGAAAGAGGCAGAGTGTTGATATCTTGTGTGTTTTATAGTGGGAGACCACCTTCTAGTGTTCTGCCTGGTGATTGGTTGTGTTCTGTCCCGTGTGTTGATTGGATGTAATGGGTGTCTGCCACTCCCTGTCTGTATCTCATGATGTGCATGAGTGCATATCATAACCAAAGCCCTCAGACAAGAAAGGTCACAGGTTCAAGCCCTATCTGGAATGAATTTGCTGATTGTGGCTCCAAAGAGTCTGAGTGGGTTGAGCAGGAATGAAATGAATCGGCCTCTCTGCTCCATACCATATATAACAGTGTGACTATGGGATCAGGGTGGGCCACCTCACCCCTCAAGCCTGCTGTGCCAATCAGTGAGATCATACATAGGCCGGAACTTTCCGGTCGTTCGCTGGCGCCTGGATTCTCTGGTGCCGCCATCGGCAGCGACCGCGCCCGCAGCTTTCCCGGGGGGTGTGGCTTTAATGGGAAATCCCATTGACAGCGGTGGGAGAATCCCACTGCCGGCAAATGGTGCATCGCCGAGCAACACGTGGCTGGGAGGCCGGAGTTTGGCCAGCAAGGAGTGAGGCAAGGATGGGAAAACAGCTCTGCTGTGCGGTCATGGTGTTATTCAACAGAAAATGCTGGATAAACTCAGCAGGTCTGGCAGCATCTGTGAGGAGAGAAACATGTTTTTAAAAAAATTTAGAGTACCCAATTATTTTTTACAATTAAGGGGCAATTTAGCGTGGCCAATCCACCTAGCCTGCACACCATTTGGGTTGTGGGGGTGAAACCCACGCAGACACGGGGAGAGTGTGCAAACTCCACACGGACAGTGACCCAGGGCCGGGATTCGAACCCGGGTCCTCAGCGCCGTAGGCAACAATGCCACCGTGCTGCCCCGAGAGAAACATGGTTAAACGTTTCAAGTCTTTCGGGCTCTTCTTCAGAGCTGAAGAGAGCTAGAAAGGTGGTGCATTTAATTAATGCGATGGTGTCTTGTCTGCTGTCAAAGGCCCTTTCTAAATTAACGAGCTGCCTGCCAAGATCTTCTGCAGCTCAACTCTGCTCCTACCACCAAGTCTTCATTCTAGCTCTCGTTCACAGGGGGGGGCAGGGCTGAGCTCTGCAGGTGAGGAACCCATTAATAATGTAAAACTAGATTGCTGGGAGAATTGACAAAACACAAAACAGTCACTGAATGCACGCTGGACTCTAGCCCGATACAGTCCCAGGGAACAAGGTGAATGATGAATCAACCTGTTCGTGGGTGACGCTTGTCAGACACATATAAACATAGAGGAGGCCAATCGACCCTTCGAGCCTGCTCCGCCATTCATTATGATCATGGCTGATCATCCAACTGAATAGTCTCAACCTGCCTTCTCCCCCTCGCATATCCTTTCATTCCCTTCGCCCCAAGTTGAGGTCGGAAGAATGGACAGAACTGGGAGAAGGCCCCGCTCTTCTTTACATGACACCTTTCAGGCCCCTTTGAAATGAAATGAAATGAAAATCGCTTACTGTCATGAGTAGGCTTCGAATGAAGTTACTGTGAAAAGCCCCTAGTCGCCACATTCCGGCGCCTGTTCGGGGAGGCTGTTACAGGAATCGAACTATGCTGCTGGCTTGCCTTGGTCTGCGATTTAGCCCAGTGAGCTAAACAGCCCCTATGGAGAGATAAATCTATAGATGCCTGTCAATACTTGGCTTTGTAAGTGCTGGGTTTCTATCATAATAATAACAATCTTTACTGTCGCAAGTAGGCTGACATTAACACTGCAATTAAGTTACTGTGAAAAGCCCCTAGTCGCCACATTCCGGCACCTGTTCAGGTACACAGAGGGAGAATTCAGAATGTCCAATTCACCTAACAGCACGTCTTTCGGGACCTGTGAGAGGAAACCGGAGCACCCGGAGGAAACCCACGCCGACACGGGGAGAACATGCAGACTCCGCACAGACAGTGACCCAAGCCGAGAATCGAACCTGGGACCCGGGAGCTGTGAAGCAACAGTGCTAACCACTGTGCTACCGTGCTGGCCCATAGTGGTTGGAGTGGTTTAAGCCATGGTGCGCTGTAAGAAGTGAGGATGCAACCAGCAGAGCTGAATTTGGAGTGTGCCTGTGAACGGGGTTGGCAATCTCTGAAGACATTTGTGTTTACGATGATCCGTATGTCTGCAAACTGGGGCTGAATTCTCCACCCCCCCCCACCCCCCTGATTGCGAAATCGCATTCGGCGACATGGCAGAGAATCCGGTTTTTTAATTCTCGGCGCCCCCAAAAGTCGGCGTATTCCCGTGCCGAGAATCCACCGCCTCGGGCCCGCCACGCGACACTCCGTTGCCGACCGGCCGAATTCCCGACAGCGTGGCTTACGTGTGCTGACAATGTCTGGGATCCTCCCGTGGCAGCAGCAGACTCAGTCCAGAGCTGCCACAGTCAGGGGAGGGCCCATCAGCGGGCGGTCGGGGAGGGGGGGTTCATTCAGGGCTGGGGGCTATGTGTGTGGGTGGTCCGGGGCGGGCAAGCGGCCGATGCAGGGCGCACTATTTCAGCGGTCCAACCCGCCAAGGAGCATGGCGCGGCTGTGGGTGGCTGCCGACGTGCGCATGCGCGGCCTCTGACCCGGAAGTGCGGGGGGACGTTTTGGCAGCTGGAGTTGCGAACTCTACGACGGCTGCCTGCCAGCCCCTTGCAAGGTGGGGAATCTGTGGCCTTTTGAAGCCAGTTTTCCTGGCGGTGTGGGAACTTCGGGTGGGATTCTCCCTACCCGGCGGGGCGGGCTGTACCGGCGCTGAGGAGTGGCGTGAACCACTCCGGCATCGGGCCGCGCAGAAGGTGCTGAATCCTCCGCACCTTCAGGGGCTAGACCGGCGGCGATGGGGTTGGCGCGCACCAGCTGGGCGGAAGGCATTGGCGCTGCGCCAATCGGTGCCGAAGGGCCTCCGTTGGCCGGCGCGAGTTGGTGCATGCGCGGGAGCGCCAGCGTGTTCTGGCGTCATCCCAGCGTATTTGAAGGGGGGTCTTCTCCGCGCCGGCCATGGCGGACTGTTACACCGACTGGCACGGAAGGAAAGAGTGCCCCCACGGCACAGGCCCGCCCGCGGATAGGTGGGCCCCGATCGTGGGCCAGGCCACCGTGGGGGCAACCCTGGTGGAAGGCGGGATTCACGCCGTCCCCCGGCGATTCTCCGACCCGGCGGGGGAGAATCATGGCACAGCTCCCGGGACTGAGTTGTTTCATGTGCTGTGCTCGGACTCCCTGACTGTCTCGGCTAATGGAGGGAGAGAGGAAAATGAAATCCATAAGGACTGTGCAATGTGTAATTAAATGTTTCTGTCACTTGTAATATATACGTCTCCTCGAATATTACCATGCACACAAACGGTGGCTGCTGCGAGTTCAATTAACAGGCTTTTGGGATGTCCGGTTTTAGTCAGGTATATTGCTGCCTGCAGGCCATGCAAAACAACATAAAAGGCAGATTTGTGCTGTGGCCTATATATTATTATGGTTGCTTTCAGAACAATCCGGAATTATTGCATCCTGTCTAGCTGTTAAGTCAATGAACTTCTGGCTTTGCGAAAGGATGAATTCAGATGAAAGGAGCTCTCCATTTGGCCCCCATCTCTCAGAAATTAACCCTGCCATTTCACCAATGCATCTTTAAGCCGACGTGACATTGATTTATCACCAAAAGCACGCTGCCTCTGGCAATGCAGCACTCCCGGCTTGGGTCACTGTCTGTGCGGAGTCTGCACGTTCTCCCCGTGTGTGCGTGGGTTTCCTCCGGGTGCTCCGGTTTTCTCCCACAGTCCAAAGATGTGCAGGTTAGGTGGATTGGCCATGATAAATTGCCCTGGTTTACACGGATAGAGTGGAAGTGTGAGTTTAGGCAGGGTGCCCTTTCCAAGGGCCGGTGCAGATTAGGGTTTCCTCCGGGTGCTCCGGTTTCCTCCCACAGTCTAAAGATTAGGTGGATTGGCCTTGCTGAATTGCCCCTTCGTGTCCAAAAGGTTAGGTGGGGTTACCGGATTAGGGTGTGGGCTTAAATAGGGTGCTCTTTCCAAGGGCCGGTGTAGACTGGATGGGCCAAATGGCCTCCTTTTGCACTGTAAATGCTACACACACGTGCATGATCCTGAGATGGTGATCGCACATAAATTGGATGTTCAAGGTGTGGAACCCCTTCCTCTTAATGAAGGGCGTTTCCGAACTGCCTGGTGTGCGCAAGGTGGCATGTGCGCCGTCTATCACCCCCTGGACCTGGGGCATCATGGAGATGGCAAAGTATCCTGCTGCCCAGGCATTCTATTAGTCTTGGTCTAGGTCAAAGTTTATATAGTTAGCTGACCGGGCAAACAGAGCATAGGTGGTCTGTTGACTGAGATATGCTGTACAAGTCCCTGCTCGAGCCCTGGAATGAACCCAAGGTGTAAAGGTTCAGGGCTGAGGTTACCTTGGTGGCCAGCGGAAGGGTGTCTTCCTCCTCCACATGGTGCCAAGTCCTCAAGGATATGGCACAGGTACCCCACCATCCCCTAGGTGTGGCGGAGCCTCCCACGGCACATGCTGTCTAACATATTTTCGAACGACCCGCGACGCGTGTACACCTTAGGCATTCGCCAGCCTTCCCCTCTGCGTCCAGCCCTGGCCTGATAGGCCGCTGGGTCCTCAGGGTGTGGTGTAGACCCCTGCACGTGGGCTGCCGACTCTGCTGCTGCCCGCTGCCTTCTCTGGTGTCTGGCGGCCTGGACTACCATCGCCAACGTGAGGACAGCTGCTGTACGGTCCTCAATATCATCCATCATGTCATATCTGTGAGGGATTTGAGAGGGCGAGGGACCGACAATCAGGTCGGGCTTCCACCCAGGTACCCTCGAATCTCCCAAACCTCCCCCACCCTTACATTCCCTGCCATCTCTCAGGGTGCCATCGAACCGCTTGTGCTGGGAAGACCACCCTGCACACACACACCCCCATCGGCCACAACAGGGACCCCTGGACACTGGACCCTGGCCAGGAACAGCACCGGGACCTGGCTTGGGTACCCACCACTGCCCCTTGCCCCCCCACCTCCAGATCCACAGACCCACCCTCTGGTTGGGGAGGGGGGGGGGGGGGGAGTTACCCCAGTGCTGGAGCTCAGCTCTTGGGTGTTCGATTGCTGGCTGCTGTCCCTGATGGATTTTGTAGCCTCCTGTGTCTGTGCCTCACACTCTGATTGGGATGCTCGGCATTGGCACCCACCTGTAACACGGCATGTCGACACGCGGGAATCCACTTGTTTCTAAATTTGTTCAGGGGAGGTGCAGGCTGTGCCAGCATTTATTGCCCATCCCTAATTGCCCTTGAGAGGCCAGTTAAGAGTCAACCACATTCCTGTGGGTCTGGAGTCACATGTAGGCCAGACCAGGTAAGGATGGCAGATTTCCTTCCCTAAAGGGCATTAGTGAACCAGATGGGTTTTTGTGACAATCGACAATGGTTTCATGGTCATCATTAGACTTTTAATTCAAGATTTATTGAATTCAAATTGCACCATCTGCAGTGGCGGGGTTTGAACCTGGGTTCCCAGAGCTTTACTCTGGGTCTCTGGTTTACTAGTCCAATGTCAATACCACTAAGCCATCGTTTTGTTTATTAAACAGTGAACAGTAACAAACATTCCCTATTAGTGATAATCCTTCGCGAGTGCAGCCAAAGTCCGGCAGGGTCGCTAGGGGTTAAGGTAACTTTCACAACATCACTATGGTCAGGACTCGGTCCTTGGGGTATTCAGTGAGACGGGCAGACAGAAGCTGAAGTTGGCCCATCCTGGGTATACACGGCCCGGGGGGGGTGGAATGTCATCTCCGTGGGCGCTGAGCATCTCGCCCGCCTGCCCAGGGATAACCCACAACCAATGACAGCCACACCCCCCCAACCCCCGCCTCAAGCACTGGGGCTGCTGCCCCCCTGCTAACTGCCCATTTTCCAAGATGGCTACTCACTTCCTTAGTTTGGGAAGTTTGAATGTTGGGGCAGAGTTTGGAAAGTGAGAAAACGGGATGATATTTCCATTTGGGAGACTGTATTTGCCCGTTGGAGATGAGACGCCCCTGATTTGCGTCGGGAACGAGAATCCAGAGGCGATTCACTGCCCCCCTTTCCATGAAACGTTATGCGTGGTGGGGACTGCAAGGTGCTCCGTCACGCACCCCTCTATCGGGCCACCATTTTGAGCAGGCGGCCTGATAGTGAGGTCTGTCGGTTGGGCCCCCTTCTCCCCCGCACCCTAATTATGCCCACCTCCACCACAGGATTTACTGGGTCAACCCTGCACCCCCACAGTACGAGGATGACCTGGAACCCCCACCGACTCCCCCCATTACTGAGACCCCCAGCAGAGAACGCCCCAACAGAGAGACCCCCACCAGAGGTCCTCCATAATAGAGCCCCTACCATAATCCCACCCATAACATACCCCTGCCTGGAACCCCCACCCCATAACAAAGACCCCTGCCTGGAAGACGGAGTGCAGTTCAGACAGAGATAGTGGAAACAATCACGGCTTTAAAACTACCTAGCTCTGGCTGACAGCTCCTGGACCATATCAAAGGCAGTTAAGTGCTCTCACTTTGTCTTTTTCTCTGCAGAAGGCTCTTAACTGCGGTTGGGGTGGTCCAAGAGCTGTCTCTGGTGGGGAAGGTGTGGTGGGGATCTGGTGGGGGTTGGATGGGTAGGATTTGAATTGTGGGGGGTAGGAGGGCTCTCCAATGGACTTTGGAGGCAACTCCCTGTAAAAATTACCCCCCCTGGCCCACCGCGATGTCCACCACGCCAGTGGCACGCTGGGCAGTAACTGCACCATTTCATGCTCACATGAATCCCAGCCCAGAGGACCGGAAAATCACACTGGCTTGTAGAATCCGGTCCCTGACCCGTAAATAGGAAGCAAATGGGTCAGTTTGACCTATTTGCATCAACCCATTGGCGTGGGCATAAACCTTGACAGCACTGCCGGGTGTCGATCCCGTTTTTTGGACGTCACTAGGTTCTCCAGCACATCGTCAACTTGGCTCTCGGCAGCGGCAGCCAAGGAGAATCCAGCCCATTGCAGTGTTTGGCAGTTTGACAGTGGTGCAGAGATTGGGGAACAAGATTAGTTTGAAGGTTGGCACAGAGTTTGGGAGAGTTTCGGACGTTTGCATGTTGTTGGCGAGTTTGGGAATTTGAAAGTTGGGTCACAGATTGGGAAGTTTGTATGTTGTTGCAGAGTTTAGTAAGTAGGAAAGTAAGTGCAGAGTTTGGGAAATTTGAAAATTTGTGATGCACTTGGGAAATTTTGAAGGTTGGTACAGAATTAGTGGGCAGGATTCTCCCGAATCCCCGCGATGGCCCGATGGCGGCGTACAAAACGGCGCGAACCACTCCGGCGTCGGCCCGACCGGAAGTTGCGGAATCCTCCACACTTCCGTGGGCTAGGCTGGCGCCGGAGGGGTTGGCGCCACGCCAGCCTGCGCCGAAGGGCTGCCGCGAGTTAGCGCATGCGCAGAACCGCCAGCGTGGTTCCGTGCATGCGCAGACCAGCTGGCGTATTCTAGCGTATGTGCAGGGGGGTGTCTTCTCTGCTCCGGCCATGGCAGAGCCCTCCAGCGTCCAGCACAGAAGGAAGTAGTGCCCCCATGGCACAGACTCGCCCGCAGATTGCTGTGCCCTGATCGCAGGCCAGACCACCATGGGGACACCCCCCTGGGCCCGGATCCCCCTGTGCCCTCCCCCCCCCCCCCGAGGATCGCACCAGCCGGCCTACCAGCCAGGTCCCACCGTATCAGACCATGTCCAATCCACGCCGGCGGGACCGGCCAAAAACCGACGGCCACTCGGCCCATCGGGGCCCGAAGAAATGCTGGCCGGGCCACTGCCAACGGCCCCGACCGGCGTGGCGTGATGCCCGCCACCGCCCGAAAACCGCCGCCAGAGAATATGGCAGCCGGCGTCAGAGCGGCGGGGCGGGATTCACGCCGCTCCCCGGGGATTCGCCGACCCTGCGGGGGTCGGAGAATCCCGCCCAGTGAGTTTGCAATTCGCTGCAGAGGCTGGGGATATTGAAAGTTGGAGCAATGTTTGGCGAACTTTAAAGTTGGTGCCAACTTTTGGAAGTTTGAAAATTGGGGCAGAATGCGAGAAGTTTGGATGTTGTGCCAATTTTGGCACATTTGAAAATTGGGACTTGGTGTGGGACATTGCAACCCTGGTTTGAGTTTGGTTTTGAAGATTTGGTGCCGAGTTTGAGAAGTCTGAAACGTGTTGCTTGCTTGAGACATTTAAAAGTTAGTGCAGAGGTTGAGGAGTTTGAACGTAGTTGCAGAGTTTGCGATGTTTGGATCTTGTTACCTTATTTGGTATGTTTGAAAGTTGGTGTAGAGTTTGGGACATTTGAATGTTTGATGCTGTGTTTGGGAAATTTGGAAATTTGTACAGACATTGGGTTGCTTAAATTTCGGCTAGAGTTTGAGAAGTCTGATGCCTTGTTTGAGATGTTAGAAAGTTGGTGCAGAGTTTGGGAAGTTTGAAAGTTGGTGCAGAATTTACAGTGTGGGATGTCTACAAGTTGCTAACACTGCCAGGGTGCGCGGGGTGACACTGTCAAGGTGCCAAACTGGCAACTTCAAGGTGCTCAGGTGCTAGCCGAAGTGCCAGGGTAGCACTCTGCCCTGTCCCCAACCACCCGGAGGTCTCTGATGGCCTGTGAGAACCCCCTCTCTGGCTGGGGGCCTCTTTTCTTCCGCGCTGGCCCCTGTAGCCCTGCGCCATGTTGCATCAAGGCCGGCGCGGAGAAGGGAGCCACTGCGCACGCGCGCGTTGGCACCGATGCCACTGCGCACCGGTGTCACTGGGTATGAACGGACCTTGCGGCGCCCAGTTCACGCCAGGATCAGCACCTGGAGCAGCATGGATCACTCCAGTGACCTGCTGGCCCCCAGTAGGGGCAAGAATTGCTGATCCTGAGGCCGCATTGATGCCATCGAGAAACAAGACGGCGTCAACATTTAGCCTCAGGATCACAGAATCGCGCCCGCTGTGTTTGCGAAGTTTAATTATAAATGGGTTTTGACCTGTGATGGGGTTTGCTTAATTGGAGATAGAGAAGGTATACATTAGTAGCGAAAAAGGGGTTCCTTTTATTTATTAGAATTGTTCAACAGTTAATTCAAAAGCAATATTCTGTGATGTCAATGTGGTTACTCCTGTGGTAATAATAAAGTTTGTTTTAATATAAAAGATACCTATGGTCAGTGGAATTAGTCCTGGAGTGAAGCATCCTTTCTGTACAGTTAGAAAAAAAAATGTGTTTTCGGCTCTGGTTTGGTATCCGAGAAAATGTTAGGGTCTGTTACGGAACCTTAACATCTTCACAACTTACCACTCTGCATCAACGTTCAAACTTCTAAAACCCTGCACCAACTTTCAAACTTCAAAAAACTTTGCAGAAACATTCAAACTCCCCAAAACTTGCACCAACAGTCAAACTCCAGAAACTCAGCACTAACATTGAAAATTCCGAGGGGGCGATTCTCCCAAATGGAGCCCAAGTGTTCGCGCCGTCGTGAACGGCGTCACGTTCCACGACAGCGCGAAACAGGCACGGGGATGACCGATTCTGGCCCCTATCGCAAATGGCGCTGATTCTCCGCACCTCTGAGAGTCGAGCGCCGGCGTCGGGGCGTCATGGCACGATTGCGGCGATTCTCCGGCCCAGCGCTCCCCGAATCTCTGCAGCAGCTTCAAGTTTCCCAAGCATTGCACCCAAATTCAAATTACACAAACTCTACCAAATTTTAAACAGCTCAAATTGACACCAACTTTCAAACTTCTGAAACGCTTCACCAATTTACAAACATCCCAAACTCTTCACATAGTTTCAAACTCCCTAAATTCTGCAACAACTTTCAAACTCCCCAAAGACTGCAGCAACTTTCAAACTCCCCAAACACTACAACAACATTCAAACTCCCCAAACGTGGCAACAACTTTCTAACTCCCAAAACATTGCACCAACTTACAAACTTCCCAAATTCTGAACCCACATTGAAACTTCTCAAATTCTGCACCAATGGTCAAACTCCCGAAACTCTGTCCCACTGTTCCAACTCCCAAACCTTGCAGCAACTTGCAGACGTCCAAAATGCTACCCAACTTTGATATGTGCCAAATTAGGTAACGACTTTCAAACTTTGCAAACTCTGCAACAACTGGGGCTGGTTTAGCACAGGGCTAAATCGCTGCCTTTGAAAGCAGACCAAGGCAGCCAGCAGCACGGTTCAATTCTCGTACCAGCCTCCCCGAACAGGCGCCGGAATGTGGCGACTAGGGGCTTTTCACAGTAACTGCATTTGAAGCCTACTTGTGACAATAAGTGATTTTCATTTCATTTTTTTCACAACTTTGAAACTTCCCAAATAATTCATCTGCTTTTAAACTTCTGAAACTCTGCGCCAACTTCCAAACTTCCAAATCGCTTCACCAACTTCCCAAACTCTTCAGCAACTTTCCAATTGTTGAAACTCTACACCAACTTTCAAAGTGCCCAAACTCTATACCAACTTCAAACCTTCTGGTACTCTTCACCAACATTCAAACTGCCCAAACTCCTCCCCACTTTCAATCATAAATTCTGTACCAACATGCAAGTTCAAACCAACTTGCAATACAAGACTCAAAAAATCTCTGCCAACATTTAACCTCCCTGAACTCTGCAAGAGCATACAAACTCCCCAAACTCTGCATCAACTTTCAGACTCCCCAAACTGTGCAGCAACTTTTAAACTCCCCAATCTGTGCACCAACGTGCAAACTCCCGAAGCTCTGCACCGACTCTGACACTCACCAAACTCTGCACCAACTTTCAAACTCCACAAACACTGCAGCAACTTTCAAACTCCAGATATTCTGCACTAACTTTCAAACTTCCAAATCTTTGCACAAACTTTCAAACTCCAGATATTCTGCACCAACTTTGAAACTCCCCAAACTCTGTCCCAACTTTCAAACTCCTCAAACTCTGAACCAACTTTCAAACTCGTTGTGGTGGTCACCACTGTTCTATATATGACGTATATGAGAAGTAATACGGTAAGGCTTCTGTACTGTAGGTACGGGGGTAGACACCTGCTCTCAGCTGGCGGGAACTCAGCGTGGATGGTCGGGGGGGGGGGGGGGCGGCCTGTGGGTGGGGAGGGGGGTCCAACCACTGGGGGCCTCCTTTCTTCTGCGCCGACCCGTGTAGCCCTGCAGCATGTTGCGTCAGGGCCGGCGCGTTGAAGGGAGCCACTGCACATGCGCTCGTTGGCGCCAGTGCCACTGCGCATACGCGGATCCTGCGGCGCCCAGTTCACGACAGGATCAGCAGCTGGAGTGGCGTGAACCGCTCCACTGCCGTGCTGGCCCCCTGTAGGGGCCAGAATTGCAAATCCTGAGGCCGTGTTTCCGACGGCGTCAACACTTCGCCTCAGGATCACAGAATCCCGCCCTCTGCACCCATATTTGAACTCCCAAACTCTGCCCCCATTTTCCCATTCCCCAAACTCTGCAGCAACATTCAAACTTCCCAAACTCTGTACCAACTTCCAAACTCACCAAGTTCTGCCCCAACAATCAAATTTCGCAATCTCTGCCCCAACATTCAAACTTTGCAAACTCCGCAACTACTTTCAAACTCCCGAAACCCTGCAACAAGGTTGAAACTGCCCAAACACTGCACGAAATGTCAGATTTCCCGAACACCGTGTGGCGCTAACAATTGCACGTAAAAGACTTGATTCGGTACAAGAGAGGCTTTATTACAGTGAGATGCTATTCCTTCGGCTGCAGCTGTAGAATGGCATCTCAGGGAAACTTATGAATATTTATACTGCTCCCTGTGGGTGGAGCTAGCCGGCAGGGGCTTACCGGAAAACCTGTAATACAGGTACTGTCATACATCCCCTAATGCAAGCACACACATATATACAGTGGTAGATCACCACATTCACCCCCTGTAAAAAATGAGTCCGGCGGGGGTGACGTGAAACTATAATACATAAACGTGATCTATTTATAGAGGGGGGGGGGGGGAAAGGAACCAAATGTCCATCGGGCAACCCGGTGCCCGTCACAGGTTGAGTCGGACTGGCGGTCGGACGTTCCGTTGTGAGCGATGCAGCAGTGGTGGCGACGTCTGCACAGGCGGTGTCGGCTCAACCTTGAGGGTCGTGAGGCCGCAAACGGTGAGGGGCGGTAGGGGTCCGCCGAATTTGAGGGTGAGGCTCTGGAGGTTACATTGGAAGTCCAGACCCAGTAAAAGTGTCGCACAGAGGTTGGGGAGAACGCACAGGCTGAAACGGTTGAATTAAACGGTTGGGCAGCACGGTAGCATGGTGGTTAGCATCAATGCTTCACAGCTCCAGGGTCCCAGGTTCGATTCCCGGCTGGGTCACTGTCTGTGCGGAGTCTGCACGTCCTCCCCCTGTGTGCGTGGGTTTCCTCCGGGTGCTCCGGTTTCCTCCCACAGTCCAAAGATGTGCGGGTTAGGTGGATTGGCCATGATAAATTGCCCTTCGTGTCCTAAAAAAATAATGTTAATGGGGGTTGTTGGGTTACTGGTATAGGGTGGATACGTAGGGTGATCATTGCTCGGCACAACATTGAGGGCCGATGGGCCTGTTCTGTGCTGTACTGTTCTAATTCTAATTCTAAATGCACTGTACGGTGAGTTTATAAGAACATAAGAACATAAGAACTAGGAGCAGGAGTAGGCATTCTGGCCCTTCGAGCCTGCTCCGCCATTCAATTAGATCATGGCTGATCTTTTGTGGACTCAGCTCCACTTTCCAGGGCGGGGGGGGAGCGAGGGGTTCCCCCCAGAGGAGCGACATGCCAGCCGGCCTGCCATGGCAGGGTGGTGGCGAAGCCACGCCTGCAAGTTGAGGTCATGCTGATGGGCAAAGGCCACTGGCGCCGCCTTCCCGCGCGGCCACACGCCTTGGGTGCGCCCAGAGGTGCCGCAACACCCAGCTGACGGAGACCATCTCTGGGAAGGGTCAAGGCGACACACATGCCAGCCCCCGTGAGGGCATGGCCAGCCCACGGTGGCACAATGAGGAGGAATGGGCAAAGCGGTGGGCAGATACTGTGGGCAAGGGTCAGGGTGCCTGCGTGTCTGTAGCGACACCAGACAACTGGGGCATACATGTATCCCATGGCACCTGGCTGTCGAGGTGTCAATGCGCCATCGTTAAACATGTTGTATCTCTTCTTCCCCCCCCCCCCACCCCGCTGCAGATCCTAATGTGTTTGGGAACCAGCCAGCGATGTTTGCCGCAATGGCGGGAGCTGCTGCCCTGCAGGTGGCCCTTTGGCAGGGCGACGCAGGCTGTGGCCCTTTGGCAGGGCGATGCAGGCGGTGGCCCTTTGGCAGCGCGATGCAGGCGGTGGCCCTTTGGCAGGGCGACGCAGGCGGTGGCCCTTTGGCAGGGCGATGCAGGCGGTGGCCCTTTGGCAGGGCGATGCAGGCGGTGGCCCTTTGGCAGCGCGATGCAGGCGGTGGCCCTTTGGCAGGGCGACGCAGGCGGTGGCCCTTTGGCAGGACGATGCAGGCGGTGGCCCTTTGGCAGCGCGACCCAGGCGATGGCCCTTTGGCAGCGTGACCCAGGCGGTGGCCCTTTGGCAGCGTGACCCAGGCGGTGGCCCTTTGGCAGCGCGACACAGACGGTGGCCCTTTGGCAGCGCGACCCAGGCGGTGGCCCTTTGGCAGGGCGATGCAGGCGGTGGCCCTTTGGCAGGGCGATGCAGGCGGTGGCCCTTTGGCAGGGCGATGCAGGCGGTGGCCCTTTGGCAGGGCGATGCAGGCGGTGGCCCTTTGGCAGGGCGATGCAGGCGGTGGCCCTTTGGCAGGGCGATGCAGGCGGTGGCCCTTTGGCAGGGCGATGCAGGCGGTGGCCCTTTGGCAGGGCGACGCAGGCGGTGGCCCTTTGGCAGGGCGATGCAGGCGGTGGCCCTTTGGCAGGGCGATGCAGGCTGTGGCCCTTTGGCAGGGCGACGCAGGCGGTGGCCCTTTGGCAGCGCGACCCAGGCGGTGGCCCTTTGGCAGCGCGACCCAGGCGGTGGCCCTTTGGCAGGGCGATGCAGGCGGTGGCCCTTTGGCAGGGCGACGCAGGCGGTGGCCCTTTGGCAGCGCGATGCAGGCGGTGGCCCTTTGGCAGGGCGATGCAGGCGGTGGCCCTTTGGCAGGGCGACCCAGGCGATGGCCCTTTGGCAGCGTGACCCAGGCGATGGCCCTTTGGCAGCGTGACCCAGGCGATGGCCCTTTGGCAGCGTGACCCAGGCGATGGCCCTTTGGCAGCGTGACCCAGGCGGTGGCCCTTTGGCAGCGTGACCCAGGCGGTGGCCCTTTGGCAGGGCGATGCAGGCGGTGGCACTTTGGCAGCGCGATGCAGGCGGTGGCCCTTTGGCAGCGCGATGCAGGCGGTGGCCCTTTGGCAGCGCGACCCAGGCGGTGGCCCTTTGGCAGGGCGATGCAGGCGGTGGCCCTTTGGCAGGGCGATGCAGGCGGTGGCCCTTTGGCAGCGCGATGCAGGCGGTGGCCCTTTGGCAGCGCGACCCAGGCGGTGGCCGTTTGGCAGGGCGATGCAGGCTGTGGCCCTTTGGCAGCGCGATGCAGGCGATGGCCCTTTGGCAGCGTGACCCAGGCGATGGCCCTTTGGCAGGGCGACGCAGGCGGTGGCCCTTTGGCAGGGCGATGCAGGCGGTGGCCCTTTGGCAGGGCGACCCAGGCGGTGGCCCTTTGGCAGGGCGATGCAGGCGGTGGCCCTTTGGCAGGGCGATGCAGGCGGTGGCCCTTTGGCAGGGCGATGCAGGCGGTGGCCCTTTGGCAGCGCGACCCAGGCGATGGCCCTTTGGCAGCGCGACCCAGGCGATGGCCCTTTGGCAGCGTGACCCAGGCGGTGGCCCTTTGGCAGCGCAACCCAGGCGGTGGCCCTTTGGCAGCGCGACACAGACGGTGGCCCTTTGGCAGGGCGACGCAGGCGGTGGCCCTTTGGCAGGGCGATGCAGGCGGTGGCCCTTTGGCAGCGCGACCCAGGCGATGGCCCTTTGGCAGCGTGACCCAGGTGGTGGCCCTTTGGCAGGGCGATGCAGGCGGTGGCCCTTTGGCAGCGTGACCCAGGCGGTGGCCCTTTGGCAGCGCGACACAGGCGATGGCCCTTTGGCAGCGTGACCCAGGTGGTGGCCCTTTGGCAGGGCGATGCAGGCGGTGGCCCTTTGGCAGCGCGACCCAGGCGGTGGCCCTTTGGCAGCGCGACCCAGGCGGTGGCCCTTTGGCAGCGCGACCCAGGCGGTGGCCCTTTGGCAGCGCGACCCAGGCGGTGGCCCTTTGGCAGCGCGACGCAGGCGATGGCCCTTTGGCAGCGTGACCCAGGCGGTGGCCCTTTGGCAGGGCGATGCAGGCGGTGGCCCTTTGGCAGGGCGATGCAGGCGGTGGCCCTTTGGCAGCGCGACACAGACGGTGGCCCTTTGTCAGCGTGATGCAGGCGGTGGCCCTTTGGCAGCGCGACACAGGCGATGGCCCTTTGGCAGCGTGATGCAGGCGGTGGCCCTTTGGCAGCGTGATGCAGGCGGTGGCCCTTTGGCAGCGTGACCCAGGCGATGGCCCTTTGGCAGCGCGACCCAGGCGATGGCCCTTTGGCAGCGTGATGCAGGCGGTGGCCCTTTGGCAGCGTGACCCAGGCGGTGGCCCTTTGGCAGCGCGACCCAGGCGGTGGCCCTTTGGCAGGGCGATGCAGGCGGTGGCCCTTTGGCAGGGCGATGCAGGCGGTGGCCCTTTGGCAGCGCGATGCAGGCGGTGGCACTTTGGCAGCGTGACCCAGGCGGTGGCCCTTTGGCAGCGCGACACAGACGGTGGCCCTTTGGCAGCGTGACCCAGGCGGTGGCCCTTTGGCAGCGCGACCCAGGCGGTGGCCCTTTGGCAGGGCGATGCAGGCGGTGGCCCTTTGGCAGGGCGATGCAGGCGGTGGCCCTTTGGCAGCGCGATGCAGGCGGTGGCACTTTGGCAGCGTGACCCAGGCGGTGGCCCTTTGGCAGGGCGATGCAGGCGGTGGCCCTTTGGCAGCGTGACCCAGGCGGTGGCCCTTTGGCAGCGCGACACAGACGGTGGCCCTTTGGCAGGGCGACGCAGGCGGTGGCCCTTTGGCAGGGCGATGCAGGCGGTGGCCCTTTGGCAGCGCGACCCAGGCGGTGGCCCTTTGGCAGCGTGACCCAGGTGGTGGCCCTTTGGCAGGGCGATGCAGGCGGTGGCCCTTTGGCAGCGTGACCCAGGCGGTGGCCCTTTGGCAGCGCGACACAGGCGATGGCCCTTTGGCAGCGTGACCCAGGTGGTGGCCCTTTGGCAGGGCGATGCAGGCGGTGGCCCTTTGGCAGCGTGACCCAGGCGGTGGCCCTTTGGCAGCGCGACCCAGGCGATGGCCCTTTGGCAGCGCGACCCAGGCGGTGGCCCTTTGGCAGCGCGACCCAGGCGGTGGCCCTTTGGCAGCGCGACGCAGGCGATGGCCCTTTGGCAGCGCGACGCAGGCGGTGGCCCTTTGGCAGCGCGACCCAGGCGGTGGCCCTTTGGCAGGGCGATGCAGGCGGTGGCCCTTTGGCAGGGCGACGCAGGCGGTGGCCCTTTGGCAGCGCGATGCAGGCGGTGGCCCTTTGGCAGGGCGATGCAGGCGGTGGCCCTTTGGCAGCGTGACCCAGGCGGTGGCCCTTTGGCAGCGCGACCCAGGCGGTGGCCCTTTGGCAGCGCGATGCAGGCGGTGGCCCTTTGGCAGCGTGACCCAGGCGGTGGCCCTTTGGCAGCGCGACCCAGGCGGTGGCCCTTTGGCAGCGCGATGCAGGCGGTGGCCCTTTGGCAGGGCGATGCAGGCGGTGGCCCTTTGGCAGCGTGACCCAGGCGGTGGCCCTTTGGCAGCGCGACACAGGCGGTGGCCCTTTGTCAGCGTGATGCAGGCGGTGGCCCTTTGGCAGCGCGACACAGGCGATGGCCCTTTGGCAGCGTGATGCAGGCGGTGGCCCTTTGGCAGCGTGATGCAGGCGGTGGCCCTTTGGCAGCGTGACCCAGGCGATGGCCCTTTGGCAGCGCGACCCAGGCGATGGCCCTTTGGCAGCGTGATGCAGGCGGTGGCCCTTTGGCAGCGTGACCCAGGCGGTGGCCCTTTGGCAGCGCGACCCAGGCGGTGGCCCTTTGGCAGGGCGATGCAGGCGGTGGCCCTTTGGCAGGGCGATGCAGGCGGTGGCCCTTTGGCAGCGTGACCCAGGCGGTGGCCCTTTGGCAGCGCGACACAGACGGTGGCCCTTTGGCAGGGCGACGCAGGCGGTGGCCCTTTGGCAGGGCGATGCAGGCGGTGGCCCTTTGGCAGCGCGACCCAGGCGATGGCCCTTTGGCAGCGTGACCCAGGTGGTGGCCCTTTGGCAGGGCGATGCAGGCGGTGGCCCTTTGGCAGCGTGACCCAGGCGGTGGCCCTTTGGCAGCGCGACACAGGCGATGGCCCTTTGGCAGCGTGACCCAGGTGGTGGCCCTTTGGCAGGGCGATGCAGGCGGTGGCCCTTTGGCAGCGCGACCCAGGCGGTGGCCCTTTGGCAGCGCGACCCAGGCGATGGCCCTTTGGCAGCGCGACCCAGGCGGTGGCCCTTTGGCAGCGCGACCCAGGCGGTGGCCCTTTGGCAGCGCGACGCAGGCGATGGCCCTTTGGCAGCGCGACCCAGGCGGTGGCCCTTTGGCAGGGCGATGCAGGCGGTGGCCCTTTGGCAGGGCGATGCAGGCGGTGGCCCTTTGGCAGCGCGACACAGACGGTGGCCCTTTGGCAGCGCGATGCAGGCGGTGGCCCTTTGGCAGCGCGACACAGGCGGTGGCCCTTTGGCAGCGCGACCCAGGCGGTGGCCCTTTGGCAGGGCGATGCAGGCGGTGGCCCTTTGGCAGGGCGATGCAGGCGGTGGCCCTTTGGCAGGGCGACCCAGGCGGTGGCCCTTTGGCAGCGCGACCCAGGCGGTGGCCCTTTGGCAGCGCGACCCAGGCGGTGGCCCTTTGGCAGGGCGATGCAGGCGGTGGCCCTTTGGCAGGGCGACGCAGGCGGTGGCCCTTTGGCAGCGCGATGCAGGCGGTGGCCCTTTGGCAGGGCGATGCAGGCGGTGGCCCTTTGGCAGCGTGACCCAGGCGGTGGCCCTTTGGCAGCGCGACCCAGGCGGTGGCCCTTTGGCAGCGCGATGCAGGCGGTGGCCCTTTGGCAGCGTGACCCAGGCGGTGGCCCTTTGGCAGCGCGACCCAGGCGGTGGCCCTTTGGCAGCGCGATGCAGGCGGTGGCCCTTTGGCAGGGCGATGCAGGCGGTGGCCCTTTGGCAGCGTGACCCAGGCGGTGGCCCTTTGGCAGCGCGACACAGGCGGTGGCCCTTTGGCAGGGCGATGCAGGCGATGGCCCTTTGGCAGCGTGACCCAGGCGGTGGCCCTTTGGCAGGGCGACGCAGGCGGTGGCCCTTTGGCAGCGCGACATAGGCGGTGACCCTTTGGCAGCGCGATGCAGGCGGTGGCCCTTTGGCAGCGTGACCCAGGCGGTGGCCCTTTGGCAGGGCGATGCAGGCGGTGGCCCTTTGGCAGCGTGACCCAGGCGGTGGCCCTTTGGCAGGGCGATGCAGGCGGTGGCCCTTTGGCAGGGCGACGCAGGCGGTGGCCCTTTGGCAGTGCGATGCAGGCGGTGGCCCTTTGGCAGGGCGATGCAGGCGGTGGCCCTTTGGCAGGGCGATGCAGGCGGCTCAGAGCAGCTGCAGCAGCTGCAGCAGAGGGACTGGCTGCAGAGGGCCCTGTGCCACCCGCTCAGGCTGCAGGCCCGCCTGCCTGACAGGTGCAGGAGTAGGCGGAGGGGGGCGATGACCCCCACATTGAAGGGGATGCACAGGGCGAGGATACCGATATTGATGGGGCACAGGGGGAGGAGGAGGAGCAGGTGGTGGTGCCAAGGCGCCGAAGGTGCCCCATGAGGCCTCGAGTGTACGGTCACCACATGTCCTTCGAGGGCCAGCCGGACAGGCTGGAGGAGACTCTGGATGAGTCGGGAAACCGTTGCCCATATCCGCCACCGCATGGCACACCTGGCACCATGTGGAACGAGGGGAGGACATGCTATCCCGGTGGCCGTCAAGGTGACGGTTGCCCTTAACTTCTACGCGACGTGGTCGTTCCAGGCACCGAGTGGGGACCTGTCCGGTTTCTCCCAAACATCGGAGCACCGGTGCATCCGAGCAGTCACCGACATCCAGTATGCCATCGCGGACCGGGACATCCAGTTCCTCGAGTACCGCTCCCACCAGGATGCCCGGGCAGCGGGATTTGCCTCCATGGCCAGGATACCAATCGCTATGCATCCACCAGCGGAGAACAGCAACGTGTTCATGAACAGAAAGGGGACCTAGTCCATGAACATTCAGGTGGTCTGTGACCACCGCATGAAGGTCATACACGGGTTCGCCCAGTACCCCGGCAGTGTGCATGATGCCTTTATACTGGCGCAATCCTTCATCCCCGCCATGTTCGAGGGACAACCCCCCCTCCAGCTGAAGGGCTGGTTGCTGGGCGACAGGGGTTACCCATTGCGGTCATGGCTGATGACGCCTATACGGAGGCCACAGACCAACGCAGAGACCCGCTACATTGAGGCCCATGTAGCAACCAGGGGTGTGGTTGAGAGGTGCTCCAGGTGCCTGGACTGCTCTGGAGGGGCCCTCCAGTACCATTCAGAGAGGGTCGGCCGCATCATTGTTGTCTGCTGCGTCCTGCACAAGATAGCCCAGCAGAGGGGCGATGTCCTGGACGAGGAGCAGGTGGAGGCACAGGGGGAGCCCGATGAGGGCGACGCATCTGTACATGAAGAGGAGGAGGAGGATGGGGGGGGGGGGGGGGGTACAGACACGACATGGGGGCTGGATATGGCCGGGATGCTGTACGACGCTACCAGCTTGGCGAGCGAGCAGGCGAGGGGTTGATCGCCACACGTTTCACCAACCCGGGGGGAGGGCATCACTGAGCACGGGCACTTGCACCGCCGTTCCGCCCAAACGCATCACCCAACACCCCCCCCCCCCACCTCCCGCACCATCCGACAACCCTCTCTCCCACACCACCACTTTCACAGCACCCTACACCTGCGGCACAAAGGGATGGTCTCACATAATTGCTTGTGGAGGCGGGTGTGAACAGGGCCATGTTGAATGATGTCAACCCGCTTTGCGATGAGCTGTGAGCTCCGGATCGTTAGACAATGTCTGACTCATTTAAAAAAAAAAGAAATTTAGTGTCCCCAATCATTTTTCCAGTTAAGGGGCAATTTAGTGTGGCCAATCCACCTACCCTGCATATCTTTGGGTTGCGGGGTGAAACCCACACAAACACGGGGAGAATGTGCAAACTCCACACGGACAGTGACCCAGAGCCGGGATCGAACATGGGACCTCGGCACCTTGAGGCATCAGGGTTAACCCACTGCGCCACCGTGCTGCCCTGACAATGTCTGACTCATGGCC
Source organism: Scyliorhinus canicula (assembly GCF_902713615.1). Lineage (NCBI taxonomy): Eukaryota > Metazoa > Chordata > Chondrichthyes > Carcharhiniformes > Scyliorhinidae > Scyliorhinus > Scyliorhinus canicula. The sequence continues at coordinate 301,098,374 of NC_052146.1, forward strand.
ACAGCTACACCCTCCACCTGGGTGGTCCCTGTATGCGTCACGGACACTCCATCCCATGGCCATGTGGGGTAGCTGGCGTCGGTGTTCCGAGGACGACGGGGGGTTGGGGAACACGCATCCGGCCTCACCGTTGCACTGAACTTCGACCCCAGCGCCACTCAGTCCCCTTCACGGCCCCTCAGGCACAGAGGCTTCTAGGTTTGGTGTAACAGTGACTTAATCATGACATTCACCTACAAATGCCCTAGCCCCTATAACTAAGCATGTTCCTGTACCCGTGCCAACTTACTACGTGTCGAACTTCTTTGCCTTACTGGCCCGACCACTACGCCTTGGTGTTTCCCCAGAGGGTACAGCAGGAGTGGAGGCGGACTCCAGCTGAGACCCCTGCCCTGTGACTTGGCTCCCCGTCGGCGCGCGTTTCCTGGGGCGGCCCGGCTTGGATGGGCCAGGCTGCTCAGCGGGCATGCTGGATGGCGTGGTGCCCTCCCGTTCTGCCCGCTGCCCACCAGATGCACCAGGGACGGGACGGGCGGGGGGGGGGGGGGGGGGGGGGGACGGGGACGGGAACGGGACGGGACGGGACGGGGGGGGGGGGGGGGGTGGGGGACGGGAGGGGGGGGGGGGAGTCCGAGGATCCGTGGTGTTCCGGGACTTCCCTTGCAGGAGTCACCGGGACGGGCCCCGGAACCTCCTCCTCCCTCGGGGAGCCCGGTGGCCCCTGGGCCTCACTATGGGACGGTGGTGCGAGTGGAGACAAGCCCCGTGGCACCACTGACACCTGGCACTGCCAGTCCTGGAGACCCGCTGTGGCATCGACCAGGGTAGAATGTTAGCAGCGATGGAGCTCAGAGAGTGGGCCATCCGCGTCTGGGACTGCGCCACCTCCCTCTGGGTTTGTGCGACGCCATCCAGCACATGGGCAATGCCGCCGATGCTCTCAGCGGTGGCCTGCTGAGACTGAGCCATGGCCTGCTGAGACTGGGTCATGGCCTGCTGGGACTGGGCCATGGCCTGCTGAGACTGAGCCATGGCCTGCTGAGACTGGGTCATGGCCTGCTGGGACTGGGCCATGGCCTGCTGAGACTGAGCCATGGCCTGCTGAGACTGAGCCATGGCCTGCTGAGACTGGGTCATGGCCTGCTGGGACTGGGCCATGGCCTGCATGGACTGGGTCATGGCCTGCTGGGACTGGGCCATGGCCTGCTGAGACTGGGTCATGCCCTGCTGAGACAGGGCCATGGCCTGCTGAGACTGGGCCATGGCCTGCTGGGACTGAGCCATGGCCTGCTGGGACTGGGCCATGCCCTGCTGAGACAGGGCCATGGCCTGCTGAGACTGGGCCATGGCCTGCTAGGATTGGGCCATGCCCTGCTGAGACTGGGCCATGGCCTGCTGAGACTGGGCCATGGCCTGCTGGGACTGGGCCATGGTCTGCTGAGACTGAGCCATGGCCTGCTGAGACTGAGCCATGGCCTGCAGAGACTGAGCCATGGCCTGCTGAGACTGAGCCATGGCCTGCAGTGACTGGGCTATGGCCTGCTGAGACTGAGCCATGGCCTGCTGAGACTGGGCCATGGCCTGCTGGGACTGGGCCATGGCCTGCTGAGACTGGGCCATGGCCTGCTGGGACTGGGCCATGGTCTGCTGAGACTGAGCCATGGCCTGCTGAGACTGAGCCATGGCCTGCAGAGACTGAGCCATGGCCTGCTGAGACTGAGCCATGGCCTGCAGTGACTGGGCTATGGCCTGCTGAGACTGGGCCATGGCCTGCTGGGACTGGGCCATGTCCTGCTGAGACTGGGCCATGGCCTGCTGAGACTGGGCCATGGCCTGCTGAGACGGGGCCATGGCCTGCTGGGACTGGGCCATGGCCTGCTGAGACTGGGCCACGGCCTGCTGAGACTGGGCCATGGCCTGCTGAGACTGGGCCATGGCCTGCTGGGACTGGGCCATGCCCGGCTGGGACTGGGCCATGGCCTGCTGAGACTGGGCCATGGCCTGCTGAGACTGGGCCATGGCCCGGGGGAACACTCGGAGTATTTACCCTGGCTGCCCTCGTCAGGCCTTGGAGCTTCTTGCGGCCCTGCTCTCCCGAGCGTGGGGTGTGCCCCACAGCGTTAACGGCGATGCCCACATCACGCCAGCTGCGCCTGACTGTGCTGGCCGGGTGCTGGTGGCCACGTCTTGGGCACAGGATCGGCCTTCGCTCTTCCACTACGTCCAACAGTGTCTGCAGGTCATGGTCCCCAGTGGGGCGTGGCCATCTCTCCTGTGTTGGGGCCTGTGCGCAGATTGCGCCATAAAGTGACGCTGCACTGTGTCATCCCAGCGTCGCGCGTGCTGACAGCGCTGCTCTGACGCCACGCCCATCGTGCTCCTCATGGCACTGCTGCTGACCCCTTTCCGGGGCCTGAATTGACGCTGCCGGCGGCACGTTGGCACCGCCGTGAAACGCGACGGCGCGGACACTCTGACGCGGCATCAGAGAATCCCGCCCCACAATTCTGCACCAACTTTCAAATTCCCCAAACTCTGCAGCAACATCCAAATTTCCCGGGCGGGATTCTGTGATCCTGAGGCTAAGTGTTGATGCCGTTTCTCGACGGCGTCAACACGGCCTCAGGATCAGCAATTCTGGCCCCTACTGGGGGCCAACACGGCACTGGAATGGTTCACGCCGCTCCAGCTGCTGATCCTGTCGTGACCTGGGCACCGCGGGATCAGCGCATGCGCAGTGGCTCCCTTCAATGCACCGGTCCCGACGTAACATGGCGCAGGGCTGCAGGGGCCGGCGCGGAAGACAGGAGGACCCCAGCCAGAGAGGCTCGCCCGCCTCTCTGCACCATGTTTCAAACTCCCCAAACTCTGCTCCAACTATCAAACTCCCCAATCTGTGCAACAACTCCGCACCTACTTTCAAACTTCCCAAACTCTGCAGCACCATTCAACTTCTCATTCTCTGTGCCAACTTTCAAAGCACGAAAAATGTATCCCAATATTCAACCTCCCTCAGCTCGCACCAACTTCCAAACTTTCCAAACTCTGAACCAACATTCAATCTTTGCAATTTCTGCACCAATGTTCAAACTCCCAGAACTCTGTCCAACCATCCAACCCCCCCCCGAGCCTTGCAGCAACTCTCAAACATCCAAAATGCTGCACCGACTTTGACATGTACCAAACTAGGTAACAACTTTGCAAAGTTCGCTGCAATTGTCAAACTTCCCAAACTCTGCAGCAACTTTCAAACTTTTCACTAACTTGTCAACTGACGAAACTTTGCACCTGCATTCAAACTTCCCAAACCCTTTACTGATTTCAAATTTCCCAAAGTCAACACCGACCTTCAACCTTCTGATGCACCAGCATCAAAACACCTCACCAACTTTCAAACATCTTGGGTGGGATTCTCTGTCAGCCGATTCCGAAATCGGGAAAGGCAATCGTGCGGAGCATCAGCCTTGATGCTGAAATCGCGTCCGACGCCAGCTTCACGCCAATTTGCAATTCTCTGGAGCCTCTAGTGACACTAGTTAGGTTCATGGTGGACAAAGGTTTGTATGTGTCAGGGGTGGCTTATTTCCAACTGTGTTTCTATTGTGCATAGAGAGGGATATGGCATGATGAATAAATAGGCTAGCAGAGGTATGCAGGAATTGGTTAGAAACTTTGGTTAGCCCCTTGTAAGGTAAAAAAGCTGGATATATTGCAATTGCAGACAGGACATTACAGAGTGAACGGGCAGGATTCCCCAATCCCGCGCCGGGTGGGAGAATCACCGTGGGGGGGCGCAAATCCTGCCACGCCGCTCCGTCGCCGGGCCGCCAATTCTCTGGCTGGAGGATCCGCGCCAATCGCATTGGCGCGGTCGCCACGGTGCCAGTCGGGGGCTGCTGGAGCTGCGTGAAGTGCTTCAGTACCGTGCTGGCCTCCTGTGGGTTGGGAGATCGCTGCTCCTAGCGGCCAGCTGACGCATCAACACTCTGCCGCTAAAACAGAGAATCCCGCCCAACATCTTTTAACTCTGCCAGAAGAAAGACTGGACAGGTTGGGAGCTGCAAAGAGGCTTCCTAGACTACCAGTTAATATCCAAATAACCAGGGAATTTGGGACAGAAAGAACAGAGACCAAGGTATTTATCAGAAGAATTCAAGGAAAGGTAAACAAAGTGTTCTGAGCTAAAGAGAAGCAACCAGATTTAAAGGGGACAGCAGACTTCAAAGGTCTGATGCCATTTGATGGCATTTTAGTAACAGTCTGGGAATGAGATTTGAAGCAATTGTGAGCAGATTGTACAGCCGTGAAGACAAAGAAATCCAAAAGTGGGCGAAGTAAAATCCTGGAATACATTTGCTGTTAAAAGTGGAGTGGAAGCTTTGTTTAAAAATGTCATTTGGACAAACTGGACTGGTTTCGGAATGCAAACTGTTAAGGGAAAGCAGAAGTGGAGTGGGAGTGGAGTTTGGAAACTCTCATGTGGAAATAATCTGGTGGGATTCTGAGAAGAAAACCATGGACACTAACGTGGGTTCAGTGTGGAGTGTGTGTATTTGACCATAGTCAACCTGTGTGTTTAAAATGGACTTAATGTTCAAGGGACCGTTGTACCTTAAGATGTACTTTGGAATCCATGTTAATCTTAAACTCTTTGTGTATCTGTTAAACTGTGGGTGGAGCAAAGGAGTATTGTATAATAATCCAACTTTTCATGTTTAACAAATGTTTATTTTTCTTATTGTTAAAACCAATTAGTGATCCAGTGACTCGGTTCCTCCGTGTTCTATAGCAAAAAAAGTTACGTTCTGTGAGGATGTTTATTACTGCAGTGATGTCAGAGTGTGGGTGGAGCTGGGCGGTCTGTCAGCTTTTCTTTCTCTTTGGTCTTGCAGCTACAGGGTGTGTTTAGTTTTGGTTTAGTTTTGGAGATGCTGCAGTCACAGCAGGATGTGTATGAATATCTGTAAGCTTATGAATGTGCTTTGGTGATTTCAACAGGGTAACTGTTCTCAGTAGTGAAGTTAAACCTGATGTCTTTCTGTAAAAAGGGTTCTTTTTGTCTTGTGGATGTTGCAAGGAAAGATTAAGAGTTACTTGAAAATCGCTTATTCTCACGAGTAGGCTTCAATTATGTTACTGTGAAAAGCCCCTTTAGAGAGTACTATATTCTTTGGGGGATTTATTGGTGTTGATAGTTGTTAAGATGTTTACTGTGGGTTTATAAAGTCTTAACTGGTTTCATAAATAAAGATTGTTTTAATTTAAAAGTACTGTAGATTTCTGTGGCATCACACCTGCAGAGTAGGGCTGAGTGCTCCCCATAACCACAATCTATTCAAAGTTATGGGTCAGGTGAACACCATGATACACTTTGGGGCTCTCTAAACCCTGGCCCATAGCAGTGTGTGTGGAGGTTGGTTAAGTTTTAACAGTATTTTTGTTGTGTTTATAGAGACCTCCGGAGTTTCTGTAAAATCTTTAAGACACAGAAAACCCGAAGGGGGAGGTGTAAAACCTGAAAATGGAACTCAATGGAGGGAAAGCATGATTTAAAAGAAGATTTGAAAGTGCGAGGTTTGAAAGCGGAATTTAAAATCACTCGTGCGGAAACCGGAGTTCAGTGAGACAAGGTGGCTCAGGGTATAAGAATCATCTGGGGGGATTCTGAGGAGAAATCCTCAGACATTCACTTGGGGTCAGAGAGGAGTGTGTTATACCACAGTCATCTTGTGTGCTTAAAAGGGACTTTGTGTTAATGAGACCACTTTATCTGAAGATGCACTTTGTTAACACAGATGATAATCTTAACATCTGTGTGTAATTGTCAAATTAAGGTGAGTAAAGGAATATAATGATCCAATTTTTAAATATTTAATATTTTTTCTTTTTGTTTAAATGAATTAGTGGTCATGTGACTCTGTTCCTCCACATTTTATTTTCAAAGTAAAAGCTACGGTATTTTGAGCCAGGGTTACATTCTGGAATCTTCCCGTCCAGTTATAGCATCAATTGGGAGTGTAACAGTCTACAGAGTCTATTTAAACAGTCTTTATGAAGGACGACAAACAGATCAATACTATATAATCTTTATTAGTGTCACAAGTAGGCTTACATTAACACTGCAGTGAAGTTACCATGAAAATCCCCTAGTCGCCACACTCCGGCGCCTGTTCGGATACACAGAGGGAGAATTCAGAATGCCCAATTCACCCAACCTGCACATCTTTGGACTGTGGGAGGAAACCGGAGCACCCGGAGGAAACCCACGCAGACACGGGGAGAACGTGCAGACTCCGCACAGACAGTGACCCAGCGGGGAATCGAACCTGGGACCCTGGAGCTGTGAAGCAACACCGCTAACCACTATGCTCCCATGCCACCCTGCAAAGCACCTTGATAAAGGATGCTTTATCGGCAAAATGCAGAGTGAAGTATGTTAAATAACACAAATGATGACATAAATTCAATCACAGTCACTTGAAACAGTGCAGTTTGCAGGAATGCATGACTATCACTTTTCACTCGAAAAAGGAATAATTGTGTCTCGATAAACAGTCTTCCTTTTGTTTTACTTTCTTATCAATATCAGCAGAGTAGATCGAGAGGGAACCCAGAAACAATAATAACTTGCATTTGTACGTCACCTTAAATACAATAAAATGTCTCAATCTTCCAACTGGCCATTAGCTACAGGATGAATGTAACAAACATGGACTTTGCGGGAACTTTGAAATTCCAAACTTGGCATTGGGCCAGCGGAGGAGTTATGAAGGCAGATGGCCAAAAGCTTGGCCAATGAGTTGGTTTTGCCTTAAACGAGGACAGTGTGTGAGGGCAATGAAGAGAGTTAGGGAGGGAGTTGCAGGGTGTAGGATCTGGGCAGCAGAAAGCACAGCCAGTGGCAGTGGTGGTATAATTAAAATCAGGTTGTTGAGGAATCCAGGATTAGAGATTCCAACAGGCCTGCCTTGGATGATCAGCACATTCAAACAATATTTGTGGTATTATTAGAGGGACGTCAACAGCTAGTCATTCCCATGGGAGTCCTTACCCTGTAATTGATTCTCCATTACCCACACGGGGAGGACATGCAGACTCTGCACAGTCATCCAAGCCGGGAATCGAACCTGGGACCCTGGCGCTGTGAAGACACGGTGCTATCCACCAGTGCTACCGTGCTGTCCTTCCCGGGCTTGCTGGGGGGGTGTACACCTGGACCTCAGGGAGTAGCGGGGAATGCCCTGGTGGCAAGTGTGGGGCCTCAGGGTGCCCCCCTCGCTGAGACCCCCCATTGCTGCGAAACAATCATTTAACCCCAACCTCGAGCTGTAACTGACAGGTTCTTGGCTGTTATTACTGCTGACTGGAGACAGTGTCCTGTAAATGCTCAGCGGGCTGCTGGTCATCGGAATCCCACCCAGCCCGCCCATCAGGAGCCCCCATACCCCAGCAGTGTCATCAAGGGGATGGGCATGGCCATGCGCAATCGCCGGCCCACCAGGTGTTGGCACTCCTCAGAAGCGCAGCCCCACTGCAGGGGAAGCAGGGGATTAGCAGGGCTCACCCCAAACAAAGGCCACATCCACCATTACCATTGGAACCTACCCCGGCACCTTGACCCTCTCAGGGCAGAAGCCTCACCAGCGACACTATCAGCTAGCCCACCCCTCAGGGTCACGAGCAATCTCCAAGCCCTGCCTGTCCCACTGCGCCCCCGCTCCCATCCATCCCGCACCCGGCCAGGAAAACTGACCAGCTCCCTGTCACAATCTGTGTGTAAAACTCAGGCCCCACATAACACTGCAGTTATGGGCCCAGCAAATGCATAAACCCCTCCCTCACCCCCATCTGTTGGACCCGCCCGCACACCAGGCTCTTAGCATGGAGACTAATGGCAGCACAATGTGAACACTTCCACCACGCCACCAGCTGCCACCCCCCCTGGTGGAATAGCAGAAGGCCCACCCAGTGAGGAGACCCACATTAATCCTCACTGGGGGAAGTAGGACAGGGGCCACACAGCCTATCATTAACACCGGTTGTGGTAGCCATAGGTACCCATGTTGGCAGGGATGGGTAGTGAGGATGGAGACTCCCCAGATGACAGGCCAGGTGCCAGTCATTGATGGGGACAGGGATGCAGTGCGGACTATATCATCTTGAAGGGGCTGGGGGGAGAGGGGTGGTGAGATGTGGGTGACCATGTAACCTGGTGGTATTGGATGGTCAAGGGAATGGTCACCTTGCTGACCTTCTCTGTCTCTCTCCACCCTCACCCCGAGGACACATGGATTTCAGACCACAGCCAGCTGTGCTCGCTACCTACCTAGCCGATGGTACCGTTGTGGATGCACGGCAGCGAGAGTGCCAGGCCCAGCCCAGGGAGGATCCTGCAGAAGAGGAGCCTGCCCCTGAAGAGCAGGGGTCAGCCGATGAGGGTCAAATGGTGGTCATCCAACTGATCAAGGAGCCGGTGCGAAGGAGGCGCCGCATCAGGCCACGTATATACCGTCAGCTCCGCTTCCTCCAGGAGCTGACTGATCGCATCTGCTGCTGCCGCCTCCGACTCGCCAGGGAGACCATGCGCCGCCTGTGGCAGATGGTATTACGCCTGGCACCGCGGGGGTATGGGGTACACCAGCTCCCAGTAGCTGTCAGGGTGACAGTCACCCTGAGTCTTTATTCCTCTGTCTCATTCCGGGGCTCGAGCGGGGACCTGGGTGGGATCTCGCAAACGTCCGCATACAGGCACATCCACGCTGTCACAGCTGCCCCGTACGGCCGGGCATCGGACTACACCACCTTCAATCTGGACCAGGCAGCGGTGTTGTGGCATTGTGATCCAGGGAAATGATCTGAGGGCCTGGGTTTGCATCTTGCCACAGCAGATGGTGGAAATGGAATTGAATAAATATCTGGAATTAAAAAGTCTAATGATGACCATGAAACCATTGTCAATCGTCACTAATGTCCTTTTGGGACAGAATCCCTATTGACCTGGTCTGGCCTTCATGTGACTCCAGACCCACAGCAATGTGGTTGACTCTTAAATGCCCTCTGGAATGGCCTGGAAGTTGTCTAACCCGCTACACCGTTAGTAAAAAGGAAACAAACCGGACGGATCACCCGGCCTTGACCGAGGCAAGACAGACCCAGCAGAGGTGACGGCACAGTGGTATACAGTCAGGAGGGAGTTGACCTGAGAGTCCTCAGCATCGACTCTGGACCTCATGAAGTCTCATTGCTTCAGGTTAAACATGGGCAAGGAAACCTCCTGCTGATTACCACGTACCGGCACCATCGGCTGATGAATCAGTTCTCCTCCATGTTGAACACCACTTGGAGGAAGCACTGAGGGTGGCAAGGGTGCAGATTATGCTCTGGGTGGGGGACTTCAATGTCCATCACCAAGTGGCTCAGTACCACCACAGACCGAGCTGGCTAAGTCCGAAAGGATATAGCTGCTGGACTGGGACAGCAGCAGGTGAGAGAACCAACAAGAGGGGAAAACAAACTCGGCCTCATCCTCACTAACCTGCCTGATGCAGATGCATCTGTCTGTGACAGTGTTAATAGGAGTGACCACCGCACAGTCCTTTTGGAGACAAAGTCCAGTCTTCACATTGAGGATACCCTCCCCCGTGTTGTGTGGTATTACCATCATGCTAAATGGGATAGACTTCAAACAGATTTAGCAATTCAAGATGGACGGCAGAGATCCTGGACAGCCCGGCCTCATCTGATGGTGACCTTCAAGACAAAAGAAATGGGGTGAGATGTTGGGAAGGACTGGCCTGTGGGAGAGGGGGCGAACTCCATCGCAGCCACTGCCTTCTCCTCGGCCCCCCCCCGCCAGTTGCAGGGCCCTGTCCTCTGAGGGGGTGTGGACCCCCTCCCATTCTCTCCCGGCAATTATGGGCTGCCGTATCCTTGGGGACACGGAAAGGACATAGTGAGACACTGGGAGGTGTGTTTTATGGGGGGGGGGGGGGGGGGGTCTGCAGCTGGTGGCATGTGTGGGCAAGGCTCCTGGCTAGAAAGGACAATACAGGTGGAGGGTGGGTTGTGAGGGTGGGGTGTGAGGGTGGGTTGTGAGGGTGGGATGTGAGGGTGGGTTGTGAGGGTGGGTTGTGGAGGGTGGGTTGTGAGGGTGGGTTGTGAGGGTGGGTTGTGAGGGTGGGTTGTGAGGGTGGGATGTGAGGGTGGGATGTGAGGGTGGGTTGTGGAGGGTGGGATGTGAGGGTGGGTTGTGGAGGGTGGGTTGTGAGGGTGGGTTGTGGAGGGTGGGTTGTGAGGGTGGGTTGTGAGGGTGGGATGTGAGGGTGGGTTGTGGAGGGTGGGTTGTGAGGGTGGGTTGTGAGGGTGGGATGTGAGGGTGGGTTGTGAGGGTGGGTTGTGAGGGTGGGTTGTGAGGGTGGGATGTGAGGGTGGGTTGTGAGGGTGGGTTGTGGAGGGTGGGTTGTGAGGGTGGGTTGTGAGGGTGGGTTGTGAGGGTGGGATGTGAGGGTGGGTTGTGAGGGTGGGTTGTGAGGGTGGGTTGTGAGGGTGGGTTGTGGAGGGTGGGTTGTGAGGGTGGGTTGTGGAGGGTGGGTTGTGAGGGTGGGTTGTGAGGGTGGGTTGTGAGGGTGGGTTGTGGAGGGTGGGTTGTGGAGGGTGGGTTGTGAGGGTGGGTTGTGAGGGTGACGCGGGCAGGGCGGGTGTTGTCCTCCAGGGGATTGGGGACAGATGTGAGGAGTGAGGGGCGGGAGTGATGCCAGGGGCGCAGAGATGGTTACTGACCCGAGCTGCCTCAGGGGGCCATTCGTCTTCCTCCTGGTGGGGCGGGCAGCACTGGCAGCCTCTGCCACCCTATCCTAGGCGTCATTCAGATTGGTGAGCTTCAGTCTTGCCGCTGCCTGGGGAAGAGTGTGTCCCTCCTCTCCTCAACAGCGTCCAGCAGTCAGCCGACCTCAGGCTCCTGGAACCTTGGCGCTGGCCATTTAGCTGCCAGCGTCCTGGCTGGAGTGACAGCCTGTGTGGTGAGCGGAGCGTTTAGAAACTGCTCCAGCTTGCCAGGCAGCTGACGTGATACCCGGCGCCAGCGATTCAGACGTCAGCGGGGTCGGGAAGCGTAGAGGCTGCACGTGGGCAGTGTGCCGGCCCGTTTGCATCACCTGAACGTCTCCTGTCCGGCGCTCCGAGCAGGAGCTCGCAGTTCCTGCCATTCTACACTAGGGGGCAGCACTCCGGAATGGTGAATCCAGCCCATGGTCCATATAAAGGGTCTTCCGAGATCGAAACAAACAGCTCCGCTCCTGGCAGAAGTGTTTATTGACGAACAGAAAGTACCAATTCCGGACTGAGGGGAAGATATATGTCCTGCATTGGATTCACAGAAAATGTGCATTCCCGAGGGACATGTGTTAACAAGTAAACAGCTGAATCTGGAAATACCCGACATCTGCAGAGTTCGCTCCTTGGGAGTGGGGGGGGGGGGGGGGGGGGGGGACCGGTAATGGTAACACTTGGTCATAAATATTGGACAGAAAAAAGAACCAAATCCAAGTTGGCCCAAATCGAATGAGACAGAAGTTTCCAATCAGAAAGAATAGATTCAGAGTGAGGAAATGTTCAAGTCAGAAGTTGTGAATTCCAGCAAGACTTGGGTGCAGCATCTCAGCAGGCAATTCACTGTCGGAGTGAGGGCAGGTTACATTGTCAGAGGTTTGGCCTTTCAAGGATGTTAAATTGCAGGTCTGCAGGTTTAAGCATTAAGAAAAATCTAATGCCACTCTTCTTTGAAGAGTGTGGAGTTCTTCAGGTATGTGATTATCGCCGCAATGCTCCAGTCGTATGAGCTGAGGATAGGAATGGTGTGCGTGATCAGTCCTCCATCAGCCAATTAGAGTGAGATGGGTTTTGGAAAGATGCACGCCGAGTCCCATTGCCTGAGCTGTTTCTTGTGCCCATTGTAACCCATGACCTCTACCACCTAGAAGGACAAGGGCAGCAGATACCTGGGACCACCATCACCCCTCCAACCAACACACCATCCTGACTTGAAACTACATTGAGCTTCAGTTCCTTCACTGTCGCTGTGTTAAATTCCATGGACTCCCTGACAGCACTGTGGGTGTACCTACACCACGAGGACTGCAACGGTTCAAGAAGGTAGCTCGCCACCATTTTCTTAAGGGCACTTAGGGTCAGGCAGCAAATGCCAGCCATGCTCATACCCTGAGAAACAACAAAGTTCCTTCATCTTAGTAGAAATGATGGGCAAATGGCCTCCGTCAGTGCCATAATGCCTCTCTGGCTATTTAGCCATGTGAAATATCAACTTCCCTTCTCTCCCCTTCTCTTTGAAATGACTCTATGATCTACGGAACTGGATGATAGCCATAGAAATGAAATGGGAATGAGCCCCAGCAATACTCACATCCCTTCTGGAGACAAATGAATAAATATATTTCACAGAGGCAGCCACACGTCTCACACTCGCTTTACAATTGGTTTCTGCTGGTTCTGTGTTTAAACAAAGCTCAAGACAGGATGCAGTAATCCCACAGGATTGTCAATTGACTGTACATTCCACATTCTCCCCAAGCACCAATACAGGACTCAAATATTTCAGCTGCCCATCTCCCCCCCCCCCCCGCCCCCTTCCCCAGGCTCTCTAGAAATCCTGATTTATTGATCTCTGCGTTTCCTTCTGTTATTGATTTGTCTCCATTCACAACTCCTCGGATACTGAAGCAGTCTGTGCAACACGCAGCAAGACCTGGACAACATCCAGGATTTCAAGCAACATTGGTACCACACAGGTGCCAGACACAAGAGAGAATCTGACTATCTCCCTTGACATTCAATAGCATTACCATCGCTGAACCCCAACAACATCAACCTGCTGGGTGTCACCATTGATCAGAAATTGAACTGGACCAGCCATAGAAATACAGCGGCTACAAGAGCAGGGAATTCGGCTGCAAGTTACTCACCCCAAACCCGGTCCACCATCAGGAGTGTGATGGGATATGCTCCACCAGCATGGAATCTGGGAAGAGGTGAGAAAGATGGAGATGCAAGAGCACCCTTGGAATGAAGAAAAAAAAATGAAAATCGCTTATTGTCACAAGTAGGCTTCAATGAAGTTACTGTGAAAAGCCCCTCTGTTTATGGATATGTTTGTCTTATAATTTCCCTGGGATTGAAATGGGCAGCGCAGCAGCACAGTGGCTAGCACTGTTGCTTCACAGCTCCAGGGTCCCAGGTTCGATTCCCAACTTGGGTCACTGCCTGTGCGGAGTCTGCACGTTCTCCCCGTGTCTGCGTGGGTTTCCTCCGGGTGCTCCGGTTTCCTCCCACAAGTCCTGAAAGACGTGCTGTTAGGTAATTTGGACATTCTGAATTCTCCCTCTGTGTACCCGAACAGGCGCCGGAATGTGGCGACTAGGGCCTTTTCACAGTAACTTCATTGCAGTGTTTCTTTTAACTTTAGAGTACCCAATTATTTTTTTTCCAATTAAGGGGAAATTTAGCGAGGCCAATCCATCTACCCTGCACATCTTTGGGATGTGGGGGCGAAACCCACGCAAACACGGGGAGAATGTGCAAACTCCACACGGACAGTGACCCAGAGCCGGGATCGAACCTGGAACCTCAGTGCCGTGAGGCAGCAGTGCTAACCGCTGCGCCACCGTACTGCCCTGCCTCTTACTCTTCTAAACTCTAGTGAATACAACCCCAGCCTGTCCAACTGTTCCTCATAAGACAACCCGCCCATTCCTGGTACAATTTTACATTTGCCCACATTATGCTCCATTTTTTCTCACTCACCCAACCTATGTCTGCCCTTTGATAGCCTTCTTACGTACGCCCTCTTCACAATTTACTTTCCTACCTATCTTTGTGTTATCAGAAAATTTGGCAACCAAATCTTCTGTCCCCTCATCCAAGTCATTTATATAAATGACTAAAAGTTGAGGCCTCAGCACGCCACTCATTATATTCTGCCAACTCTCTGTTCCCTGCCAGCCAGCCAATCTTCTCCCCGTGCCAATATGTTACCCCCTATAACCTGAGCTTTTATTTTCTACAAAGCCTTATATGTGGCACCTTATCAAATGCCTTCTCGAAATCCTAAGTACAGTACATCCACCAGTTCCCCTTTATCCACGGCACATGTGGCTCCTTCAAAGAACTTCGACAAATCGTTTAAACATGATTTCCCTTTCACAAAACCATGTTGATTCTGTCTGATTGCATCGATTTTGTCCAGTGCCTTACTACAACACCTTTAATAATGGCTTCCAACATTAAGTCCATGACAGATGTTAGGCTAACTGGCCTGGATTTTCCTCCTTTCTGCCTCCTTCCCTTTCTGAATAATGGAGTTGCATTTTCTATCTCCCAATCTAATGGAACCTTTCCCAAATCTTAGGGAATTTTGGAAAATTAAAACCAGTGCATCAACCATCTAAATTCTCATTTTTTTCAAGACCTACGGGGGAGTCTGATGCAGAATACCTGTTTAATTCATCCATCATAGCCCTACTTTCCATTACCAATACCCCCAGATGCACTTTATACAGGTCCAATGCTCACTTTGTTAACTATTTGCTTATTTAATTACGAGCTAGCTTCCTCTCGTACTCTAGTTTTCCCTCCTTAACAACCCTGTTGTTGTTCTTTGATGTTCTTTATATTCTTTCCACTCCTCTGACCTGCCACTCATCTTTGTACAAGTTTTTGCTTTGTCTTTAAGTTTAATACTGTCTTAATTTAATTTAATTAAGCATGGAATTTTTATTTGTCATTGGAATGTATATTTGCGGCATGCGCAGCTACATGGCAGCCATGCAGGCTGCGGCAATGGTGTTCTGTGCCTGTTCAACCAGCCCGGCAGCCCATCTCCTCGCCGCACCCCTGCTACTCCCCCTGGTCCTGGCAGAAGCCCCCCCCAGCCAGCGGCACAACTGTCAGCATTTTGGACAATTTCCGTACGCCCCTCTCTCTCCCTCGGCAGCCACGGCGCCTGCTTCCCGATTTGTTAAACCAAAAGCGAAGGTCGCCATCGGTAATTCCTCCTAGCGGAGGTGGAGCATTGCGGAAGCCCCGGAGAATACCGGATCAGGCCCGCTAATGACATGCGGACGCCGTTTAATGTATGCGTGGACTAGAACGCGTTAAAGCCGTGGGCGCCCACCATGATTTCGCCTCACGACCGATTCTCCGCCCAATCCTTCTGAAAGTCTAAATATTCCACGTCTACCAGTTCTCCCTGGTCAACTCTACTAGTTACAACTTCAAAGAATTCTAGTAGATTTGTCAAGCGTGATTTCCCGTTTGTAACTCAATGCTGACCTTGTATGTTTGTAACGCTACTTTTCAAATGTTGTGCTATGAGATCCTTGATGATGGACTCTCGCAACTTCCCAAAAAGAAAATCTCAGCAGGTCTGGCAGCATCGCCAGACTAGCAACTTCCCCGCGACGTTAGGCTCACTGGTCTAAAGTTCCCTGTTTTCTCTCGACCTCCCTTTTTGAATAGTGGGCCTACATTAACTCCCGTCCAATCTGTAGGACCCACTCCAGAGTCCAAAGAATTTTGGAAAATGACCACCAATGTATCACTATTTCTTAAACACTCTGGGATGAGGATGAGGATTATTAGGCCCTGAAGATTTATCCCCCTTCAATGCCATTAATTTTCCCCAAACCATTTCTCTCCTAATACTTCTTCAGGCCACTAGCCTGAATGTTGTGACCATTAGCACCCAGTTTCCCTGGGTTTCTGTGGCTATGACTCATCTTTCATTCTCACTCCACAGTCTAAATATTTCCCACTTTCTCTGTCTGTTAGCTTTAACAAAGAGTCATCAGACTCAAAACGTTAGCTCTTTTCTCTCCCGACAGATGCTGCCAGACTCGCTGAGATTTTCCAGCATTTTCTCTTTCGTCTCGACTAATGCTAATTTCCTTCAGCTCCTCACTAAAACTTGTGTTCCCCAGAACTTCTGGTGCATTATTCATGTCTTCCTTTGTGAAGACATAAGCAAAGTACGAATTTAATTCTCAGCCATTTCTTTGTTCTCATTATGGATTCCCCCGTTTTTTGACTGTAAGCAGGGGCCTACATTAAGTTTTATCAATCTTTTCCTGAAATGAAATGAAAATCACTTATTGTCACGAGTAGGCTTCAATGAAGTTACTGTGGAAAGCCCCTAGTCGCCACATTCCGGCGCCTGTTCGGGGAGGCTGTTACGGGAATTGAACCGTGCTGCTGGCCTGCCTTAGTCTGCTTTCAAAGCCAGCGATTTAGCCCAGTGTGCTAAACAGCCCCTATTTACATACTTACAGAAACTTTTACAGTCAGTCTTTATGTTCCCCGCTAACTTAATTTCAAATTATATTTTCCCCTTCTTAATCAATCCCTTGGTCTGTCTTTGCTGAATTCTAAACTGTTCCCAATCCTCAGATCTACTGTTTTTTCTTGCTTTTTCTTTGAATCTAATACTATGTCTAATTTCCCTGTAAACCATGATTTGGCTAGTTCCCTTTCTAATCTTACTACAAATAGGAATAAACAACTTTTGGATTGGTTCAGGGGCTGGTTTAGCTCACTGAGCTAAATCACTGGCTTTTAAAGCAGACCAAGCAGGCCAGCAGCACGGTTCGATTCCCGTACCAGCCTCCCCGGACAGGCGCCGGATTGTGGCGACTAGGGGCTTTTCACAGTAACTTCATTGAAGTCTACTCATGACAATAAGCGATTTTAATTTTCATTCATTTCATTTCACCTATTCGTTCCTTGATTGCTGTCTACTGTCCTTTCTTTCAGTTATGCTTCCCAGTCCGCCATAGTCAGCTCATGCCTCATATATCATTGTTACCTTTATTGAGGTTCAGGGCCCTGGTATCAGAATCAACTACCTCACTATCCACCTTGATAAAGAATCTACCATATTATGGTCACTCCTCCCCAAGGGTTCTCTCACAACTGGATTTCACAACTAATCCTTTCTCATTACACAATATCCAGTCCAAGATGGCCTGTTCCCTTGTTGATTCCTCAAGTATTGGTCCATAAAACCAGCGTGTATACACTCTAGAAATTCCTCCTCCACTGTACTGTCTCTAATTTGAGTCACCCAATGCAGGTGCAGATTAAAGTCGCAGATGCTCCTTCATCACATGAACCTCTGAATTCCTGTCGAATGCTATTTCCAGCATTCTCGCTGCAGTTTGTGGTCTGTATAACCCCCCCAACAAATGCTTTTTGCCCCTTGATATTTCTTAACTCCACCCAGACAGATTTCACATGGTCTGTGCTAATATTGTTCCTCAATATTGTATCAATATCTTCTTCAATCAACAATGCCACTCCACCACCGTTTCCTTTCTGTCTGTCCTGCCCCAAAACTGAATAGCCCTCAATATTGAGCACCCATCCTTGATCAGTTTGGAGCCATGCCTCCGTAATCCCAAGTATATCATATCTTGCATCTACCTGCGCAACTAATTCATCCATTTTATTTTGAATGTTTCGAGGGATCAGATATCCCCCCTGCTCTGATATTCTGTGCCACAGAATCATAGAATCATGCAATTGTTACAGTGCAGAATGAAGCCTGTTGGTCCCTCAAGTCTGCACCAACCCTCTGAAAGAGCACCCTACCCAGGCCCACTCCGCCACCCTATCCCCATAACCCTGCAACCCTAATTAACCCTGGGACAATTTAGCATGGCTAATCCACCTAACCTGCACATCTTTGAACTGTGGGAGGCTACCGGAGCACCTGCAGGAAACCCACACAGACACGGGGAGAACGTGCAGACTCCATACAGTCACCCAAGGTCAAATTGAACCTAGGTCCCTGGTGCTGTGAGGTAACAGTACTAACCATTGTGCCACCATGCTGCGTTAATGAGTCTGTGCCTCGGCTAATAAAGGGAAGTATCTCATATATCTTCTTAACCAGCTTAACGACCTGTTACCGACAGGGACCTTTCGACACGTGCCTCAAGGTCCCTATGGTATTTACTATCGTCCTACTGCTCATTGTCTATTTCCCTGTCCTCCCAAAATGCACCAGTTCACACTTTTCAGAGTTAAATTCCATTTGCCACTGTTCTGCCCATGTGACCAGCCCACCACAGCATATCCCACCAAGCGGCACATCAACTGGACATTAATCTCACTGCTGTTTGATGGTCATTTGTGTTTTAGAAGAGTTAAACCATAAGGAGAGATGACACAAACAATGGTTAAATGCTGATTTAATCAATGTTGTTAAGGATAAACAGGTGGAAGGTATTGATTGATAAATTAAGTTTCTTGAACTCACATGAATAATGACCTGAAGTGGCAGTGTGGAAGAATGGTTTAAATTACTGGATTTAAGTTTGCGTTTCTATATATGGATGGGTTCTATATATGGATACACTTCCATGGCCTTCCATGACTGATGGGCTCCCCCCAGAGGCCGGAGTGCATCATTATCCTCGGGTAGGTTATTTTAATTTGATTTGATTTATTGAAAACAGTATAAAAAGGGACCACAGGGTCCCTGGGTTTTGTCAATAAGACCAGATAGGAGGTGGTGGTGTTTTAATATTGTCACTGGACTGGCAATCCAGGGACCCAGGCTAATGTTTTGGGGAGCTGGGTTCAAACTCGCCCCCCCCCCCCCTCTAAATTCAATTTTAAAAATCTGGAATCCCAGGGAAATTGTCAGACAAACATATCCAAGGGTGCTCTTGCATCTACATCGTTCACACCTCTTCCCAGAAGGAGGCCATTCGGCCCATCAAGTCTGCACCGGCTCTTGGAAAGAGCACCCTACCCAAGCCCACACCTCCACCCTATCCCCACAACCCAGTAACCCCACCCAACACTGAGGGCAATTTTGGACACTAAGGGTAATTTAGCATGGCCAATCCACCTCCCCTGCAGATCTTTGGACTGTGGGAGGAAGCCGGAGCACCCGGAGGAAACCCACGCACACACGGGGAGAATGTGCAGATCGGATCCGCGCAGACAGTGACCCAGCGGGGAATCGAACCTGTGGTCCTGATGCTGCGAAGCCACAGTGCGGCCCCATGCTGTCGAGTTAGGGTGTTGAATTGCCAGAATTTCGTTGAACGGAGGAGCAGGCTCGAGGGGCCGAATGGCCTCCTCCTGCCCCAGTGGGTCTAGTAACAGCCATTGCACACCAAAGGAAAGCCGCTTTGGAAGCTTGCGTTGATGTGTTTCTATCTGGGGCCCCCCCCCCGTATGCCTCAGTTAGTACGTATCCCACCTCGGCGTGACTTCAGGTCATCCACGGCATCTCAAACATGTGTCAACGATGGCCTTTTCAAATCTTAATGGGGTCAGGGACAATCACAAAGGAACATTGTGTGTCTATCGGGCTAGCTTTCCGAATGATAAATAAAATATCACACGACGCAAAGAAACATGTTTTAAAAAATAAATAAATGCATCCCTCAATTAAAATCACTTAAAGGCGAGTGCTTTCCACATGTGTTGTTGTAAAGAATTGTATGTTCATTAAATGTATCATCGATTCAAACGGGCAATGTTCCCTCAGGGTCTCCATCACTGTGCTGTTTGTAATAAGGGTAGACAAAGAGCACTGAAATTCTATCTCAGGATGTGGCATGCTGACAAACTGCCAGTTTAAACTCAAGTAATAAGATGACTGCCACAAGCATCGAGTCTCAGTGATAATCTAATGATGGGCTGCTCCATTATCTGATGGGTAATCACAGCTGCTGCCAGCACCCCCCCTGTATGTGGGGCTGTAACAAAGAGCAAAAAAGAGTCTCTGAAAGCACCTGGAATATAATCACTGGCCCAATCTGGCACTGCTCTCTTAACACAGAGAGTGTTATCTTTCAGTCACTTGTGAATTGAAAGCGACCCCCCCGAGGACCTGCTGTGGGCTGAACGAGGGTTTATCTGGATACAGATTTTTCTTTCTTCCCAGCAACCCCCCCCCCCCCCTTCTCTCTAACTAAAGCTGTTATTATTGCAAAGAGGAGCATGCAATCAATCAAACAGCCGCATGAATCACTCACGATCTCCTCGCCCATAGGCTCAGCATCGCTGACATCACTTCCCCCTGCCTTCTTTCCCACTGTGAAAATAATTATGAGCAGATGGGTGAATGACATCATTACTTCACTAATGAATATACTTGAAGAGCACATTGTGGGGTGCTGAGTGTGTCTGTTTCATACTGTAGCTCTTTCGTGCTTATCTCGGAGTCAGGGAGGCCACGTGGAAATGGAGGATGGATGGGGGAGCAGGGGAGCACAGAAAGGCTCAAATGACCATTAACTAGCCCTGCCCTGAGTTTTGGATTTTTTTTCAATCCTCCAATGTTGACTATTGTCAATCCTGCAGAGCCTCCGCAGCTGATCCGATGGCTGGATCTCCTCGTCATTGGTGACCTTTTAAGAGAGGTGCCTGCTATGGTACGGGAAGTGTTCGACACATTCCAGAGCCTCTCCTTAGTCACACATGGAAGGTGGAATATTTGGCGGATGGGGGTTGATGTATGAGTTTGGTGTCAGCACCATTCAAGGACAGGCCCAGCCTCTTGAATGCAGATTGAAGCGATTCAGAGCGGCTTGCAGATCAGGTACAGAGTGGGCAATGACACCGTAGTCACCTGCAAGCGGCCAATCATGAGTGTCTATGGTGATCAATAGTAGTTGTCACTACATTGCCTTATTACAGTGGGTCCTTGACTGTATATCGGCGCATATTTGAATGGTTGAGAAATTCCATCAACAATGTCTCTGCGGATACTTTGGACTCAAGGGATACCATTGAACAAACACAAAGCCCGGGTTTGCGGTGCCGTGAGGCAGCAGTGCTAACCACTGTGCCACCGTGCTGCCCTCCCTTCAAATAAAGTTCCTGCACATTTGGAAACTAGTGTTATTGATTGATATTTATTGCCGCATGTACCGAAGTACAGTCAAAAATATGTTTCTGCGGCCGAGGGAACGTACACAGTACGTACATAGTGGACAAAAGAATAATCGACAGAGAACATTGACAAATGGTACATCGGCAAACAGTGATTGGTTACAATGCGGAACAAGGGCCAAACAAGAGCAGCATAAGGCGTCGTGAATAGTGTTCTTACAGAGAACAGATCAGTCCGAGGGGGAGTCGTTGAGGAGTCTTGTAGCTGTGGGGAAGAAGCTGTTCCTATGTCTGGATGTGCGAGTCTTCAGACTTCTGTATCTTCTACCTGATGGACGGCTCTGGAAGAGGGCAATGCCTGGGTGGGAGGGGTCTCAGACAATGCTGTCTGCCTTCCTGAGGCAGCGGGAGGTGTAGACAGAATCAATGTGGGGTGGCAAGCTTGTGTGATGTATTGGGCTGAGTTCACCAAACTCTGCAGTTTCTTGCGATCTTGGTCCCAGCAGTTGCCATACCAAACATTGCTCTGAGGAAAATCAAATATATCAAAGATGCAAGAGCAGCTAATCCTGTTTTCTGGCTTGGAAAGGTTTAGGAGCAGTTCAGGCGATGGATCCAATCTATCAATTGCCCTCTGCTCTGTATCCAAGTGGCCTTCATGCGAAAGCCTTTGGGGTGAGCACATACTTTTAGGATTGGGGCTAGATCATATCGCAGTGAAATCAGGAAGCACCTCGTTTTACACAAACAAATCTGGAACTGTATCCCCCAAAATGCTGAAGATTCAGGGGGACAACTGACACTTTCTAGATTGAGATCAATAGATTTTTGTCATCAAGGGATGAGGAAGGAAATTTGAATTGGGATACAGATCGGCCACAATCAAATTGAATGGCGACACAAGTTCAATGGTTGAATGACCAACACTCTCCCCCCCACACACACACCCCTCCCACCTTTTTAATGTTTCCATGTAGATTATCTAACTAAAGGTACTTCACAACCAACTCTGAACTTGACCATACCTGATGTTTATGCATGGACTTCTTGTAGTGGTTGCTGTTTTCATAGAAATTACAGTGCAGAAGGAGGCCATTCAGCCCATCGAGTCTGCACCGGCTCTTGGAAAGAGCACCCTACCTAAGGTCAACAACTCCACCCTATCCCCATAACCCAGTAACCCCACCCAATACTAAGGGCAATTTTGGACACTAAGGGCAATTTATCATGGCCAATCCACCTAACCTGCACATCTTTGGACTGTGGGAGGAAACCGGAGCACCCGGAGGAAACCCACGCACACACGGGGAGGATGTGCAGACTCCGCACAGACAGTGACCCAAGCCCGAATCGAACCTGGGACCCTGGAGCTGTGAAGCGATTGTGCTATCCACAATGCTACCGTGCTGCCCCCTTTGGAGATCATAGAGCAGATTCATTGAGCGGTTACAGAAGAAATGGAAGCCAGTTAGCCTATCAAGCCCTTGCAGGCTGTCTGCAAGAGGAATTTAGCAGGTTTACTCTTCGACCCTTACCCCGTAACCTTGCAAAGATTTTTCCATCCGGATGCTCACCCAATTCCCTTTTGAAAACTATGATTGATTCTGCCCCACCACATTCTCAGGCAGTGCATTCCCAATTCTAACCATTCGCTGCACAACAAGGTTCCCTCTCATGTCGCCTTTGGTTCTTTTGCCATTCACTTAAGACTGGTGTCCTCTGGCTCTCGACCCTTCTCCCAATGGGAATGATGTTTCCCTACCTGCTCTGTCAGGTCCACAAAATCTCTCCACCTTGGTGTTTGAAAGGAAAACAGCTCCAATTGATCCACATAACTGAAGTCCCTCATTCCCATTAATTTTCCTTCACTCTCTCTGAACCCTCCACGTCCTTTCACAAAGTGCAGTGCCTAGAATTGGACAGTGCCTAGAATTGGACGTAATGCTCCAGTTGTGGCCGAACAAGTGGTTATAAAGGCTCATCATAAGCCCCCCCCCCCCTTGCTTTTGTACCCCACGCCTCTATTTAGAAATCCCAAGAACCTATACGTCTTTTGAAATAATGAATGCTGACAGATTTTTTTTCCCTCTCCAACTCAAGGGCATTGAGGTCGAGGATAATTCCTCGGTGATATTCCAAGGTGACAACTGTGACTTGCATTTATATAGCCACATGGGGCATGGTAAAATGCCCCATGGCGCGCCACTTGTCTTCAGGCAAAAATGGACCGAATAATTTAGCATCGAAAGGGCATCTGATTTGGATCAACTGTTGATAAAGAATGAAGAGCATAAGAAATAGTCGGCCATTTGGACTTTGGAATCCACTCCGACATTCAATAAGATCTTCTATCTCAAATCCAGCTTCCCACACTATCACCATATCCCTTAATTCCCTTGGTGCCTGTTCAGGGCTCGGCTGATGGTAAACACCCAGAAAGGAAACCTAAAATAAATGCCCTCACGCTTGTGTTTTCAATTTGCACAGTATGAGGAGAGCGTTTGAAATATAGAAATGATGTCCCTGACTACATGTGATAATTTTATAGCAATGTAAATGTTTATTAAGAAATAGGGAAAGACAGTAAAATAAAATAGATTTACGGCTTCACACAGTACCAATACTTTATAACAGTTCCAAATAATTTTAATTTACCGACCTGTGGTCAATGTAATTTACACTGTATTGTATTGTATGGTATTGTGTCCTTGTCGGCTCTGTCTGTGAACCGTTGCGTGGCTCTGCCCATAGGGGGCGATGAGGAACTTGTACAGGGCTCCACCCTTGGCTCTGCCCATGGCTCCGCCCATTGCCCCTCCCACTACCGGAAGTATAAAGTACTGCAGCCGTGTGAGCCTGCCCTCAGTTCTTCTGGTCGCAGGTAGGCTCAGTTGTAAGACTATTAAAACCACAGTTTACTTCCAATCGTGTTCCATGTAGATTATCTAACTAAAGGAACTTCACAACCAACTCTGAACTTGACCATACCTGCCGACTCCAACCGCCCCCCAGGCCTGCGCTGCGGGGTACCTCGATAAGCTCCCGGGGCCCAGCTGTTATTTCTGTGGCCTAGCAAACACCCCCACCCGCGCTGTCCGGCCCGCTCCGCAGTGTGTGAAAGCTGCGGGAAGAAAGGTCAATACTCGGTGGCCTGTCAGTCAAAGTCGGTCGCTGCTGTTCCGCACAGCGACCGCGGATCGCCCACCCCCGCGCTCCCCCAGGGCCCCGCGCGGCACACAGGTCCCCCTACCGCTTCTCCCAGCCACCACGAGTGATCCATGGACTTCTCTGCCCCTGACTCCAGCCCCCACGAGTGACCCACGTGTGGGTCCCGGGCGCCGCCATCTTGGGGCCCCGACCCCACGTGCGGGACCTGGGCGCCGCCATCTTGGGGCCCCGACTCCGCGTGCGGCCGACGGGCGCCGCCATTTTGGACTAACACAGAAGACCCCACCAGTGACTTCTCTGCAAATGAAGACGTCTCAGAGCGCCTGCCACGATTCGCTGCAGTGACTCTCGACCCGTCGCGACCACGAACGGCCTCTACGGCAACGACACAGATACTTCTCAATGGACACGAAACGAGCTGCGTACTAGACTCCGGGAGCACAGAAAGTTTTGTCCACCCTGATACGGTAAGACGCTGCGCGCTCCCCATTCACCCGGTCAAGCATAAGATAGCTCTAGCCTCAGGTTCGCACTCCATCCACATCACCGGGTGCTGCCTAGCGGACCTCACGGTCCAAGGGAGAGTTTTATAAAACTACAAGCTCCTCGTCCTCCCCCGTCTCTGCGCACCGGCACTCTTAGGACTGGATTTCCAGTGCAACCTGCAGAGCTTGACTTTCAAATTCGGCGGCCCTATCCCCCCCCTTACTGTCTGCAGCCTCGCGTCCCTCAAAGTGGACCCCCCTTCCTTATTTGCGAACCTCACCGGATTGCAAACCAGTCGTCAGTAGGAGCAGACGATACAGCGCCCAGGACCGGACCTCAATCAGGTCCGAGGTCCAGAGGCTATTGAAGGAAGGAGTCATCGAGGCCAGCAACAGTCCCTGGCGAGCCCAAGTGCTGGTGGTTCGGACTGGGGAGAAAAACCGGATGGTCATTGACTACAGTCAGACCATCAACAGGTTTATGCAGCTGGATGCGTACCCTCTCCCCCGTATCTCCGACCTGGTTAACAGGATCGCAAAGTACCAAGTCTTCTCCACGGTGGATCTTAAGTCTGCCTATCACCAGCTTCCCATCCGCACGAGTGACCGCAAGTACACCACGTTCGAGACAGATGGGCGCCTCTATCATTTTCTTAGGGTTCCATTCGGTGTCACAAATGGAGTCTCGGTCTTCCAACGGGAGATGGACCGAATGGTTGACCAATACGACTTACGGGCGACATTTCCGTATCTTGATAATGTCACCATCTGCGGCCACGACCAACAGGATCATGACACCAACCTCCAAAAATTCCTCCGTACCGCAAAACTCCTAAACCTCACTGACAATAAGAATAAGTGCGTGTTTAGCACCGACCGTCTAGCCATCCTCAGCTACGTAGTGCGTAACGGAGTGATAGTCCCCGATCCCGAACGCATGCGCCCCCTGATGGAACTCCCTCTCCCTAACTCCCTCAAATCCCTCAAACACTGTCTGGGCTTCTTTTCCTATTACGCCACGTGGGTCCCGAATTACGC
Organism: Scyliorhinus canicula; assembly: GCF_902713615.1. NCBI lineage: Eukaryota > Metazoa > Chordata > Chondrichthyes > Carcharhiniformes > Scyliorhinidae > Scyliorhinus > Scyliorhinus canicula. The sequence continues at coordinate 301,123,984 of NC_052146.1, forward strand.
TGACAAAGCCCGCCCCCTCATCCAATTGAATACTTTTCCACTGTCGATGGAGGCCCGCCAGGCCTTTAGCCGCATCAAAGCGGATATCGCAAAGGCCACGATGCGCGCTATCGATGAGTCCCTCCCATTCCAGGTCGAGAGCGACGCGTCTGATGTAGCTCTGGCGGCCACCCTGAACCAAGCGGGCAGACCCGTAGCCTTCTTCTCCCGGACCCTCCATGCTTCCGAAATCCGCCATTCCTCGGTGGAAAAGGAGGCACAGGCCATAGTTGAAGCTGTGCGATACTGGATGCACTATCTGGCCGGCAGGAGGTTTACCCTCCTCACAGACCAACGGTCAGTGGCCTTTATGCTTGATAATGCACAGGGGGGCAAGATCAAGAACGACAAGATCTTGCGGTGGCGGATCGAGTTGTCCACATACAACTACGATATCTTGTATCGTTCTGGGAAGCTCAACGAGCCTCCTGATGCCCTGTCCCGCGGTACCTGCGCCAGCGCGCAGATTGACCGCCTCCGCGCCCTCCACGCGGACCTCTGCCAACCAGGGGTCACCCACTTCTACCACTTTATCAAGACCCGCAACCTGCCCTACTCCATCGAGGAGGTCAGGACCGTGACCAGAGACTGCCACATTTGCGCAGAGTGCAAACCGCACTTTTACCGCCCCGAGCAAGCGCATTTAGTAAAGGCGTCTCACCCTTTTGAACATCTTAGTGTGGTCTTCAAGGGTCCCCTCCCCTCCAACAATCGCAACACCTACTTCTTAAGCGTGATTGACGAGTACTCCCGCTCCCCTTTCGCCATCCCCTGCCCTGACATGACCACAACAACCGTCATCAAGGCCCTCCTCTCCATTTTCTCCCTGTTTGGTTACCCTGCGTACATCCACAGCGACCGGGAGTCCTCTTTTATGAGCGACGAACTGCGTCAATTCCTGCTCAGCAGGGGCATCGCCTCTAGCAGGACGACCAGTTATAACCCTCGGGGTAACGGGCAGGTCGAGCGGGAGAATGGCACAGTCTGGAAGACCGTCCTACTGGCTCTACGGTCCAGAGATCTCCCTATCCCCGTTGGCAAGAGGTCATCCCCGACGCCCTCCATTCAATCCGGTCTCTCCTCTGTACTACCACTAATCAAACACTTCACGAACGTCTTCTTGTTTTCCCCAGGAAGTCGTCAACAGGATCCCCACTCCCGACCTGGCTGGCCACCCCCGGGCCCATCTTGCTCCGGAAGCATGTGCGGGTGCACAAGTCCGACCCGTTGGTTGAACGAGTCCAGTTACTCCACACTAACCCGCAGTACGCGTACGTGGAGTATCCCGATGGTCGGCAGGACACAGTCTCCCTTCGAGACCTGGCACCCGCCGGCGTGCGGCCTCAACCCCCCACACCAATGCCCTCCTCCCAGTCCCCATTCCCCCCGGCGCCCCCGCAACCCAGCGCACAGGAACCCGCTCCCCCAGCCAGAGTTTCACTGGCATCGACCAGGGGTACAGACACATGATCAAAACCGCCGCTCCCGGAGTCAAGGACGGCCACCGGCCCGACGTCACCGGCACCGCGGCGACGGTCCAGCAGAACATCGAGGGCGCCCGACAGTCTGATCCTGTCGATCTGATGTTTCCACTGGACCTTTATCAGACTCCTCGTGTCATTCAGAGTTCCAATGTACATGTTGCACATTTTTTTCCTCTCGTTTTACTGGTATACTGTTCATTGTTCTGCACAATCGTCGCGAGCCAGTGGGCAGCCACCAATTACCTTGGTACACCTCACAAGCTCTAGTCATATCACCAGTCCTACAGCAACCCCCCCCCCCCCACCTTCCTACTCCCGCCCCCCCCGGATTCTTTCTCCACAAGGGGTGAATGTGGTGATATGACTAGGAGGTTTACGATACCTATCTGCCATTGGTGCAGAGCACTCACTGCCCATTGGCTCAGGCCGGTCATGTGCCTCTCGGCTGGTTGGTTGAGACTAGTCATGTGACTGCTCACCGATTGGTGGGGAGGCAAGTAGTCCCGCCTACGAGGCGGGGTATAAGAACCCGTAGGACCCGGCAGTCGGCCTTTCTCTGTAAGTCGACTGCCGGGCATACAACTAGTCGATTAAAGCCTAATGTTTGGATCTTCATCTCGATTCGTGTCCAATTGATGGTACATCAGTCGTTGATGAGGGTAAACCTTCTACCTGCGAGGTAGTGCCTCCAGTGCCGTACGGCTTCCACAATGGCTTGAGCTTCTTTTTCGATTGAGGAGTGTCGAAGTTCCGAGGTGGAGAGGGTTCGGGAGAAGAAGGCGACTGGTCTCCGTGCCTGATTCAGAGAGGCGGTGAGAGCAACCTCTGAGGCATCGCTCTCCACCTGAAAGGTGGTGGATTCATCCAGCGCCCGCATGGCGGCTTTGGCGATGTCCTCCTTGATGCAGTTGAAGGCCTGGCGGGCCTCAGCTGACAGTGGGAAGAGTGTGGCCTTAAATAGTGGGCGGGCTTTGTCCGTATACTGGGGGACCCACTGGGTGTAATAAGAGAAGAATCCCAGGCACCTCTCGAGGGCCCTGGGACAATGAAGGAGAGGGAGTTGTAAGAGAGGGCGCATACATAGATCATAGAATTTACAGTGCAGAAGGAGACATTCGGCCCATCGAGTCTGCACTGGCTCTTGGAAAGAGCACCCTACCCAAGGTCAACACCTCCACCCCATCCCCATAACCCAGTAACCCCACCCAACACTAAGGGCAATTTTGGACACTAAGGGCAATTTATCATGGCCAATCCACCTAACGTGCACATTTTTGGACTGTGGGAGGAAACCGGAGCACCCGGAGGAAACCCACGCACACACGGGGAGGATGTGCAGACTCCGCACAGACAGTGACCCAAGCCGGAATCGAACCTGAGACGATTGTGCTATCCACAATGCTACCGTGCTGCCCTGGGTCGGCTACGGTCTGGGTCGGGACCCAGGACTCCGTTTTCCACGACATAGCCGAGGTGGCTAGTCTGGTAGTGCGGAAAACGCATTTCTCCTTATTGTAGGTTTGGAGAAATCGTTGGAGGTTGGCGTCGTGGTCCTGCTGGTCATGGCCGCAGATGGTGACATTGTCCAAGTACGGAAACGTGGCCCGCAGCCCGTACTGGTCCACAATTCGGTCCATTGCTCATTGGGACACCGAGACCCCATTCGTGACGCCAAAGAGCAGGTAGGGAAACATCATTCCCATTGGTAGAAGGGTCGAGAGCCAGAGGACACCAGTCTTAGGTGAATGGCAAAAGAACCAAGTTCCAAATAATTTTAATTTACCTACCTACAGAGCAAACATTCACTATCTGTTCAGCAGCAGCTTAAAGATTTTAAGATTAATAAAAGCCTAGTAACTTTTACCTCACAAGTTTCGCCCTTGGGATGCCCTGTGAGGTTAACAGCAGCTGGCTTTTCAGATCTAGTCCGGAATTCTCCGGCTGTTGGGATTCTCTGTTGTCGCCGGCAGTGCATCCCCGCTCGTGGGCTTTCCTGGCGACATGGGTGGCTTCAATGTGGAATCCCATTGACAAGCAGCAGGAGTAGAGAATCCCGCTGCCAGTGAACGGCGCACCGCTGTGAAACACATGGCTGGGGGACCGGAGAATCTCGCCTTCGGCTTTTACCGCACTGTTTGCTGGGAGTTTACCAGCATTTCCTGTTGTCCGCTGAGATCTGAAACAATTTTGTTGAAAAAATCTTTTTAGGGCTGCATGGTAGCACAAGTGGATAGCACTGTGGCTTCTCAGCTCCAGGGTCCCAGGTTCGATTCCCCACTGGGTCACTGTCTGTGTGGAGTCTGCACATTCTCCCCGTGTCTGTGTGGGTTTCCTCTGGGTGCTCCGGTCGAAAGATGTGCAGGTTAGGTGGATTGGTCATGATAAATTGCCCTTAGTGACCAAAAGAGGTTAGGAGGGGTTATTGGGTTACGGGGATAGGGTGGAAGTGAGGGCTTAAGTGGGTCAATGCAGACTCGATGGGCCAAATGGCCTCCTTCTGCTCTGTGTGTTCTAATTCCTTTCCTAGGTTTCAGTATTTCCTTAAATACGTTCTTTCCCTTCGATCTCTCCATTGTCTCACCCAATCTCTTTAGAACTGCTCTCTCCCAAAATTAATTAATTTTGTCTCTTAAAGTTTGCTTTTGAATTGAAAAGAAGTAAATTCACTCTGTACATTCTTTACCAAAGCACCTTTCTTTCACACACTGCAAATCTTCTCTTTTGAATCACAGCAATCCATTCAAATCTATTCCTGGTCTGTACACATCCATACCAAATTGCCTTAAGTAAACATCTGTTTGAAGTATTGCTCGGCTCATTCCCAGTTTAGATTCACACAGTTGCTCTATCCCTTGTTTCAATTACCACTCACGTACCCCCAACAGTTTAAAAATATCCCCAGAGTGTAACCAATAGAAAGTTATTACACTTTCTTGGGTTTAGGTTTTAATGACAGGTTTTCTTGACAACGCCCATACATCTATTGACCTCAGTCTTGAACATACTCAATGGTGGAGTATCCACATCTCTCTGGGGTAGCGAAACCCAAAGATTCACAAACCCCTGAGTGAAGAAATTTCTCCCAATCTCAGTCCGAAATGACTTGACTCCTTGTTTTGAGACAGCGAACTCGTCCTGTCGGTTCCCACGGCAGGGGAAGCATTTTCTCAGCATCTCTCACAAGCTCCTCAAGGATTTTACAGCAGTGTTCTTCAAAGTTGGGGGCACGACCCGCAGGTGGGTCGCGGGAGGGTCGTGGAACCGTTGTCCGCGGCGCTCCCGATCGCGCAAATCCCCGCGGAGCAGCCGGGAACATGTTAAAAAACAAATTTGGCCGCATTCCGCGAAACAGGTTAAAAAAAATCAGCCGCATTGCGTATGCGCGCATGATGATCGGTGCGCATGTGCAAATCGGACACGCATGCGCAGTGCGGCCGCTATTTTTTTAAACGGTTGCAGCTTTTTGCTTTACAAGTTTTGTTGTGGTCTTTATTAATTTATTCATTTATTTCATTCATTTAATTTTTAGTTTTTTCATTTATTTTATTCATTTCATTTTTTTTATAAGTTCGGGGGGGGGGGGGTTTATTCATTTTTTTCATTTATTTAACTCTTTATTTTTTTTTTCATAAGTTCGGGGGGGGGGGGGGGGGGGTTATTTGATAAAATTTTACAGGATAAAAATTCAGAACTTTGGACAGATGGAGACTCCATACTTTCCGACACCGGAAGGCTTCACCTTCATCCAACAGGTTCCATTGGAGGAGCGTGTACGGGGGGGCAAAGGGTCCCAAAACCATTTCCTCCATTTTTGTCAGCAGCAAACAAGGTAAGAGAAAATGGTGGATCGCGAAGGTCGGCCGGCGTGGGTCGCAAAGGTCGGCCGGCGTGGATCGCGAAGGTCGTCCAGCGTGGGTTGCGAAGGTCGTCCGGCGTGGGTTGCGAAGGTTGGCCGGTTGGTAAAAATGGGTCCCCGGAAAAAAGGTTTGAAGAACCCTGTTTTACAGGCCTCAATTAGAGCAAGCTGTGCCATCTCTGTATGGCTACGAGGTGATTAAACTTGCTGAAGGACATCTTGAAAACCATGGGGAAAACAAAGCAACTGAGGGTATCTAACTCGTGTGTCATAGAACATAGAACAGTACAGCACGGAACAGGCCCTTCGGCCCTCGATGTTGTGCCGAGCAATGATCACCCTACTCAAACCCACGTATCCACTCTATACCCGTAACCCAACAACCCTCCCCCCGCCTCCCTCCCTCCCCCTCCCCTCCCTCCCCCCTCCCCTCCCTCCCCCCTCCCTCCCTCCCTCCCCCTCCCCCCCTCCCTCCCCTCCTCCCCCCTCCCCCCCCCCTCCCCCCCCTCCCCATTCAGAATGTCCAATTCACCTAACAGCACGTCTTTCGGGCCTTGTGGGAGGAAACCGGAGCACCCGGAGGAAACCCACGCAGACATGGGGAGAACGTGCAGACTCCGCACAGACTGTGGCCCAAGCCGGGAATCGAACCTGGGACCCTGGCACCGCGAAGAAACAGTGCTAACCACTGTGCTACCGTGTCGCCGGTAATACTTTTCAGAAGTTCTGTCACTTTCAGAATCACTGCACCATCAATCTTGGTCGTTAAGAAAAGATGGATTGGGAATTACAAGAGGTTAAGTGAACGGGTGCAAAATACTTGACCAAAAAAATAAGAAATAACGAAAAAGGAAAGCAGAGAATAAATTGCTTTCATCACCTCTCGTGCCAACACCAGCCAACTCCATGTGGCGCTTTTAACATTAGCGAATGTCCCAAAGTGCTTCAAACAAGGGGGGAATAAAAATGAAGGGAAGCTAATTGTTGTGATGATATAAAGAATGTCTCACTTCAATATTATAATTACGAGAATGAATAATTCCTTGAATTAGAGCATCAACAATTACTTCTAGAACAGCGCACACAGCTGCCAGCCATTACAGGATAATATGCGTAGATCGTCTACAATGAGGCTATTTGGGAGTCAATGGACCTCTATTGATTGGACTGAGTGGATATTATGTTCTTCTGCTATGGCCTATGAGAAAGGATTTCAATTGAAATCCAAAAATGAAGAACTGGAACAGAATAATCTCAAATTGCATCAATTTAGATACAAATGTCTGATTAAAAATTCTTACAGGGTAAATGCTGAGAGGCTGTATCCCCCCCCCCCCCCCCCCCCCCACCGGCTGCTGGAGGGCCTGGACCTAGGGGGGCCCGATCTCAGGATCGGGGGTTGGCCATTTGGGACTGAGATGAGACACAGAGTTCTTTACGCAGAGGGTTGTGAATCTATGGAATTTTCCACCACAGACAACGGGGGCCAGCAAGCGTTGCCCATCCCTAAATTCCCTTCAGCTGAGTGACTTGCTCGTCTATATCAGAGGGGCAGTTAAGAGTCAACCACATTGTTGTGGGTTTGGAGTGAGAGGTAGGCCAGACCAGGTGTGCACAGATGGCAGGTTTCTGACCCTAAAGGGCATTAGTGAACCCGTTGGGTTTTTACAACTGATTTGCGAATTGAATTTAAATTCCACCAGAGGCTATGGGTGGGATTTGAACCTCGGATCATTAGCCTGGGCCTCTGGTTTACCAGCAGAGTGACGAGTATATTCAAGAGAGGGTCCCGCCCAACCTCTTACCTGATTTCCATTCCTATTTTCTCTGTATTTATGTATTTCTGAGCAAAATAATTTATGTGGACCATGAGACCCCTTCCAGAAAGGGGACAGGAGTCAAGGCTCTTCTTGAATGGAGGAGGAACAGAAATGGCTGGATTGTTTTTCTCTGTCAAAGGCTGCTATCTAGATGCTAGTAGTTGTTGCATCGTGTGAGAAGAATATAACATTAGTGTGAAATGAGACCAGAATCTTCGGCCCATCAATCTCACTCCTTACACAGTCTATGGATAAAGCACATTATCTGTCCTAGCTACAGATCTACTCAATGCCCCAATCCAGATCCTTCACTGTCCTGGAAGAGGTGTATGGAATATGTTTCAGTAACTAGTTTTTCAATACCCTCACCAGAATAGAACACTCGGTTATTTCTCCAGAAAGAATGGACTTGCATTAATATAGCACTTTTAACATGGAAACACGGGCCTGGATTTTTGGATAATGGTGGCTTGGCATCCACGTTGACTCCAAAGGTCTGCTGCCATTTTACTCTCTCACGAGCATTGATTGGCAGCAGGCGGGACTTCCACCAGGAGGAAGACCTGCCCAGGTTGGCCAGCGGCTCGCCAGCCCCTCCGGGAATAGCGCTGTAGTGGCCGGTAATGGCATTGCAACGCCATCCCTTACATGTTGGGACATGAAGGCCGGGTAAGTGGCAGACCATAAGACCATAAGACCATAAGACATAGGAGTGGAAGTAAGGCCATTCGGCCCATCGAGTCCACTCCACCATTCAATCATGGTTGATTTCAACTCCATTTACCCGCTCTCTCACCATAGCCCTTAATTCCTCGAGAAATCAAGAATTTATCAATTTCTGTCTTAAAGACACTCAATGTCCCGGCCTCCACCGCCCTCTGTGGCAATGAATTCCACAGACCCACCACTCTCTGGCTGAAGAAATTTCTCCTCATCTCTGTTCTAAAGTGACTCCCTTTTATTCTAAGGCTGTGCCCCCGCGTCCTAGTCTCCCCTGCTAATGGAAACAACTTCCCTACGTCCATCCTATCCAAGCCATTCATTATCTTGTACGTTTCTATTAGATCTCCCCTCAACCTCCTAAACTCCAATGAATATAATCCCACGATCCTCAGACGTTCATCGTATGTTAGGCCTACCATTCCTGGGATCATCCGTGTGAATCTCCGCTGGACCCGCTCCAGTGCCAGTATGTCCTTCCTGAGGTATGGGGCCCAAAATTGCTCACAGTATTCTAAATGGGGCCTAACTAGTGCTTTATAAAGCCTCAGAAGTACATCCCTGCTTTTATATTCCAAGCCTCTTGAGATAAATGACAACATTACATTTGCTTTCTTAATTACGGACTCAACCTGCAAGTTTACCTTTAGAGAATCCTGGACTAGGACTCCCAAGTCCCTTTGCACTTTAGCATTATGAATTTTGTCACCGTTTAGAAAATAGTCCATGCCTCTATTCTTTTTTCCAAAGTGCAAGACCTCGCACTTGCCCACGTTGAATTTCATCAGCCACTTCTTGGACCATTCTCCTAAACTGTCTAAATCTTTCTGCAGCCTCCCCACCTCCTCAATACTACCTGCCCCTCCACCTATCTTTGTATCATCGGCAAACTTGGCCAGAATGCCCCCAGTCCCGTCATCTAGATCGTTAATATATAAAGAGAACAGCTGTGGCCCCAACACTGAACCCTGCAGGACACCACTTGTCACCGGTTGCCATTCCGAAAAAGAACCTTTTATCCCAACTCTCTGCCTTCTGTCTGACAGCCAATCGTCAATCCATGTTAGTACCTTGCCTCGAATACCATGGGCCCTTATTTTACTCAGGAGTCTCCCGTGAGGCACCTTGTCAAAGGCCTTTTGGAAGTCAAGATAGATAACATCCATTGGCTCTCCTTGGTCTAACCTATTTGTTATCTCTTCAAAGAACTCTAACAGGTTTGTCAGGCACGACCTCCCCTTACTAAATCCATGCTGACTTGTCCTAATCCGACCCTGCACTTCCAAGAATTTAGAAATCGCATCCTTAACGATGGATTCTAGAATTTTGCCAACAACCGAGGTTAGGCTAATTGGCCTATAATTTTCCATCTTTTTTCTTGTTCCCTTCTTGAACAGGGGGGTTACAACAGCGATTTTCCAATCCTCTGGGACTTTCCCTGATTCCAGTGACTTTTGAAAGATCATAACTAACGCCTCCACTATTTCTTCAGCTATCTCCTTTAGAACTCTAGGATGTAGCCCATCTGGGCCCGGAGATTTATCAATTTTCAGACCTTTTAGTTTCTCTAGCACCTTCTCCTTTGTGATGGCAACCATATTCAACTCTGCCCCCTGACTTTCTGAATTGTTGGGATATTACTCATGTCTTCTACTGTGAAGACTGACGCAAAGTACTTATTAAGTTCCTCAGCTATTTCCTTGTCTCCCATCACTAGATTACCAGCGTCATTTTGGAGCGGCCCAATGTCTACTTTTGCCTCTCGTTTGTTTTTAATGTATTTAAAGAAACTTTTACTATCATTCCTAATGTTACTGGCTAGCCTATCTTCATATTTGATCCTCTCCTTCCTTATTTCTCTCTTTGTTATCCTCTGTTTGTTTTTGTAGACATCCTGATGGGAGGACAGTGGGGGAAATTGGATGGGAAGGGGGGTCACAAAGGGGGGCAATTGGGGTTCAGGGAGATAGGTCAGAGGGCCAGGGAGGTCTGGAGGTCTCCGGGCCTTCGCTGGAAGGTGCCGACCATCTGAAGGGGGCCTTCTGAGGGAAGCGGCCCCCTCGCTCAACCAAGGACCTGCCAATCCAGCCGTAAAATTGCAATTTAGGTCAGGATAGGGCAGATCCTAGAATGAATCCCCTCCATGCAATTTGTTGGAGGTGTTCAATAACCATTGGGCTGGATTTTACAGGGTGTCATATTCTCCATTCCCCATCCCCGGCTACAGAGTAGGCAGGGAGCCCACCCACTAAATCGTCAGCTGCCCGCAGCCATTTTACCCTGGAAGAAGCGTTATGTCTAATGTCAAGGCTTCTGAGCCAATCTTGGGATCAGGTCCCACCTTAGAGAGCAGCTCTATCGTCGGAGCAGTGGCAGATTTAAGCTACAACCTGCTGCAGGGGAGGTTACAGAGCTGGAATTCAAGGTACGTCTGTGTATCAGCGAGGTCTTGTTGTCTGACCCCAATGAGGTGGGGTGGGGGGGTAGGTAGGCTGGATTTGACAGGCCAGGAGTTAAATGGGGGTGGGTATGGGGGGAGGGGCAGGGGTATGTACATTATGGGAGGGAGAGTGGGGGTGTGGGTGCCTCTAATGCGCACAGTTGATCCCCAAAGATGGTTCCCTCCCCCTTGCCCAATTACACAATAAAAGCTGCTGCACTGCCCGCCTGGTATGGGTCTCCCCCTGCTGTACGTCAAAATAGTGGCGGGGCGGAAGGAGACATTTCAGTGGCCATTGATTAGCAACGTAAGGGCCTCAATAAGCCAAAGAGTGTGTGTGCTGCGCCTACATTTCCCTGTCACTCTAGAGGCGGGTCTGGTGTGGGCGGAGGCGGGTCTGGTGTGGGCGAAAGGGTGGCTAGAAGCCCATCCACTGTATTTTGAGAGACTCCCCACTGTCAAATACATCAGCAGGGAGCTGTAATATCCAGCAGGGGGGTTTCTGGACATGGTAGATGGGGAGGAACTGTTCACGCTGGTGGAATTGGTCAGAATCACAGGCCACCAATTTAAGGAGTGCGTCAAAGGAACCAATGGCGGCATGAGGAAAAGAAACATTTTACCCGGTGAGTGGTTTGGATCTAGAACCTTCTGGATTGGATTGGATTTATTTATTGTCACGTGTACCGAGGTACAGTGAAAAGTATTTTTCTGCAAGCGGCTCAACAGATCATGGGAATAAAAGAAAATACATAATAGGGCAACACAAGGTACACAATGTGACTATATAAGCACCAGCATCGGATGAAGCATACAGGGTGTAGTGTTAATGAGGTCAGTCCATAAGAGGGTCGTTTAGGAGTCTGGTAACAGCGGGGAAGAAGCTGTTTATGAGTCTGTTCGTGCGTGTTCTCAGACTTCTGTATCTCCTGCCCGATGGAAGAAGTTGGAAGAGTGAGTAAGCCGGATGGGAGTGGTCTTTGATTATGCTGCCCGCTTTCCCCAGGCAGCGGGAGGTGTAGATGGAGTCAATGGATGGGAGGCAGGTTTGTGTGATGGACTGGGCTGTGTTCACGACTCTCTGAAGTTTCTTGCAGTCCTGGGCCGAGCAGTCGCCATACCAGGCTGTGATGCAGCCAGATAAGAACATAACATAAGAACTAGGAGCAGGAGTAGGCCACGTGACCCCTCGAGCCTGCTCCGCCATTCAATGAGATCATGGCTGATCTTTTGTGGACTCAGCTCCACTTTCCGGCCTGAACACCATAATCTTTAATCCCTTTATTCTTCAAAAAACGATCTATCTTTATCTTTAAAAAATTTAATGAAGGAGCCTTAACTGCTTCACTGGGCAAGGAATTCCATAGATTCACAACCCTTTAGGTGAGAAGGTTCCTCCTAAACTCAGTCCTAAATCTACTTCCCCTTATTTTGAGGCTATGCCCCCTAGTTCTGCTTTCACCCGCCAGTGGAAACAACCTGCCCGCATCTATCCTATGTATTCCCTTCATAATTTTATATAATTTCCTTAGTTTCCTGAGGAAGTATAGGCGCTGTTGTGACTTCTTTGTGGTGGTGTCAACGTGGTGGGTGGACCAGGACAGATATTTGGAGATGTGCACCCTTCGGAATTTGAAGCTTTCAACCATCTCCACTTCGGCCCGTTGATGCCGACAGGGGTGTGTACAGTACTTTGCTTCCTGAAGTTCTGCCTGAGAATGTGGCGAAGGCAGAAGCTATCATTGCATTGAAAAGGGAATTGCTATGGGAAAAGGCTGGGGGTGTGGGCTTTGCTGAGTTTCTCTTAAAGAGAGCCGGCATGGACAAGATGGACTGAATGGCTCCTTTGGTGCTGCAGCCATTCTGCAGTTCTAACATCAATTCTTTCATTAATATGAAACCCAAAACCATTTCACCGGCAATTAAATAAATTTAAAGTGTTAACGCTGCTGGCAAAACATGGCAGAAAATGTGAGCACCTCGGGCTCCAGAGGATAGCGCTGGAATGGATGATGCGGTAATCTGCTGTGGTGACGTCGACAGAGGCCCAAATGTTGACCAGGCCAACAACTCTTTTCCCCTTCAAATCATGTCAGAGGATATTTTACATCCGTCTGAGAGTGTAGATGAAACACGGCACTTGAGTCCTTGGCCATTCATTACTTGAGTATAGTGGAAGCGAGAGACGCGTTGCGGAAGCTTTCTGTCGTACACTCATCAGGGCAAAGGCAAGAACACTAAATATTTCAAACCGTCACAACAATGTACGGAAGCCCAGAGGAGGATACAGTGTTGATTGGTTGTCAAGTAAAATCATTGCGATGGACTCATTCTCTGCAAACAAAAGTAATATGATCAAGACTTGCGCCTCAGTGGGCTAGACAGCTGGTTTGTGATGCTGAACAAGGCCCGCAGCGCGGGTTCCATTCCCGTACCAGCTTACCCGAACTGGCACTGGAATGTGGCGACTCGGGGCTTTTCACAGTAACTTCATACTTGTGACAATAAAAGATTATTATTTTATGAATTTCCAGGGACTTGGGGAACCCAGTTTCCCGTTGCTTTCTACAAGACAATGCGCACATGGCTGATCTGTGGCCTTTCATCAAGATCCTGGAGCTCGCACTGCCCAGGATAACAGATTCAAGGTCATTGGCTAAAAAAAAATAGAAGCGACAGGGGGGAACAAATCTTCAGCAGTAATGATTGGGAATTTGTCGCCTGACAGGGCTGTGGAAGCAGATTCAATAAGTTTCAAAAGATAATTGGATAAATATGTGGAGAGGAAAGTTCACCAGGCCACGGGGAAAGAACAGGAAAGGGCTAGTATGAGCAAGATGGGCCAGATGTCACCCTTTTGAGTTGTATTATTCAGTCGGCGGAACATTTCATTTTTTATGATAGTGTGGAAGTGGGCGGGAAAAGGGCACTGAAGATGTCAGGCCCCAATGTGTCCTGCCCGGTCATGACTCTCTTCCCCCCCCCGCCCTCCCAGCGATGCACTCACCTGAGCTCCCTCTGAGGGTCTGTTCACCAGGTGCATGCCATAGGAGACCAGTTCTAATTCAAACTGGCGTGCTCTCATACCAATGTGAATGGATTATCTAATGGGGCGGATGATCAGGCGTCCAGGCCTGATTATGATATGAAATTTATTATAATGGGTTCCCCGACATTGTCAGTCAGGATTTAGAACCACAGAATCCCTACAGTGCAGAAGGAGGCCATTCGACCCACCGAGTCTACACCGACCCTCTGACAGAACACCCTACCCAGGCCCACTCCTCCACCCTATCCCCGTAACCCCACATAACCCGCACACCTTTGGACACGAAGGGGCACTATAGCGCGGCCAATCCACCCAACCTGCACACCTTTGGACTGTGGGAGGAAACCGGAGCGCCCGGAGGAAAGCCACGCAGACACTGGGAGAACGTGCAGGCTCCGCACAGACAGTGACCTGAGGCCAGAATTGAACCCGGGTCCCTGGTGTTGTGAGGCAGCGGTGCTAATCACTGTGCCGCCGCGCTGCACAGGCGGCATTTGGCGAAGAGACCCACCGGCCGGCATAAAGTGCGATTTGGGCCTTGCAAGATTTTCCGCTCACGTCACCAAACCTGCGTGAGACAAACGGGAGTGGAATATCCTGGTTGATGTGTTCACTCCATGGTATTCCCAGAATTGCTCCCCTCCCCCACTCACGGAATGCGCTCCATGTTAGTGGAATGCTGGCTTTAACAGCATATCGAGTGAAAGAGCAGAGATGCAGCGGTGACTCTAAGAAAAACCTCAACCAAACCACACTTGGATTCTGCATCACTCTGTTTGCAAAATGTCTTGTCAACTCCTCAGGATGCTCCAGATGTGTATGTGCTTGGAATGCCACTGATGAGTGGGCGTGTACACTACTCTTAAATAAAATTACACATCCCCTTACTGTGAGCTCAGGCAAAGCCGAGTGTCAGGCCTACATCAGAGTTGCTTCATTCTGAAGCTAAACTACTTGCTAATTAATTTGCCGAAAACAGTTCAAAGATAAACATTATTATACGGCCAACACAAACATGTTTTTCACTTTTTTCAAACGTGGGCGGGCTGCTTTTGGGGATTGCTGAACAGTGAGTGTCGGTATTGCTAGCTACCTCTCTCATCAGAAGCTGGGAGCTGAGGTGGGGGCAGAAGGGGGAAGGAAGCACACAGTGGTCGGAGCAACAGCTGAGGGACAGACCAGGCGTCGGGAGTCCGAATCAGGTTTGATTTCCATCCAAAGAGGATCAAATTCCAGAAAGGTTCAGTGGGAAAAGTCCTAAAGCTGGCTCGGAAGAGGAGGACTGGGAATCGGAACAGATTAAAGACAATATGAAAAGTAAAATATCTTATTCTACAACTGTATTTTTTTTACTCCTTCCTGGGTATCTGAGAATCATGAGCAAGGCCAGCAATTAGAGCCCCTCTCTAATTGCCCTAGAGGGAGTGATGAGTCAGCTTCCTGACTTCAGCTGAATGGCTTGTGTTGTGACCCCCACGAGGCCTACAGGGATTGATTGATCTCCCCTTGGGGAGCTTCCCCACAAGTAGGCAGAGACCCGTCCAACTGGGGCTCATAAGAACTTGTGATAGAGACCAAGCCGGCCGAGGTAGGGACCGGCATGTTGGTTGCCCCAACGGGACCGTACTCTGTGAATGGACTCTGTGGACCGACTTTCTGTGACTGTAAATAAATCGACATTCACCCTCCCGCTCCAATTCCTGGGTCTTACTAGCTCGCTGGGCCACCTCAGAGGGCAGTTAAGAGTCAACAACACTGCTGTGGGTCTGGAGTCACATGTAGGCCAGACCAGGCAAGGACAGCAGATTTCCTTCCCAAGAGGACATTAGTGAACCAGATGAATTTATATGAAAGCCCATCACTTTTACAATAGGAACATAGCAATTAGGAGCAGAAGTAGGCAATTCAGACCTTTGAGCCTGCTCCGCCATTCAATCAGTTCATGGCTGATCTCTTCCTGGTCTCAAATCCACCTCCCCACCTGTTGCCCATATCTCTTCAACCCGTTTTTTAAAATCAAAAATATGTCTGTCTCAAAAAGAGACGAACATTTTTAAAATTCCAAATGTTTTAATTAATTGGAGATAAATTCTCCCAGACTCCCCAGCGGGACTTGAACTCATGACTCGAGAGCATTAGCGCAAGGATGGAGTGGGCATTTAAAGTACATTTAAGATATTCGAACACGGTGCGGCAGGTTTCCCCGAGTCATTCAAATCTTTGTCAGCTTTTGTGGGAGGGACTTTTAATCCCCCCCCCCCCTCCCCCCCCCCCCCGCCCCCCCCTCCCCCCCGCCCAGGTTTAATTGGCTTTACTTGTAGATGGGGCTTTACTTGTGGATGAAGTTGATGCCAATAAGCTGAGGGTATGACATGTTAGGTCTGTGATTGGAAAATTGCTCCAAATGTTGTTTGCCCATGCGAGGACCAAACAAAGAAGTGGTTGCAAAGGCTACATTTCAGAAGGACTTCACTGGTTGTCACACTTTGAGATTCCACCATTTGCAAGGCACTGTACAACCCTGAGGCCATCATGTTGAAGATAGATCTTCCCCTTCGAGTCCTAACCTTGAATATTTGAGTTCACGTTTCGATCATTAAGGTACAGAAAAAAAAAACCCTTCCAAACTCTGGAAATGTTGCGACTGGGAGTGGAGTTGGTGGGAGGAAGATTCGGGTGTGGGTGGGGGGGGGGGGGGGGGGTGGAACAAGGCTAATTCTAACTATAAGAGGAGATAGGATCCCATGGCGACATGTGAGTTTTATTTATTCATGTACTGGAGGTGGGCCTCACTAGTAAGGCCAACATTTATTGCCCTTGGGAAGATGATGGTGAACCGCCTTCTTGTGTACCGCTGAATGGCTTTTTAAACCATTTCGGAGTCAATCACATCGCTACGGGGCAGGAGACACATGTGGGCCAGACTGGGTAATGTTGGCACATTACCATCTCTTTTCATGCACGCTGTTACGGATGCCAGTTTTAATTGATTGAATTTAAATTTCATGGTGGGATTTGAACTCCCACCTCGTAAGACCAGGTCTCTGTAATACTCGTCCGCTATGCGACTGCACTTTAAGTAGAATTGAACAAGTTAATCCTGAATGTAAGTTAAACCAGAAATAAAAGCCCCGGGTAACACTTTGATTGAAGACAAATTCAGCCAGCGCTTCTTATCATTAATAGAGACCAGGACTGACATGGTTACCCAGATTGGGCAGTGGAGGCAAGGAGTCATTAAATAGTTCGTTCAACACTGCGATTGGTGGCAATTGTACAACTAAATTGCAAGGATAAGTTTCTGATATTCATTGGCGTTTAGAAGAATGAGTCACAATCTTATTGAAATACATCGGACTCTGAGGAGGTTTACAGGGTAGTTACTGGGAGAATGTTTTGCCTCATGAGGGGAATCTAGAATTAATAATAATAATCATTATTATTGTTACAAGTAGGCTTACATTAACACTGTGAAAAGCCCCTAGTCGCCTGTTCGGGTACACAAAGGGAGAATTCAGAACGTCCAATTCACCCAACAAGCACGTCTTTCGGGACTTGTGGGAGGAAACCGGAGCACCCGGAGAAAACCCACGCAGACACGGGGAGAACGTGCAGACTCCGCACAGACAGTGACCCAAGCTGGGAATCAAACCTGAGATCCTGGCGCTGTGAAGCAACAGTGCTAACTACTGTGCTACTGAGGGGGTGCAGTTTCGAAGTCAGGCGTCTTCCATTTAAGGCGGAGATGAGGAGGAACTTATTCTCCCAGAGACTCGTCATTGTTAAGCTCTAGTGCATTACAATGATTGAGTCAGTGCACCAAAGAGGGTCTAGTTCGTGGCTAGTTCAGATTTATTAAATTACAATAGCATGGGTAGAAAACAATCCGAATACTACTGACGAACTATAAACACTTAACAACTAGAATACAAGAGCTAATACAAAAGACGACTGTCCACGACGACGTCTCACTCAGATTCCCCGAGGCTGCAGTGTCACATGGTGTAACTCTACTGCCACCTGCTGGTCGGAGGTCAAACATATTAACAGAATTGCTTGTGCCTAATAATCTCTCCCAGAGCAGTGGAGACTGGGACATTGAATACATACATTCAAGGCTGAGTTAGACAGATTGTTGATCTGCAAGGGTATAAAGAACCAGGAGAACCAGGATGTAAGTAAACGGTAATTTATTTAGGTCAATGGAAATGGCCGCTACCAGAGTGCTGGTCACTGTCGGCCAGCTTTTATATAGTCTAATAACGAGAAATAGTTGGGCAGGCCAATGCCCAGTAGTGGGGAAGCTCTTATTCCACGGCGAGATCAATTAGGCTACTGCCGTGGGCCTCGTGAGGGACCCAAATGTTATGGGGTGGCGGGTGGGGGGGGGGGGGGGGGGGGGGGGGAGTTAGTAGAGTTAAGGCCACGATCGCATCAGCCATGGTCCTGCTGTTTGGTGGAGCAGGCTCAAGGCGCCACATCGCTCACTGCTGCTCCTATTTCTTATGTTTTTATGCCCCTCATCTCGTACTTGCTTCCCTTTTGGAAGTTCTCCCCTGCCGCCCCCACCCACCCCCATCTCCAAAAAAGTAACACATAAAGAAGCGAACACCAGATTTCTCAGAAACGGAGCCGCTGTTAACATGTTGATGCCAAGGTCACTGTGCCTGAACCAAAACCAAATTATAGCTGTCAGCTCTGGGAGGCCGCTTTCTGTGACCCTGCCTGCAATCTGCAGGTTAGGCCTGACAATCATATAGCATTCGTTGAAGATACGCACGTGTCTCCCTACAATTGAAAGTCTGCTGAAAAATAAAGGCAATAAAATCCTTTTTCTTTTAGGAATCATTACACTTCCCAAGTCCCTATTGTTGACTCGTTGATTTGTGTGCTAATTAGTCTTAAGCATCTGGTGTTAGCTCGCAAGCCCCAAGGCCCCAGAATTTGAGGAAAGTCAAAGCAGAGTGGATATTCTGAATTAAAAGATAACCCTCCAAAACAAATAGATATTTTAATATCTTTCAGCTATTGCTATTTAAAAAGCGACTGTCAATGTTTTTCATCATGCATTTATCAGGACAGAAGCAAGAATGGCAAATTTTAAAGGGAACAACGGTTTATAATGCATGGGAAATGGGTGCTGATTCATTGGCAAGTGGACTCTGATTGGTTGATCTGTTGCCATGGAAGATGCACCGAGGAACAATTATGCCCCAAGCTTTTGTTTCAATTCAAAATCATCAAGTCAACTCTGATGGGTCAACGGGTTTCCATGAGTGATGCACCAGGGGACTATTGTGCATTATGCTTTTGTTTAATTAAAACCAGGCAGATTGCCTGGACATATTCTTTCTGTTTGCGGAGGTCAAGTCCCTAGGTATGAATATATGCAGCTTCGGGCAATTGCAAGTGAGCTCTATTGCGACACTGAATGATAATCTTGAATTGGTTGCTAGTGTAATTATTAGCACACCCGGGATTGTTCAGTAAGTGCTGCTCAATCGCAGAATCACATCTAAAGGTTGGACATTATATTCTGAGTTTTGCAAGCACCGGTTGGTTGAGAACAATCCGAGTACTCTGCCTGTTACGAGCAGTCGAAGATACGATCCTCCAGGTACTGGGGCAGATAGCATACATAGTTGGAATCACACCGGCACTGAAATTCATACGACACATTATTCAATTCTATGGTAAATCTTTGCTCTTAATTATGCCCGCTGGAGGAAATAGTTTCTTTATATCTACCCTATCAAGTCCTTTTAGCATTTTAAAACCCGCAATCAGATCAGCCCTTAATCCTCTACACTCAGCCTATTTGGTGCTGCTTTGTGCCATGGATTTAGACCCACAGGAACCTGAATCCAAATTGAAGTTATTTTACATCAGCCATCAGTGAGCAGAGAAATCCACTCCATCATTCTGGACTGGATCCCTGTCCTACGCATTCTTGTTGGACCTAGAGGACAGCATCAACATGGTCCCTGATGTCACGGCACTGAGGACCCAGGTTCGATCCCAGCCCCGGATCCCTGTCCATGTGGAGTTTGCACATTCTCCCTGTGTTTGCCTGGGCTCTCACTCCCACCACCCAAAGATAAACAGGGTAGGTTGATTGGCCATGCTACATTGCCCATGAATTGGAAAAATTAAAACAAATCATGGTCGCTGACGCGAGACGTGTGGGGTGAATGCACACCAAACTTCTTTACCCAGAGAGTGGTGAGAATATAGAATGTAGAACTCACTACCACAGGTATAACTGAGGAGGTTAGCATTGTTACATTTAACTCACTACCACAGGTATAACTGAGGAGGTAAGCATTGTTACATTTAACTCACTACCACAGGTATAACTGAGGAGGTTAGCATTGTTACATTTAACGAGTAGCTGGATAATGAGAGAGAAAAGAACTGAAGGTTATTCTGATGGGGTTAGATGAAGCTGGGTGGGAGGACTCCATTGGAGCATAAATACTAGTAATAACAACAACTGCCATACACAGGGCCTTTAACATACTGAAACTCTGCAAGGCCCTTCACAGAAGCATTTTGAAACAAAGGACACTAGAGTTTGCTTGAGTAACAGGCACGGTGGATAATGGGGAATTTGTAGATGTTATTTATATTTCCAAAAGGACTTCAACATGATGCCGCATCAAAAAAACTGCACAAAGTAGAGCTACCCCTAAAATGTAAGTGGTAACATTTTAGCAAGGGTGGAGGATTGGTCGGCTAACAGGAAGCAGAGAGTGGGATCAATGGGTCATTTTGGGTTGACAAGCTGTAACTCGTGGGATGCTAATGCTTCAACACTTTACGATCTACATCAATGGGGTGAAGGGATCAGATGTATGGTTGCTAAATTTGTAGACGACACAAAGATAGGTCAGAATGTAAGTTGTCAAGAGAATGTAAAGGTTCTTCAGAGGGATTTAGATAGATAGGTCAAGATTTGCAGTTTATTATGTAATGGAGGGCAATTGCAGAACTCTGCGGTACAGAGGGATCTGGGTGTCCAGGCACATGAATCACAAAACATTAGTATGCAGGTACAGCAAGTGATTAGGAAAGCACATGGAAAGTTGTTGTTCATTGTAAGGGGAATAGAATATAAAAGTAGGAAAGTGTTGCTGCAGCTATACTGGTCCTTAGTGAGACCACACCTGGAGTATTGTGTACAGATTTAGTGTTTACTTAAGAAGGGGCATAGCAGCATTAGAAGCAGCTCAGAGAAGGTTCAAAGACCCAATAGCCAATAACTACAGCACAGGAGCAGGCCCTTCAGCAGGGAGGCAGTGGCGCAGGGGTATTGTTGTTAGGCTAGTTGTCCATACACCCAAAGCCATGTTCTGGGGACCTGGGTTCAAATCCCGTCGCTGCAGATGGCGAAATTTGAATTCGATAAAAAAGATCAAGAATTAAATATCTAATGAAGACCATGAAACCATTGTCCATTGTCGTGAAATCCCATCTGGTTCACTAATATCCTTTAGGGAAGGAAATCTGTTGTCCTTACCTGTTCTGGACTACATGTGACTCCAGACCCACAGCAGTGTTGTTGACTTTTAAATGCCCTCAGGGATGGGCAATAAATGCTGGCCCAACCAGCGACGCTCACGTCCCATGGAACGAACATTAAAAAAAAATTCCTTCATCAATTTCACTTGCTGGTTGCTAAAATCACCCAAGCCTTGCAGAACAAGAACTCTGAAAGCAAAACATGACCAGTGCAATCAAACACATTCCAACCTCAGGCGTTTAACCTTGAATTTGCCCAATACATTTAAAATCCAATTTCCCTAAAATCTTCCAGTTGTCACACATGGTGGATGATGTAAGGGTGTTTGTCCTCGTGGGCGAACCTAGAACACAAAATTATTGGAAAAATAAGGAGCACAGTTTAAGAATAAGAGGTTTGCGACGGAGATGATGAGAATTTATTTTCTCTGAGAGGGTTAACTCTTTCCCCAGAGTGTAGTGGAAATTGGGTCATTGAATGCATTACAGGCTTTGATTGACAAGGGGGGGGGGGGGTCAAGGGTTATGGGTGGTTTGGGGGGTTGGGGGGTGCAGACAGGAAAGTGGAGTTGAGACTACAATCGGATCAATCATGACCTAATTGAATGGTAGAGCAGGTCTGAAGGGCTGAATGGCCTATCTTGCTACTAATTTTGTGTTATTGTACAAATGCTGGTGTCTTTCTAGAAGTCAGCTCCACAAACATTCAGGCAAAACTCCTGCAAAATGAAGAATGATGGGCTGGACACTGTCCCTCACCAGTCCCTAATTCCTGAACTCAGAAATGGCAGCATTCCGGGGGAAGACAAAGAAAATCCTTGAAGCTCGACAGCATTGATATTAATGATTGGGAGGGAATTGCGACCAGTCGTTCAGAATGGCTACAACTTGTCCATCAAGCTGCATCACACGTACACTTGCAGTCGAAATGCCGTAATGATGAGGCAGAGCGACGGCAGAGAAGGACACAAAAGGAATCAAGCCCTACCTTCCTGATCTCATTTCCGCACGGGACACCCTAACCCACGTGCCCAAAGTTCTGTGGGCGAGAGTCGGCCTGCTTGCCCACACGAGCACCCATGCCAGAGGTTCACGACCCTGAGTAGACATCATCCTCGAATCGCGGGACAGCTAATGATGCCAATAAAACAAAATAAGACACCGAGCTACATAAGGAGAGATTATAGTAGATCAGAGCTTTGTCAGAAAACAGCAGCCTGAAAACTGAGGTAGAGAAGGCTGAGTTGTTAGGGAGGTGTAATCCTCTTGTCAGATGGCCTGATTTATTACAAGAACACTTGTAGCTAAAGTGATAAACAACTTATTAACATTAACTGTGGGTAAACTATATACAGATGAATAACAGTAAGATCATGCACAAGCAACCTCTCTCTTCAGCTTCCTCCAGCCAGTCTGAGGTCAGCTGACTGTAACATTCACTTATATACTGGTGAGACTCCTGGTGGTCAGTCGGTGAATTACAAAAAAACCATGATATCG
Source organism: Scyliorhinus canicula (assembly GCF_902713615.1). Taxonomy (NCBI): domain Eukaryota; kingdom Metazoa; phylum Chordata; class Chondrichthyes; order Carcharhiniformes; family Scyliorhinidae; genus Scyliorhinus; species Scyliorhinus canicula. The sequence continues at coordinate 301,146,413 of NC_052146.1, forward strand.
CTACAGGAGGGAATTCTAGAGCTTGGGGTCCAGGCAGCTGAAGACTCAGCCACCAATGCTGGAATGATTAAAATCAGCGATGGGCAGTTTGGTTGAGTCATTTGGACTGTTTCTTGGTGGTTACATTCTGGGTAATTCTATGAAACCTGATTTGTAAGAGTCCTGGCAAATGGAAAAAAAAATGCCTCCTTGTCACTAGCTTCGAAAGCATGAGTAACAAAGTCAAAGATCTTTCCTGAAACTCATTGTCAACCTATACTTGTTCTGTTGGCAAGATGCTTGAGGCTCTTAATTCCCTCATTCTTCAGCTTTAGAACTGGGAAATAATTCTCTCATTACACTTGTCTGTGAGCCATGGAGAATATTATTCTGAAGAGACAGCATCACAATAGGCTACCCTGGTCTCAATTCTATTTAACTGCTGCATCCCAGCACCAGAGAGAATTGTGATGAACAATATTATCCTTTCTTTTCTGCCAGATTTTATTTTAAAAATGATTTTGTTTCGACAGTGTACGCTGATGTTAACATCCAGTTTCCTGCCATTTGAAACACAAGGGAGCTGAATTATTAGGTAAGCTAATTTTGGGATGATTCAGTCTTCATTGCCCAGCGTATCGCGTGTGTGTTGAGTCAAAGCCAGTGCTCCCAAAGTGTCATCGCCATACTTTCACATTTAAGAAAACTAAAGCCCCTCCTCCTCCCCATCCAAAGCATCCAAGGGTCCCTTAAATGATTTCACAGATTTTCTCTCCGTTATGGAGTTGGGAGGGAGTTTCCCTGGAGCCCTCGGTATTGAAAATGGACTCCATAAAGTCTCATGGCCTCAAGTCAAACATGGGCAAGGAAGCTCCCTGCTGATTATCACCTACTGCCTCTTTCAGCTGCTGAGTCAGCTCTCCTCCATGTTGAACATCAAATCAATTTGGGGGTGACATGGTGGCACAGTGGTTAGCACTGCTGCATCACAGCGCCAGGGACCCGGGTTCAATTCCAACCTTCAGTGACTGTATGGAGCTTGCACATTCTCCCGGTTTCTGGGTGGGTTTCCTCCAGGTGCTCCTGTTTCCCAACAGTTCAAAGGTGTGCAGGTTAGGTGGATTGGCCATGTTAAATTACCCCGTAGTGTCTAAAGGTTATAAGGGGTCACAGGGATTGGGCAGGTTTACAGGGACAGGTAGGGTCGTATTTCAAAATGTCAGTGCAGAGCTGATGGGCCAAATGGCCTCCTTTTGCACTAGAGATTCTATGGAAGAAGCATTGAGGGTGGCAAGTGCATAGAGTATACTCTGGGTGGTGGACTTCAATGTCCATCGTCAAGAGTGAGTGCTCCGTCTCAGCCAGCTTTGGGGGTCCCCAGCATCATCAATGCCTGTGTTCAGCCAACTCAAAGAACAAAGAAAAGTACTGCACAGGAACAGTCCCTTCGCCCCTCCAAGCCTATGCTGATCTTGATACCTTAACTAAAAAAAAACTTCTGCATTTACTCGGTCCGTATCCCTCTATTTCGTCCCTATTCATCCATCCAGATGCCTCTTAAATGTTGCTAATGTGCCTGTTTCCACCACATCCTCTGTCAGAGCATTCCAGGTACCCAACACTCTCTGTGTGAAAAGCTTACCCCGCACATCTCCCTTAAACTTTCCCCCTCTCACCTTCAACCCATGCCCCCTTGTAATTAACACTTCCACCTTTGGAAAAAGACCCCGACTATCCACCCTGTCTATGCCTCTCATAATTTTTTAGACCTCTATCAGGTCTCCCATCAACCTCTGTCTTTGCAGTGAAAACAATCTTAGTTTATTCAACCTCTCCTCATAGCCAACACCCTCGAGACCAGGCAACATCCTGGTCAACCTTCTTTGCACTCTTTCCAAAGCTCCACTTCCTTCTGATAATGTGGTTTCACTCTGCGTGATATCAAGATTAGTAGAAGGCATTGGTACTGCAGAGGCTATGGGCCTGGTCAATATTCCGGCAATAGTACTGAAGACTTGTGCTCCAGAATTATCTCGGCCCCATAGCTAAGCTTTTCAAGTACAGCTACAGCATTGGTATCTATCCAGCAATGTAGAAAGATTCCCCCCACTGTCCAGTACACAAAAACAGTACAAATCCAACCCAGCCAATTACTGTATCATTAGTCTACACTTTCATTTCTACTCACATACTCTTTGATGGGATGTGGGCATTGCTGGTTAAGCCAGAATTTATTGTCCACCCCTAATTACCTTAATGTGGAGATGCCGGCGTTGGACTGGGATGAGCACAGTAAAAAGTCTTACAACACCAGGTTAAAGTCCAACAGGTTTGTTTCAAACACTAGCTTTTGGAGCACTGCTCATTCACTTGAGGAAGGAGCAGTGCTCCGAAAGCTCGTGTTTGAAACAAACCTGTTGGACTTTAACCTGGTGTTGTAAGACTTCTTACTGTAATTACCTTAAGAAGGTGGTGGTGAACTGCCTTCTTGAACCACTGCAGTCCATATCATGTAGGTACACCCACAGTGCTGGTGGGAGTTCCAGGATGTTGCCCCAGTGACAGGGAAGGAACGGTGATATATTTCCAAGTCAGGATGGTGAGTGATTTGGAGGGGAACGTCCAAGTGGTAGGGTTCCCAGGTATCTGCTGCTCTTGGCCTTCCATGTGGTGGTGGTTGTGGGTTTGGAAGGTGTTGCCGAAGGAGCCTTGGTGAGTTCCTGCAGTGCATCTTGTAGATGGTACACACGGCTGCTCATGTGCATCGGTAGTGGCATGATCACTGCTGAATCTGCCACTATCAACATCCTGGATGTTACCATTGATCAGAAACTGAACTGGACTAGCTATATTAATACTGCAGCTGCAAAGCAGGTCAGTGGCTAGGAATCCAACGGGGAGTAACTCATCTCTTGGCTCCCCAAAGCGTGTCCACCATCTATAGGCGCAAGTCAGGCGTGTGATGGAATACTCTCCACTTGCCTGGATGAGTGCAGCTCCAACAACACTCAAGAAGCTCAACACCTTCCAGGACAAAGCAGCCCCGCTGATTGGTATCCTACCTTCCATCTTAAGCATACACTCCCTCCACCACCAGCACACATTAACAGCACTCAAGGCCACTCCGCACCATGAGGTAATCGGAGGCTTATACACCAATGGCAGTTCTGGAGCTTCCAACCATGAAAGTGTCACAGAGACAGATGTTTGTATAATTGATGCATCCAGGATGTTGGCATGCACATACGTTGCTCAACGTTGCTTGTCATGGCCGTGGAAAAGCGACCAGATCATAGTTGGCAATTTGTAATCAGGATCTCGAGGCAGCTGCTGGTGTGGGTTTTCCGTGGGCAGGTCACATCAATTTTGTGGGTTCTGCAGAGAGGCTCAATGATTTCACACCTAACTGTTAACATCCCTTCAACATTAAGCTGAACCACTCTGAGAGCACGGCCAACAACCCTGTAAGTTGTGGTCTACTAGGGGCTGTACAGAGACACTGTGATCCAATGATGGATGCAGCTGGCCGGCTGGAGTCCAGGATTCTGCTGCAGGGTCATTAAGTTCCCCAGAAGACTGTGGCTACTCACAGTGGGTGTAACGAGGTTGCTGATTCATTAACTCCCTGAGGTTTGATATGAAACTCCAGAGAGGACATGGCATATTGTGATGGCGTTGTTTCTTCGAGAGCTCCTTCCCTCTCATAAGAGCTGCAAACAAAGAACATGTGTTTAGAGAGTGCCTTTCAGAATCATTAGATGTTTTAAAAAGCTTAAGGGGAGGTGGTGGCAGAGTGGGAATGTCACAGGACTCTTAGTCCAGAGACCCAGAGTGCTGATTTAGGGAATAGAGTTCGAATCTCACCATTTGAATTCAATTAAAATCTGGAATTAAAAGGTTTAATGAAGACCATTGTCGATCGTTGTAAAACCCCATCTGGGGAAATCTGCCATTCTCACCTGGTCTGGCCAATATTTGACTCCACACCCACAACAATATGGTTGAGTCTTAAATACCCTTTCAAGAGCAATTAGAGATGAGCAATGAATGCTGACCCAACCACATCCCCTGAATGAATAGAAGAGCGATGGCAGCCAATGTATACAGAACAAGCTCCATCAAACTGCAATATGGTCATGACCAATCTGTTTCTGTGGTGTTGATTAAGGGACAAATATTGGCCAGGACGGTGCAAACTCTTTCCAAATAGAGAAGCTAACGTTTCGAGCCTGGATGACCCTGTGTCAAAACTAGAGAGAATTGGAAATAGTGTCAGATTTATACTGTTGTGGGGGAGGGGGCAACGTAGAGCAGTGAGGATGGATAGAAGGCCAGCGATAGGTGGAGATTGACAACGATGTTGTGGGCAAAAACACAAAGGGGATGCAAATCATGGCTAAACGAGGTGCTGATAGTGGCACATTAAGAGATCGGATTGTGTTCGTACTATGTTTGTACTCGGGGCTGATTTAGCTCACTGGGTTAAATCGCTGGCTTTTAAAGCAGACCAAGCAGGCCAGCATCACAGTTCAATTCTCGTACCAGCCTCCCCGGACAGGTGCCGGAATGTGGCGACTAGGGGCTTTTCACAGTAACTTCATTGAAGCCTACACGTGACAATAAGTGATTTTCATTTTTTAATTTCATGGCTTCACGGAGGAAGATACAGAAGATTTCCCAGAACCATAAGGGAACCAAGGGACGAGTAAAAATCCAGGAACTTAAGGGGGATAGTATTTATAAAGAAATGGTACTCAAAATATTAATTGGGTGAATGGTTGATAAATCCCACTCTTTAAGAAAGGAGATTGAGACAAAACAGAATGGAAGATCTGTTAATTTGTGATCAATAGTGGGGAAAATGTTGGAATCTATCCGAAACGATATGATAATTGGACATTTGGAAAATAATAATATGATTGTGCAGAGTTAACATGAATTTATGAAAGGGAAATTATGTGTGACAAACTGAATGAAATGAAAAGAAAATGGCTTATTGTCACAAGTAGGCTTCAATGAAGTTACTGTGAAAAGTCCCTAGTCGCCACATTCCGGCACCTGTTCAGGGAGGCTGTTACGGGAATTGAACCGTGCTGCTAGCTTGCCTTGGTCTGCCTTCAAAGCCAGCGATTAGCCCAGTGAGCTAAACAGCCCCATGTAACTTGTTGGAGTTCTTTGAAGGATGCTACTTATAGCATAGATAAAGAAGCACAAGTGGGTGAGGTGTACTTGGATTTTCAGAAGGCTTTTTATAATGTCCGACACAGGAGGTTAGTAAACAATATTAGGACACATGACATTCAGGGTAATATATTGGTATGGATTGGGAACTGGTCAACAGGGTGGCTGGTTGTTATGCTGGGATACCACACAAACTGCAATTTGTAAAATTGTGAGGAAAAAATACTTCACACAAGTAGTGATGATTCTGACCAACAGGTATCTTTCATGTTGAAACAAACTTTCATTTAAACACAGAATTGCCACAGTCACATTCAATAAATAGCTTTGCAATTAACAGTTGAACAATTCTTAATTAAGGGAAAAACTTGAACTGAAATCCTACACATTCACTATAAATATTCCAACCAAGCAGCCCCAATACAGTTTAAATGACACTTATAAATACACTTAACAAAACAAGGTTCCTCGTTGAAGAGACTTTGGAGGGAGACCTTTTCAGGAACAACCTGAAAATCTGACCTAAGTAATAACTGCGAAAATCAGACAGACCTGGTTCCTCCCATTAATTGCATCATTTGTATCTCACTAAGATGACCCCCAACCTTTCAACTGGGACTAAAAACCATTCCTCAAATTATCTACACCCCAGGGAGCTGTCCAAATATAAACAATATTCTATTATCCATCTAATATCCTATTATCCATCTGTAAGTAAACAAGTAAATGGTTAGAACCAATAATGATTTCACTTTTATGGCACCTTAATTGCAGCTTTAATAGGCACACAGTCTGCATGTACTTTAACCCAGGGCTTTTAATAACATTGCGACAACAAAATATAAAATACATTTTCTACATTCTCCTAGCCAGGTAGCACCGGGATCAGTCCTGGGGCCACAGCTGTTTATTATCTACATAAATGATTTGGAAGTGGGTACCAAATTTCTCTATGAAATGAAATGAAATGAAAATCGCTTATTGTCACGAGTAGGCTTCAATGAAGTTACTGTGAAAAGCCACATTCCGGCACCTGTCCGGGGAGGCTGGTACGGGAATCAAACCGTGCTGCTGGCCTGCTTGGTCTGCTTTATAAGCCAGCGATTTAGCCTTGTGAGCTAAACCAGCCCCTGTTATAAATCTGCTGGTGACACTAAACAGGATGGAAACATTAATTGTGTGGAGGATACAAGGAGGCTTCGAGGGAACTTGGACAGTTAAGTGAATGGGCAAGAACATGGCAGATGGAATATAATGTGAGCAATTGGTATAAACTGTGCTCCTCCGATGATGTTTCCTCAACCAGTCGAGGGAATCATAGAACAGTTCCAGTACAGAAGGAGGCCATTCAGCCCATTGGGCCTGTGCCGGCTCCCTGCAACAACAACTCAGCTCGTCCCTGCCTTTTTATCCTCAATGGACCTGCAAATTCCTCTTTTTCAGATAAATACCCTTTGATGGCCGCCGATGATTCTACCGCCACCGCACTCTCAGGCAGTAGAACCCCTGGCTGAACACTTTGGTGGAAAAAAACAGAAAGGCAGGGCGTTTCTTAAATGGTGCGAGGTTGGGAAGTGTTGATGTCCAAAGGGACCTGGGATTACTTTTTCATGAGTCACTAAAATCCAGAAGGCAAGCGGCTAGGAAGGCAAATGGTATGTTGCCCTTCATCACAAGTGGATTTAAGTACAGGAATAAAGATGTCTTACTGCAATTGAGTAGAGTTTGGAGAAACGGCACCTGGAATGTTGCGTACAGCTTGGTCTCCTTCTCTAAGGAAGGCTGTTTGCTGTACAGGGAGCACAACATAGACCCATTAGCCTAATCCCTGCAATGGTGCAATTATCTTATGACAAGAGATTGAGAAAACCGGGCCTCTATTCGCTAGAATTCGGAGAATGAGAAGTGATCTCATTGAAACTTGCATAATCTTTCCAGGATGTGAGAGGTTAGATGTGGATGGGATACTTTCTCTATCTGGTGAGTCTACATTAAGGGACAGAGTCTCAGAATCGGAGGTCGGCCATTTAAGACCGAAACAAGGAGGGATTTTCTCACCTCCGAGGTGGTGAATCTTGGGAATTCTCTACCCCAGAGCACTGTGGAAGATCAAATTGTTCAAGACAGAATTCCATAGACTTGTGGATACTCGTAACTTCAAGGGGTGTGGGGCTAGAGCGGGAAAATGGTGTTGGGGTAGATGGTCAACCATGATTTGATTGAATGGTGGAGCTGGGCCGAAGGAGCTCCCTTATTCCCATGTTCCGAAGTTGCGTTAAGCCTAGGAGGTTAATATGAGGCCATTTTACCATGATAGCATATCCCACAGCTGTGCCAAAGCCTGTTTTTGCCTCGCAACCAGAGGTCTGCTCTGCTCGGTGCGAGGCACTGGAGAACGACCAAGGTTGCTCGGTAGCTTTCTCTGAATCTGCATCCTTTTTCCGGGGCACTACAGTATAACCAGTAACGGTGCTGAGTGAGGCTAACAAACTCAGCGACAGGGCAGTGCGCTTCTCAAATACGGTGAACAAATTGCTTCACTAATTGAGACGTGAGGCTGAAGCTTCTCCAGGGGCTTCACTGCCCGAGAGTGCGGTGGCGGCAGAATCAACGGCGGCCATTAAAAGGGAATTGGATCATTCACCGGGAGGAGAAGAATTTGCAGGTCCATTGGGGATAAAAAGACAGGGACGAGCTGAGTTGTTGTTGCAAGGAGCCGGCACAATGGGCTGAATGGCCTCCTTCTGTACTGGAACATTCTATGATTCCCTCAACTGGTTGAAGTAACATCATTGGAGGAGCACGGTTTATGTGCGCCAATGGGATTTTATGCTGATCCCACGCTAAAGTGGTGACTGCGGGATTGGTAAAACACCCGAGAAAGTTCGCGGCAAGGGAAATCGATTGCTACGTCACCTTTTTTATTTTCTAATATCACACGACTGCTCTTTATCCTCCCTCCTGTTTCTTTGTGCGAGCATAATAATTCAAGGCATCATTCACGCCTGTAATGAAAAGATATGGGCCTTGGGGGAAATGACTCACTTTTCTCCATCATAAATCAACCGTGCAATTTAACGATTTGCAGACAACTGGGATGGAAGATTAAGCCACTTACAGCTGGCAATTCACTTAGAGCTGGTGCTGCAGCGCTGTTGTAGGGTCCCTTTGTACATGGATAGTGCAAACTGGTCAGGATCTGTGGCCAGCGAATGGAGAACAAGGTTTATCATTGGCCACAGGGGTTTTTTGTCTTGAATATTGCACCTGAAATGTTCTCCAAGCTTCAACATCTAAAATGGAAGACGTCTTTTCTCCCAATCCTAGTGTTGTAGCCGACGCAAGATCCGCCCTGTGGGTCTCGTGGAGTACGAGGTCAGCAGGGGAGCAAATCGCGACATAAAAACCCCCGGTCCAAGTGTGGGCTGGGCACGAGTATGGGCTGGGGATGGGTATGGGCTGGGCACGGGTAAGGGCTGGGGATGGGTATGGGCTGTGCATGGGTATGGGCTGTGCATGGGTATGGGCTGGGCATGGGTATGGGCTGGGCATGGGTATGGGCTGGGAACGGGTATGGGCTGGGCATGGGTATGGGCTGGGGATGGGTATGGGCTCGGCATGGGTATGGGCTGGGGATGGGTATGGGCTGGGCATGGGTATGGGCTGGGCATGGGTATGGGCTGGGCACGGGTATGGGCTCGGCATGGGTATGGGCTGGGGATGTGTATGGGCTGGGCACATGTATGGGCTGGGCACGGTTATGGGCTGGGCACGGGTATGGGCTGGGCATGGGTATGGGCTGGGGATGGGTATGGGCTGTGCATGGGTATGGGCTGGGCATGGGTATGGGCTGGGCATGGGTATGGGCTGGGGATGGGTATGTGCTGGGAATGGGTATGGGCTGGGGATGGGTATGGGCTGGGCATGGGTATGGGCTGGGCACGGGTATGGGCTGGGAATGGGTATGGGCTGGGATGGGTATGGGCTGGGGATGGGTATGGTCTGGGCACGGGTATGGGCTGGGCACAGGTATGGGCTGGGACGGGTATGGGCTGTGCATGGGTATGGGCTGGGCACGGGTATGGGCTGGGCACGGGTATGGGCTGGGCACGGGTATGGGCTGGGCACGGGTATGGGCTGGGGATGGGTATGGGCTGGGGATGGGTATGGGCTGGGGATGGGTATGGGTATGGGCTGGGCATGGGTATGGGCTGGGCATGGGCTGGGTACGGTTTGGGCTGGGCACGGGTATGGGCTGGGCACAGGTATGGTCTGGGCACGGGTATGGGCTGTGCATGGGTATGGGCTGGGCATGGGTATGGGCTGTGCATGGGTATGGGCTGGGCATGGGTATGGACTGGGCATGGGTATGGACTGGGCATGGATATGGGCTGGGGATGGGTATGGGCTGGGGATGGGTATGGGCTGGGCATGGATATGGGCTGGGGATGGGTATGGGGTGGGGATGGGTATGGGATGGGCATGGGTATGTGCTGGGTATGGGTATGGGCTGGGTATGGGTATGGGCTGGGCATGGGTATGGGCTGGGCATGGGTATGGGTTGGGCATGGGTATGGGCTGGGCACGGGTATGGGCTGGGCACGGGTATGGTCTGGGAACGGGTATGGGCTAGGCACGGGTATGGGCTGGGCACGGGTATGGTCTGGGAACGGGTATGGGCTGGGTAGGGTATGGGCTGGGGATGGGTATGGGCTGGGTAGGGTATGGGCTGGGTAGGGTATGGGCTGGGGATGGGTATGGGCTGGGCATGGGTATGGTCTGGGAACGGGTATGGGCTGGGTAGGGTATGGGCTGGGTAGGGTATGGGCTGGGCATGGGTATGGGCTGTGCATGGGTATGGGCTGGGCATGGATATGGACTGGGCATGGTTATGGACTGGGCATGGGCTGGGCATGGATATGGGCTGGGGATGGGTATGGGCTGGGGATGGGTATGGGCTGGGCATGGATATGGGCTGGGGATGGGTATGGGCTGGGGATGGGTATGGGATGGGCATGGGTATGGGCTGGGTATGGGTATGGGCTGGGCATGGGTATGGGCTGGGCATGGGTATGGGCTGGGCATGGGTATGGGCTGGGCATGGGTATGGGCTGGGCACGGGTATGGTCTTGGCACGGGTATGGGCTGGGCACGGGTATGGGCTGGGCACGAGTATGGGCTGGGCACGGGTATGGTCTGGGAACGGGTATGGGCTGGGTAGGGTATGGGCTGGGGATGGGTATGGGCTGGGTAGGCTATGGGCTGGGTAGGGTATGGGCTGGGGATGGGTATGGGCTGTGCATGGGTATGGGCTGGGCATGGGTATGGTCTGGGAACGGGTATGGGCTGGGTAGGGTATGGTCTGGGAATGGGTATGGGCTGGGTAGGGTATGGGCTGGGGCTGGGCATGGGCTGGGCACGGGTATGGGCTGGGCATGGGTATGGGCTGGGCATGGGCTGGGCATGGATATGGGCTGGGGATGGGTATGGGCTGGGGATGGGTATGGGCTGGGCATGGATATGGGCTGGGGATGGGTATGGGCTGGGCATGGGTATGGGATGGGCATGGGTATGTGCTGGGTATGGGTATGGGCTGGGTATGGGTATGGGCTGGGCATGGGTATGGGCTGGGCATGGGGATGGGCTGGGGATGGGTATGGGCTGGGCACGGATATGGGCTGGGGATGGGTATGGGCTGGGCATGGGTATGGGCTGGGCATGGGTATGGGCTGGGCATGGGTATGGGCTGTGCACGAGCATGGGCTGTGCACGGGTATGCGCTGGGAACGGGTATGGGCTGGGCACGGGTATGGGCTGGGGATGGGTATGGGCTGGGCATGGGTATGGGCTGGGCACGGGTATGGGCTGGGAATGGGTATGGGCTGGGGATGGGTATGGGCTGGGGATGGGTATGGTCTGGGCACGGGTATGGGCTGGGCACAGGTATGGGCTGGGGACGGGTATGGGCTGTGCATGGGTATGGGCTGGGCACGGGTATGGGCTGGGCACGGGTATGGGCTGGGCACGGGTATGGGCTGGGTAGGGTATGGGCTGGGGATGGGTATGGGCTGGGGATGGGTATTGGCTGGGGATGGGTATGGGTATGGGCTGGGCATGGGTATGGGCTGGGCATGGGCTGGGTACGGTTTGGGCTGGGCACGGGTATGGGCTGGGCACAGGTATGGTCTGGGCACGGGTATGGGCTGTGCATGGGTATGGGCTGGGCATGGGTATGGGCTGTGCATGGGTATGGGCTGGGCATGGGTATGGACTGGGCATGGGTATGGACTGGGCATGGATATGGGCTGGGGATGGGTATGGGCTGGGGATGGGTATGGGCTGGGCATGGATATGGGCTGGGGATGGGTATGGGGTGGGGATGGGTATGGGATGGGCATGGGTATGTGCTGGGTATGGGTATGGGCTGGGTATGGGTATGGGCTGGGCATGGGTATGGGCTGGGCATGGGTATGGGTTGGGCATGGGTATGGGCTGGGCACGGGTATGGGCTGGGCACGGGTATGGTCTGGGAACGGGTATGGGCTAGGCACGGGTATGGGCTGGGCACGGGTATGGTCTGGGAACGGGTATGGGCTGGGTAGGGTATGGGCTGGGGATGGGTATGGGCTGGGTAGGGTATGGGCTGGGTAGGGTATGGGCTGGGGATGGGTATGGGCTGGGCATGGGTATGGTCTGGGAACGGGTATGGGCTGGGTAGGGTATGGGCTGGGTAGGGTATGGGCTGGGCATGGGTATGGGCTGTGCATGGGTATGGGCTGGGCATGGATATGGACTGGGCATGGTTATGGACTGGGCATGGGCTGGGCATGGATATGGGCTGGGGATGGGTATGGGCTGGGGATGGGTATGGGCTGGGCATGGATATGGGCTGGGGATGGGTATGGGCTGGGGATGGGTATGGGATGGGCATGGGTATGTGCTGGGTATGGGTATGGGCTGGGCATGGGTATGGGCTGGGCATGGGTATGGGCTGGGCATGGGTATGGGCTGGGCATGGGTATGGGCTGGGCACGGGTATGGTCTTGGCACGGGTATGGGCTGGGCACGGGTATGGGCTGGGCACGAGTATGGGCTGGGCACGGGTATGGTCTGGGAACGGGTATGGGCTGGGTAGGGTATGGGCTGGGGATGGGTATGGGCTGGGTAGGCTATGGGCTGGGTAGGGTATGGGCTGGGGATGGGTATGGGCTGTGCATGGGTATGGGCTGGGCATGGGTATGGTCTGGGAACGGGTATGGGCTGGGTAGGGTATGGTCTGGGAATGGGTATGGGCTGGGTAGGGTATGGGCTGGGGCTGGGCATGGGCTGGGCACGGGTATGGGCTGGGCATGGGTATGGGCTGGGCATGGGCTGGGCATGGATATGGGCTGGGGATGGGTATGGGCTGGGGATGGGTATGGGCTGGGCATGGATATGGGCTGGGGATGGGTATGGGCTGGGCATGGGTATGGGATGGGCATGGGTATGTGCTGGGTATGGGTATGGGCTGGGTATGGGTATGGGCTGGGCATGGGTATGGGCTGGGCATGGGGATGGGCTGGGGATGGGTATGGGCTGGGCACGGATATGGGCTGGGGATGGGTATGGGCTGGGCATGGGTATGGGCTGGGCATGGGTATGGGCTGGGCATGGGTATGGGCTGTGCACGAGCATGGGCTGTGCACGGGTATGCGCTGGGAACGGGTATGGGCTGGGCACGGGTATGGGCTGGGGATGGGTATGGGCTGGGACGGGTATGGGCTGGGCACGGGTATGGGCTGGGCACGGGTATGGGCTGGGGACAGGTATGGGCTGGGCATGGATATGGGCTGTGCATGGGTATGGGCTGGGCATGGTTATGGGCTGGGCATGGGTATGGGCTGGGAACGGGTATGGGCTGGGCACGGGTATGGGCTGGGCACGGGTATGGGCTGGGGATGGGTATGGGCTGTGCATGGGTATGGTCTGGGGATGGGTATGGGCTGGGCATGGGTATGGTCTGGGCACGGGTATAGGCTGGGCACGGGTATGGGCTGGGCACGGGTATGGGCTGGGGATGGGTATGGGCTGGGGATGGGTATGGGCTGGGCATGGGTATGGCTGGGCATGGGTATGGGCTGGGGATGGGTATGGGCTGTGCATGGGTATGGGCTGGGGATGGGTATGGGCTGTGCATGGGTATGGTCTGGGGATGGGTATGGGCTGGGCATGGGTATGGTCTGGGCACGGGTATAGGCTGGGCACGGGTATGGGCTGGGCACGGGTATGGGCTGGGGATGGGTATGGGCTGGGGATGGGTATGGGCTGGGCATGGGTATGGCTGGGCATGGGTATGGGCTGGGGATGGGTATGGGCTGTGCATGGGTATGGGCTGGGGATGGGTATGGGCTGGGGATAGGTATGGGCTGGGCACGGGTATGGGCTGGGAACGGGTATGAGCTGGGCACGGGTATGGGCTGGGGATGGGTATGGGCTGGGCATGGGTAGTTACTTCTGGGACCTTTGTACATAAACCTTCATTTTATGTCAACAAACCTTTTGTTTCCTTACACTCCTGTTTGGTTGTTTCCCCTAACTCAACACCTACCTTCCAAGCCCTGCATTCTTCTAGCACCTTTCAGACCCACAGGAAATTCCAAAATGCTTTGCAGCCAGCACAGTACTTTTGATCTGCCCCCTGCTCCCACCTGCCATATAAATGCAAGTTGTGATTACGGGCCGGGAAATGTCAGAACTCAAGGTATGCTGGCACAGCTACCGAGCCAATTAGGTCCAGAGTCTATTCTGGACGGTAAGATCTGCTGCTGGCCTGTGCTTCTCAATGAAAAATGGGTGCAGTTGTGAAATATAATCTCCAAAGCTAAACATCCCAGAGTAATGTTAAAAAAATAGACCAGTTTGGGCCTCTTCCTGGCCTGAGTCTTCTTCTTGTTGAGTTTATCTGACAGGGAAATCACAGAGGACGAGATCGTAACCCACTCCAAACCCATGAGTTAAAATTGGGCCCAGACCATGATGAAAATTGCTATCAGATCTCCATAACATCAGTGGATCCCTATCCTCAGACCCAACCATTGGAAATCAGGCAGGCGTCCTTCCTGCCTCGTCAGGAGGGCAGGAGCCGGGGGGTTGATGTGGGATACCAGCGGGCAAGTCACCTGTTTGATTTTAACTGCCTCTCACCAGGTTTCCAACAAGAGGGACTTCCTTCAGGCCAGGTCGATCTCGGGTACACCATCTACTGCAGCAACTCGCCGATGCTCCTTCGACAGCACCTTCCAAACCCATGACCTCTACCACTGGAAGGACAAGGGCAGCGGATGCATGGGAATACCGCCACTTGCAAGTTCCCCTTCAAGGGGCACAGTGACACAGTGATTAGCACTGTTGCTTCACAGCGCAAGGGTTCAATTCCAGCCTTGGGTCACTGTCTGTGCGGAGTCTGCACGTTCTCCCCGTGTCTGCGTGGGTTTCCTCCGGGTGCTCTGGTTTCTTCCCAAAGTCCAAAGATGTGTAGGTTGGGTGGAATGGCCATGATAAATTGCCCTTAGTGTCCAAAATGTTAGGTGGGGTTACAGGGTTACAGGGATAGGGTGGGGACGAGGGCCGAGGCAGGGTGCTTTTTCAAAGTGTTGGAGCAAACTTGATGGGCCGAGCGGTTTCCTTCTGGACTGTCGGCATTCTATAATTCGAAGTCCCACACTACAGCGACTTGGAAGTATATCACCATTCCTTCACTGTCGCTCCCTAACTGCACTGTGGGTGTACCTACACCACATGGACTGCAGCTGTTCAAGAAGGCACCGCACCACCACCTATGGTCGACACAGGCTTGGAGGGCCCAAGGGCCTGTTCCTATGCTGTACTTTTCTTTGGGCGGGATTCTCCGACGCCCCCGCCGGGTCAGAGAATCGCCAGGGGGCGACGTGAATCCCGCCCCCACCGGCTGCCTAATTCTCCAGTGCCGGGCTTTTGGCGGGGGCGGGAATCGCGCCACACCGGTCGGGGGCCTATGGCAGCGCCCCTCCCCGGCGATTCTCGGGCCTGCAACGGTCTGAGTGGCCGCCCATCTTCGGCCGGTCCCGCCGGCGTAAATCACAACAGGTCCTTACCGGTGTGAGATAGCTCCCCGGGCGGCCTGCAGAGATCTCAGGGGGGGCTTGGGGGGATCTGGCCCCAAGGGGTGCCTCCACGGTGGCCTAACCTGCGATCGGGGCCCACCGATCCGCAGGTGGGTCTGTGCCTTGGGGGCACTCTTTGCCTCCACACCAGCTGCTGTCAACCTCTGCCACAGCCGGTGCGGAAAAGAACCCCCTGCGCATGCGTGGGGATGACGCCAGCACACGCTGGCGTTCCCGCGCATGCGCCAACTTGCGCCGTCCGGTGGAGCCCCTTCAGCGCCGGTTGGCGTGGCGCCAAGCCCCTCTGCGCTGGCTGACGCAGCGCCAAATACTCCAGCGCCAGCCTAGCCCCTGAAGATGCGGGGGATTCCGCACCTTCGCCGCGGCCCGACGCCAGAGTGGTTCACGCCACTCCTCGGCGCCGGAGTGGCCCGCCCCACCGGTTCGCGGAGAAACCCGCCCATTGTTCTTTGTTTGTTCTCAAGGGCAATTAGGAAAGGGCGACAAATGCTGGGCGAGCCAGCAAAGTCCACAATCCATGAAAGAATAAAAAAAGCAATTAATGCAAAATGAGGATTTCTAAATGAAAGTTACAATGATCTCATTTTTGCATTAAAAGCCTGTACCTTTTGTACAAGTCAGAGATTAAATAGGCTAAACGGCACTGAATCAGGCCACTGGGTACACCAGTCCATGCTGGTGTTTATCATCCATTCCTCACCTAAATCTATCATCATAACCATCTACTCCCTGACAGCATCCTGGCGGGGATTCTCTGTGGTGAGTCGGCACTGCCCCACCGCTGCCAGCGCTGACAGAGAATTTGGCGCTCAGCCCAATCTCTATTCACTGCAGCGGGATCGGAGGACCCAGCCGGCACGAACGGATGGAGAATTCTGGCTCCTGCTTTACTGGGGAGGATTCTCCATTGACCGAAGCCGGTAACGGGTTTCGCGATCGGGCGGAGAATGGGGCATCAGCCGAAAAATGCCATCGGCGTCGGGCGGCAAACCCGTTGCGATGATCTGATGCCCTGCCTGTGGTGGCAGTGAGCGACAAGCCCCGAGATTTGCATGCAGTTTGAATATGGATAGGGATTCATCGTTCCCCCAGCCCCTTGTTTCTCCGCGGCATGTCGATCGCTGGTGGAGTAACTTCCTGCTCCATCCTGAGCCCTCCCCCCCCCTCTCTTCCCAACTCTGCAACCACACAACCAAACCTGAACGGTCAATATTTATCCTCAATTCAACAAACCTCAAACAAATCACCTGGCCATTTATCACACTGCTGTTTGGTGGGAGCTTGCTGTGCGTTTCGTGGTGCAACGTTTCCGGCACTGGTGTACTTCAAAAGCCCTTCCAACTGGCCTTAAAAAATATTGGGACATTACATCAGGCCAGAGAAAGGCAAACGTCTGTGGGATTGTCTTCGCACGGGTTACAGCCCGACAGTTTTCTGCCCCACCCTCTCTCTCTCTCTCTCCCCATGCCCCCCCCCCCCCCCCCCCCCCCCCTTCCCCTTCCCCAATGCAATAATCTCTTCAGTCCCCCTTGGAATCTTTCCTTGGTTATTTTCTTTTTCTCATCTCCATCCTGCCCCCGGGTGAGCTCATTTTGCTGGCAGAGGGTCAGCTTTCACACGTCGAGTGAGGAGCCATCATCACTTCCCCAAGATCTATTTGCAACCCCAGCAGCTGTTTCTGTTCTGTCGTTCAGCGTGCCGGTCCGATCCACAGTCCTGGATGTGTCACGACTTGAATTTGCGAACATTGTCCGCCTCCACTGTCACTGGGCAATCTGTTCCACAAATTCATCAACCTACGCACAAAGTAATTGAATAAAAACTGTACGCTCCGTTGAATGAGACGCCACACCCTTACTTTTGTTTCCTTCTCAATCTTGATGGGTCTGCTGTGTTTTTCCGCCATTTTCAGCTTGTAAATATTTGTCAATTTTTCCTTGTCAGGCGCCACCTCTGCTCATGTTGGGGCTGGTTTAGCTCACTGGGCTAAATCGCTGGCTTTTAAAGCAGACCAAGCAGGCCAGCAGCCCGGTTCGATTCCCGTACCAGCCTCGCCGGAATGTGGCGACTAGGGGCTTTTCACAGTAACTTCATTGAAGCCTACTCGTGACAATAAGCGATTTTCATTTCATCTGTTACAGAAACGCTCATCTATGCCATTGTCACCTAGACTCGCCTATTCCTGATCAACCTGTCCCATTCTCCTCTCCACAATCCTGAGGCCATTCCAAACTCTGCTGTTCATACGTCCCAACATGCACCAGGTCCCGTTCATCTATCATCCCTATTGGCTCCAGGTCAAGGAGCGGACAGAAGATTTGGAGGAGTTGGTGACATTGTGATAATGGGCACAAGATTTCTAAAGGCTGGATAATCCGCTTGTGGTTCGCGTTGGCACCAGGAGCAGTTCTCGCAAGCGATTCACTCTGCCCAGCCATGCGTGGCGGGGATCACAAGCGATTCAGTCGCACATCCCGCTATCAGGCTGCCATTTTGAGTGGACGGCCCCGATAGAGTGATCCGATAGCTGGTCCCCCCCCCCCCCCCCCCCCCCCCCGCAAGCACACCCTGTCCCGCCCCCCACCCCACAAACGTGAGAATCGCCCACAGTACAGATGCATCAGGGTGACCCGCCCCACCCCCCACCAACCCCTATCAGAGACCCCCCACAAGACCCCCCTCCACAGACACCCCCCGATAGAGATTCCCATCTGAGTTCCTGCCTAGAGACCTCTACCAGAAAAAACTATCAGACTCGCCATCAGAACCTCCCCAACAGAGACCCTCACCAGGGACCCTCCCCACCCCACCAGACCCGCCACCAGAGACTCCCATCAGATCCCGCAACAGGGACCCCAACTGCAGACCACCACCAGAGATTCCAATAACAGGGAAACCCCCTGTATAACAGAGAAACCCCCATAACAGAGAGACCCCATAACAGGGAAACCCCCATAACAGAGAGATCCCCATAACAGAGAAACCCCCATAACAGAGAGACCCCATAACAGAGAAACCCCCATAACAGAGAGACCCCATAACAGGGAAACCCCCTGTATAACAGGGAAACCCCCATAACAGAGAAACCCCCTGTATAACAGAGAGACCCCCATAACAGAGAATCCCCATAACAGAGAAACCCCCATAACAGAGAGACCCCATAACAGGGAAACCCCCTGTATAACAGGGAAACCCCCATAACAGAGAAACCCCCTGTATAACAGAGAGACCCCCATAACAGGGAAACCCCCATAACAGAGAGATCCCCATAACAGAGAAACCCCCATAACAGAGAGACCCCATAACAGGGAAACCCCCTGTATAATAGGGAAACCCCCATAACAGAGAAACCCCCTGTATAACAGAGAGACCCCCATAACAGAGAATCCCCATAACAGAGAAACCCCCATAACAGAGAGACCCCATAACAGGGAAACCCCCTGTATAACAGGGAAACCCCCATAACAGAGAAACCCCCTGTATAACAGAGAGACCCCCATAACAGAGAATCCCCATAACAGAGAAACCCCCATAACAGAGAACCCCCCATAACAGAGAGACCCCCCATAACAGAGAAACCCCCATAACAGAGAGACCCCATAACAGAGAAACCCCCATAACAGAGAGACCCCCATAACAGAGAAACCCCCATAACAGAGAGACCCCATAACAGGGAAACCCCATAACAGAGAGACCCCCATAAAAAAGAACTGCCCATAACAGAGACCCTCCATGACAGAGACTCCCCATAACAGAGAGACCCCCATAATGGAGAAACCCCCATAACAGCGAAACCCCATAACAGAGACCCCCATTGCAGAGACCCCCCATAACAGAGAGACCCCCATAACAGAGACCATCCCATAACAGAGACCCCCCATAACAGAGACCCCCCATAACAGAGTCACCCCATAACAGACAATCCCCATAACAGAGAAACCCCCATAACAGAGACCCCCCATAACAGAGACCCCCCATAACAGAGACCCCCCATAACAGAGACCCCCCCATAACAGAGACCCCATAACAGAGACTCCCCATGACAGAGAACCCCATAACAGAGAGACCCCATAACAGAGAGCCCCCATAACAGAGAACCCCCATAACAGAGAGACCCCATAACAGAGAGCCCCCATAACAGAGAGCCCCCATAACAGAGAGACCCCCATAACAGAGACCCTCCATAACAGAGAGACCCCCATAACAGAGAGACCCCATAACAGAGAGACCCCCATAACAGAGAGACCCCCATAACAGGGAACCCCCACAACAGAGAATCCCCATAACAGAGAAACCCCCATAACAGAGAAACCCCCATAACAGAGAGACCCCCCATAACAGAGAAACCCCCATAACAGAGAGACCCCATAACAGAGAAACCCCCATAACAGAGAGACCCCCATAACAGAGAAACCCCCATAACAGAGAGACCCCATAACAGGGAAACCCCATAACAGAGAGGCCCCATAAAAAAGAACTGCCCATAACAGAGACCCTCCATGACAGAGACTCCCCATAACAGAGAGACCCCCATAATGGAGAAACCCCCATAACAGCGAAACCCCATAACAGAGACCCCCATTGCAGAGACCCCCATAACAGAGAGACCCCATAACAGAGACCATCCCATAACAGAGACCCCCCATAACAGAGACCCCCCATAACAGAGACCCCCCATAACAGACAATCCCCATAACAGAGAAACCCCCATAACAGAGACCCCCCATAACAGAGACCCCCCATAACAGAGACCCCCCATAACAGAGACCCCCCCCATAACAGAGACCCCATAACAGAGACTCCCCATGACAGAGAACCCCATAACAGAGAGACCCCATAACAGAGAGCCCCCATAACAGAGAACCCCCATAACACCCGACCCATAACAGAGAGACCCCATAACAGAGAGCCCCCATAACAGAGAGCCCCCATAACAGAGAGACCCCCATAACAGAGACCCTCCATAACAGAGAGACCCCCATAACAGAGAGACCCCATAACAGAGAGACCCCCATAACAGAGAGACCCCCATAACAGGGAACCCCCACAACAGAGAGACCCCCATAACAGAGAAACCCCCATAACAGAGACCCCCATAACAGAGACCCCCCATAACAGAGAAACCCCCATAACAGAGAGACCCCATAACAGAGACCCCATAACAGAGAGACCCCCATAATAGTGAAACCCCCATAACAGAGAGACCCCCATAACAGAGGGACCCCCATAACAGAGAGACCCCATAACAGAGGGACCCCCATAACAGAGGAACCCCCATAACAGAGGGACCCCCATAACAGAGACCCCCATAACAGACACCATAACAGAGAAACCCCATAACAAGAACCCCCATAACAGAGACCCCCATAACAGAGAGACCCCCATAACAGAGAGACCCCCATAATAGTGAAACCCCCATAACAGAGAGACCCCCATAACAGAGAGACCCCCATAGCAGAGAAACCCCCATAACAGAGAGACCCCATAACAGAGACCCCCCCATAACAGAGAAACCCCATAACAGAGAGACCCCCATAACAGAGAGACCCCATAACAGAGAGACCCCCATAACAGAGAGACCCCCATAACAGTGAAACCCCCATAACAGAGAGACCCCCATAACAGAGAGACCCCCATAACAGAGAGACCCCCATAACAGAGGAACCCCCATAACAGAGGAACCCCCATATCAGAGACCCCCCATAACAGAGCAACCCCATAACAAGAACCCCCATAATAGTGAAACCCCCATAACAGAGAGACCCCCATAACAGAGAGACCCCATAACATAGGAACCCCCATAACAGAGAACCCCCATACAATAGAGAGTCCCTGCCCCCATGAGTCATGCCTGCCTGGAAGCTAAAGAAAAGTCCAGGCAGAACAGTTTAAAACATCACAGGTTTCTTACTCACCTGACCCTTACACCTGCTGCCTCAGACCAATGGATAGAAATCAGCTGCTGTTAGAAAGTCAAAACCATATCACAAAACTTTCATGCCCCTGAGACCCTTTGATCTGCAAGGCTGCTTTTCACTTCAAAGAGAAATAGCTTTTAGTAGGCTGTAATTGACAGCTTCCAGACAGCCAGATGTCTGTATTCTTTATTTTCATTTCCCTTCATGCTTGAATGCACCTAAAGTAGCCTGCTTGAGCCCATCCACAGTGGTTATAAACATCTAAGACCATGAGGCATAGGAGGAGAATTAGGCCATTCGGCCCATTGAGTCTGCTCCGCCATTCAATCTGGCTGATATGTTTCTCATCCCCTCTCTCCTGCCTTCTTTCCATCACCCCTAATCCCCTTATTAATCAGGAATCTATCTATCTCTGTCCTAAAGACCCTCAGTGACTTGGCCTCCACAGCCTTCTGTGGCAAAGAGTTCCATAGATTCACCACCCTTTGGTTGAAGAAATCCCTCCTCCCCAAATTAATTCTATCTAGGCCCCTCGGCATTCTGTAAGTTTCAATGATATCCTCTCTCATTGTTCTGAAATCCACCGAGTACAGACCCAGAGTCCTCAATCGCTCCTCATAGAACATAGAACATAGAACATTACAGCGCAGTACAGGCCCTTCAGCCCTCGATGTGGGGCCGACCTGTGAAACCCCTCCAAAGCCCATCTACACTATTCCCTTATCATCCATATGTCTATCCAATGACCATTTGAATGCCCTTAGTGTTGGCGAGTCCACTACTGTTGCAGGCAGGGCATTCCACGCCCTTACTACTCTCTGAGTAAAGAACCTGACATCTGTCCTGTATCTATCTCCCCTCAATTTAAAGCTATGCCCCCTCGTGCTGGACATCGCCATCCGAGGAAAAAGGCTCTCACTGTCCACCCTATCTACTCCTCTGATCATCTTGTATGCCTCTATTAAGTCACCTCTTAACCTTTTTCTCTCTAACGAAAGCAGCCTCAAGTCCCTCTGCCTTCC
The DNA here is from genome assembly GCF_902713615.1 of Scyliorhinus canicula. NCBI lineage: Eukaryota > Metazoa > Chordata > Chondrichthyes > Carcharhiniformes > Scyliorhinidae > Scyliorhinus > Scyliorhinus canicula. The sequence goes on from NC_052146.1 coordinate 301,168,655, forward strand.
CTCATAAGATTTTCCCTCCATACCAGGCAACATTCTGGTAAATCTCCTCTGCACCCTTTCCAATGCTTCCACATCCTTCCTATAATGCGGCGACCAGAATTGCACGCAATACTCCAAATGCGGCCGCGCCAGAGGTTTTTACAGCTGCAACATGACCTCATGGCTCCGAAACTCAATTCCTCTACCAATAAAAGTGAACACACCGTACACCTTCTTAACAACCCTCTCATCCTGGGTGGCAACTTTCAGGGATCTATGTACATGGTCACCGAGATCTCTCTGCTCATCCACACTACCAAGAATCTTACCATTAGCCCAGTACTCTGTGTTCCTGTTCTTCCTTCCAAAATGAATCACCTCACACTTTTCTGCATTAAACTCCATTTGCCACCTGTCAGCCCAGATCTGAAGCTTATCTATGTCCCTCTGTAACT